>NC_057716.1:88780550-88848332 GCF_004010195.1 Chiloscyllium plagiosum
TCAGTCAAATCCATCGAACTCAGCACCGCCTTCCTAACCTGCAATCTTCTTCCCGACCTCTCCGCCCCCACTCCCGTCTGACCTATCACCCTCACCTTGACCTCTTTCCACCTATCACATTTCCGACGCCCCTCCCCCAAGTCCCTCCTCCCTACCTTTTATCTTAGCCTGCTGGACAAACTTTCCCCATTCCTGAAGAAGGGCTTATGCCCGAAACGTGGATTCTCCTGTTCCCTGGATGCTGTCTGACCTGCTGCGCTTTTCCAGCAACACATTTCCAGCTCTGATCTCCAGCATCTGCAGTCCTCACTTTCTCCTCCCCCTTCTGAGGATGATCTGCCAACTCTGACCTTTTCTCATCTGCTTATATTTTTATCTCAAAGGTGCCCAAAGAATGCCTCAAGTTCAAGGTGCCCTTTCTTTTCCTCTGACCAATATCAGCAGCTCCCACGAGGGACTGTGTAGCTGCTAAGTATCACTGGAACCTCTTTAATTGGATGGCAAGTTCACTGTCTATTCACTAACTGGTTGTTCCTTCCAAAATTGTGTCAGGTAATTATTTCTGACTGAGTGCAACATCGGAACCAGACATGAATCATACATCAGAGTTTCGACACCAAATAAAAGAAACCTAGCCCTAAATGTCCAACAATTGTTAATGATTTCAAAATTTAAATGTCAATATGTAGCTTTACAGTGTGTGATCTGCCATGAGTAGCAAGACTCAAGATGGTATTTGAAATTCTTCACGTGCACATTTTTGAACTCTCAGTTTGCATGGAAACTAAATGTGTCCCAACAGATAGTGATAAAAAATGTCAACAGGGGACATTTTGGGTACCATTAACGATAACACAATAAAAGTCCAGAGTATGGTCATCAAACCAGAAAATATATGATTTTACAATGGAAAATTTCAAAGCACAGAAGCTTAATTCAAATAATTTAATTGTGGAATTTTCCTGCAAGATTTCTTGGTTAAGAAAACATAGAACATATTTTAAACTCTATAAGACCAAATATGGAAGTAAAATAAATATAAATTAAAGTTTAAGGGGAATTAACATCTAATATTACAACAAAGTCATACAAAGAGTACAAGAAAAAGGAATAGATGAACTCAAGGTGTCTGGAGTTAAGCCATAATAGATGAAGAAGGATATTAGATTTGTCTGAAGGGCTCCAGAGGCCAGCAGAGTGATGAATGTTAAATCTGACACTGAAACATTCACAGAGTAAGAATTTTTAGAGGTGGAGTTACAATTCAGTTTTGAAAGGGACATAGGAACTGAAGGTTCAACTGATAAAATATTAAATTAATACTTTACTACAATTACTCAGCAAAAATCAAGAATAAGTTGAATTTTAGTAGGATATACTGTATCCAGGACAGATTGAAATCAGTGTCATAGATCTACTTAATGAGTTAAAGGGATGAAAAACTAATGAAATCCTTCAGATGAGGCCAGGGAGACATTTGCAGTAGACAAATCAGAAAAGGTATTTGTACCATGCAAATGTAATATCAATGTTTAAAAAGCAATAAATTTGATCACAGTCAGCATGGATACAAGTCAAACATCACTTACAGGCAATTGTAAACTATTCTAAATAGCTGGGTTGCAAGTCTATGTGTGTTAAAGCCAATGTAAAATTAGAATGAGTTCATCACTCCCCCTTGACAACAAAGCAAGCCTTTAGTCAAATGATTTTGAATTCAACTAAAAGCAGAAGATTCCACAGCAAAGCATGAGATTGATTCAAAGACACCTTATAGACAGAGGGCTGGATTTTCCTGGGTCCCATGGTTCCCATTATAATCCTCTAACATACAGTTAAAATGTCAGTAGGCTTTCCTGTATTGGCCCTCCACAGTCTGGAGAAATACTTGCATGGCTGGGGTGAGGCTATTTAATGGCAACTTAAGGGGCTCAACTCACATAAACAGCAAACATATATGTTATCTATTTCCCCACTTTCAAATCTGCTGATGGGAAAGCATAAAATACATCGCTATGAGCACTCAGCAGACACCTAATGGTGGGTGTGTAGCATGATAGTGAAACCAAAGCCATATTCTGAAACACCCATCTTGTGATTTGATATAGCTACTGTGATTTTTGCAATAGGCCTTCTCAGTAAAAATCCCCAGTTAACTTCCCAATGTATGGGACCATATCCACTTGCTTTCCATCTGTCTTTCTATTTTGGTTCTTGACCACATGTCTTATCTGGAGTTGGTCACAAAGTGTCAACCAAGCTTGCTATCATACTCTCCTTCCCCAGGTTACTCAGACTGTCTCCTGTGTTCCCTGAAATGGATGGCACAAGGAATGTGATTTGCATGTGCATCCCCAGAAGGAATAAGCTGATTCAAATTGCCCACCATTACCAAAATTCCCCAATTTTCATCCCATTGAAGTGATCCAGGTATTAATGATTCCCCATAGAGTAGGTCAATGAATAAATGGGTCCAGTTCAAAATGGGACCTGATCAACAACTTTCTTCTCATCCAGCAATCTTCCAACCATCCCACACCTCCAAGCTTTAACTACTATAATCATTTTAATTATTTTAAAGAGGGATTTTGCAAAAACAATGGCATTTTTGACATATTGTAAACCAAGATCCACCCATAGTCAGAAATCTCCATTTACAATAAAATGAGAATGAAAACTGGAATAAAAGAAAATATCTGAAGCCCTGAAAGTACTTACATCACTCAGGTTGTATGCATTCACCCTTGACTGGATGAAAAAGGGGTTATCAGGAGGCATAGTGCATTTGAACTTCTTCTTCTCATAGTCTGCTTTGTAATTTAGCTGTGGAAAATAACAAAATGAAATTTAGGATGATAAACATGATTGAGTCAATAATGTGGAAAATACTTCATGCAGCACTGGACCACAGCACATAATATTTGAAAAGCATTGACTGCAAATATAAACTTGTTTGTGGCTGGCCAACATAACCTATAATGTTGACTTTATGAGTTGCTGGTAACAGATGGTTCATACTGAATACTTCCCACATGCAACACATATTTGGAAGAAACTTTATTAATGTAAACCTTCCTTTCTTAATTAAAACAAGAAATTGTGGATGATATTTTTACTTCAGATCACTAATTGTAGTGATGAAGTGGAAAATATAATAATATACTTGCAAGTGTTTGAGCCTGTACAAATTTCAATACTCACAAAATTGTGCAAATGCTTAGATACAGAGGTCTTAGAATTGATAGAACATTTCAAGTCAAATATGTAAGAATGTACGAGACCAAACTCAGGAGAAGTATTTAACTCTAATAACACTTGTGAGAAAGTTGCCGCATTTATAGATACTCACGTCACTCAGTTGTTTAGCATTGAGCTGTGCTTGCAACATCACTGGAGAATCAGCCACTTGAGTAAACTTGATTTTATCAGGATGCATCTTATAGACTTGCTGTAATTAAAATAAGGAACAAAAACAGTTTATACATGGTTTAGAACAAATACTGTTCAAACTGATAGCACCAATTCATTGATGGACATTGGTATACCAATCAATAAATTATTTTGTTTTAAAGAGGAGTTAGGCAGAGGCCATCTCTCTGTTTAAACTAAGCAATGGACTCAGTTATGAGGAGATCCAAAGCTATGTAGTTTTGCCAATGCTCCCATTAAATTTTGGTAATACCACTCTTTGCCAAGGAAAACTTGGCTACATTCTGCTGGGTTAGGTTTTCATAACGAAGCTACTCATAAGGTTAGATACAACATGGAGAGATGTGCTAATCAAGCAAATTATCCATTACATCAAATATATTTTCCAATTGAGCTAGGTTTCAAACATTTAATTGCATCATGTTTTATTGTAATTGCTAAAATAATCTAATTGTTTTATTTTAAGAATAAGCTTTTCTGAATATTGGAAGATGAAGTTATCTCCCATGTCAGTCTATACTTTGCCCACTAGTTGGGTGCTGTTCTCCACACAAAGGATCTGTTATAGCACATATAGAATTAGAGGCTGTTCCCCTTGGATAACTAAAAAGAGCTGTGTTTAGTTGAATAGATTTACTAAGGCATGTTTTGTAGAACTGAAAAATATAACATATAATTTTAAAGGAAGGAAAACCTCCACTTAAAAAATGGGATTGTATTTACTTTGCAAAGTAAATTCTGTATAATCAAAGTATTCCTGGATAATTGGGGCTCTTTCTGGGGTAGGTGGGATCTCTACAAATAAGACGGTCTTCACCTGAACCAGAGGGGTACCAATATCCTGGGGGATGAATTTACGAATGCTCTTTGGGTGGGTTTAAACTAATTCAGCAGGGGGATTGTAGCTGGAGTATATAGGCGATTGAGAGTAGTGAGGTCAGAAATAAGGTTTCAGGGTTGCAAGAAGGTATCGGCCAGCAAAAGGTTGGTTTAAAGTGTGTCTACTTCAATGCCAGGAGCATTTGAAATAAGGTGGGTGAACTTGCAGCATGGGTTGACACTTGGGATTTCAATGGTGTGGCCATTTTGGAGACATGGGTAGAGCAGGGGCAGGAATGGTTATTGAAGGTCCGGGATTTATATGTTTCAGTAAGAACAAAGAAAATGGAAAAAGAGGGGGTAGTTTGGCACTGTTAGTCAAGGACAGTATTATGGTAGCAGAAAGGACATTTGAGGACTCGTCTACTGAAGTAATATGGGCTGAGGTTAGAGACAGGAAAGGAGACGTCATCCTGTTGTGAGTTTGTTTTAGAGGCCTTTGAATAGTTCCAGAGATGTACAGCAAGGATAGCAAAGATGATCCTCGGTAGGAGCGAGAGTGACAGGGTAGTTGTTATGGGGGACTTTAACTTTCCAAATATTGACTGGGAATATTAAAAGAAAGTGAGGACTGCAGATGCTGGAGATCAGAGTCAAAACGTGCGATGCTGGAAAAGCACAACAGGTCAAGCAGCATCCAAGGAGCAGGAGAATCGACGTTTCTGGCTTAAGCCCTTCATCAGGAAGGGCTTATGCCTGAAACATCGATTCTCCTGCTCCTTGGATGCTGTCTGACCTGCTGTGCTTTTCCAGCACCGCACTTTCGATTGGGAATACTACAGTTCAAGTACTTTAGTTGGGTCAGTTTTTATCCAATGTGTGCAGGAGGGTTTCCTGAAACAGTATGTAGACAGGCCAACAATGAGTGAGGCCGCATTAGATTTGGTACAGGTTAATGAACCTGGCCAGGTGTTAGATTTGGAGGTAGGTGAGCACTTTGGTGATAGTGACCATAATTCGGTTATGTTTGCTTTAATGATGGAAAGAGATAGGTATATACCACAGGGCAGGAGTTATAGCTGGGGGAAAAAGGCAATTACGATGCAATTAGGCAGGATTTAGGATGCATAGGATGGGGAAGGAAACTGTAGGGGATGGGTACAATTGAAATGTGGAGCTTATTCAAGGAACAGCTATTGCAGATCTTTGATAAGTATGTACCGGTCAGGCACGTAGGAAGTTGTCGAGTGCGGGAGCCATGCTTTACTAAGAAAGTTGAAACTCTTGTCAAGAGGAAGAAGAAGGCTTATGTTAGGATGAGATATCATGGCTCAGTTCAGGCACTTTAGAGTAACAAGTTAGCTAGGAAAGACCTAAAGAGGGAGCTAAGAAGAGCCAGGAGGGGACATGATAAGTTATTGACGGACAGGATCAAGGAAAACCCTAAAGCTTTCTGTTGGTATATCAGGAATAAAAGAATGATGAGAGTAAGATTAGGACTAAGCAGGATAGTAGTGGGAAGTTGTGCATGGAGTCAGAGGAGATAGGGGAAGCACTAAATGAATACTTTTCATCAGTATTCACACCAGAAAAAGACAATGTCATCAAGGAGAATACTGATATACAGGCTCCTAGACTAGATGGGATTGAGATTCACAAAGGAGGAGTTGTTAGCAATTCTGGAAAGTGTAAAAATAGTTAAGTTCCTTGGGCCGGATGGGATTTATCCTAGAATTCTCTGGGAAGCCAGGGAGGAGATTGCCGAGCCTTTGGTTTTGATCTTTATGTCGTCGTTGTTTACAGGAATAGTACCACAAGGGAGGATGGCAAATGTTGTTCCCTTGTTCAAGAAGGGGAATAGAGACAACACTGGTAATTACAAATCAGTGAGCCTTACTTCAGTTGTGGGTAAAGCGTTGGAAAGGGTTATAAGAGATATGATTTATAATCATCTAGAAAGGAATAAGTTGATTAGGGATAGTTAACAATGTTTTATGAAGGGGAGGTTGTGCCTCATAAACCTTATTGAGTTCTTTGGGAAGGGGATTAAACAGGTGGATGAGGGTAAAGCAGTTGATTTGGTGTATATGGATTTCAGTAAGGCAATTGATAAGGTTTCCCACCATAGGCTATTGCACAACATATGGAGACATGGGGTTGAGGGTGATTTAGCAGTTTGGATCAGAAATTGGCTAGCTGAAAGAAGAGAGAGGGTGGTAGTTGATGGGAAATATTCATCTTGGAGTTCAGTTACTAGTGGTGTAACGCAAGGATCTGTTTTGGGGCCACTGCTGTTTGTCATTTTTATAATTGACCTGGATGAGGGCATCGAAGGATGTGTTCATAAATTTGCGGATGCCACTCAGGTCGGTAGAGTTTATATATAGTGACGAAGGATATTGTAGGTTACAGAGGGACATAAGTAAGCTGTAGACCTGGGCTGAGAGGTGACAAATGGAGTTTAATGTGGAAAAGTGTGAGGTGATTCACTTTGGAAGGAGTAACAGGAATGCAGAGTATTGGGCTAATGGTAAGATCCTTCGTAGTGTAGATGAGCAGAGGGATCTCAGTGTACAGCTCCATCAAACCTTGAAAGTTGCCAGCCAGGTTGATAGGGTTGTTAAGGCATATGGTGTGCTAGCTTTTATTGGTAGAGGGATTGAGTCTCAGATCTATGAATTCATGCTGCAGCTGTACAAAACTCTGGTACAGCCTCACTTAGAGTATTGCATATAGTTCTGGTCACCGCATTGTAGGAAGGATGTGGAAGCTTTCGAAAGGGTGCAGAGGAAATTTATTAGGACGTTGCCTGATATGGAGGGAAGGTCTTATGAGGAAATGCTGAAGGTCTTGAGGCTGTTTTCGTCAGAGAGAAGAAGGGTGAGAGGTGATTTAATTGATTTAATCAGAGGATTAGCTTGGGTGGACAAAGAGAGCCTTTTTTCTCAGATGGCGATTGCTAGCACAAGGGGACATAGCTTTAAATTGAGAGGTGACAGATTTAGTACAGATGTAGGTAGTTTCTTTATTCAGAGTTGTCAGGGCATGGAACACACTGCCTGCAACAGTCGTAGACTCACCAACTTTAAGGGCGTTTAAATGGTCATTGGATCGGCATATGGATGAGAAAGGAATAGCGTAGGCTAGATGGGCTTCAGACTGATTTCACAGGTTGGCACATCATTGAAGGCCAAAGGGCTAGTACTGTGCTGTGATGTTCTATGTTCTCTGTACTAAATCATTTGCTTGAACCAATATAAGTGAGCCTACTTTCCACCAGTGATTTTTGAAGCATCTAACATTTTATTTTGCACAGTTGTCTTCTCAATGTGCAAAAGGATATAAGAAAATAAACACAACTGAAATATCAAACAGACAAAGAATAATGCATTTAAACAAAGTCCAAAGAGCCTGGGTCTAACACTTCAAATATTAAAATCAGGTGATTTTGTGATTATTGCTAAATCTAACTTGTTTATTCAAGTCAAAACTGTTGTTCCATTCCATTTTATACTGGTCAAATTAAAAAAATTCCAATCCAAACACCAATTATAATTAAGTGAGCCAAAGTCTTTTGTGGAGCCCTATCAAATTTAATATTCTACAATTTTATCCCTACAAGCGAGAGATGGCAGTATGTACTTCCCAATTGTCATTACAAATCAGAGTAAGTAAAATAGTTCTCTGATCAGACATTTGATGCAAATGGAATCAGGGTTCAAGGAGATAATTTGGGAATGTATAGCTGAGACTGAAGATCAACCATGATCTTATTAACTGGCAAAGCAAGGTTGAAGGCTGATGCATTCTCCTGTTCTTTATTGATACATTTTCTGAAATTTAATATCAAATGTCATATTGTCTATGACTTCCCAGAGGAAACATAATCAGTAAAGAAAAACATTAGGAAATGCACATACAAATACAATGATGCCTAGGAGACATGACTACACTTTTTTTTAAGTTAAACTTGCATGTTGTCTTTTAAGAAAAGGACACATTGATTTTCAAGATGGCTGCCACAGGTCACATGACATTCATATGTTGACCAAGCCCCTGGAAGTTTCTAAAAATGGATTATAATCGATATTCCAAGACAGCATTATTATTATGGAATATCATCTCCGGCATTCTTAGAACTTATCTCTAAACAACAAATTCTCAAACTTTTCACTCCAGATCTACCAATAGCAAAGAAGAGCTAAATAAATTGATCATGTCCAAGGAAATGCTGAGGAGCTTTACCGACATTGACTGTATGCTTATTGCCACAGTTAATATGACCAATCATCACTCCATCAAAAGTCTTTCCTTTTTGAAAGCCTTTAATTATAATATCCTCCTTCCTTTGTGGCAGTCAGCAGAAATAATAACCAAGATAAATGACACTGGAGAAACCAAGGTACAACATTAACAATGTGTAAGACTTAAAGCTTAGAGTTTCCTTTAACATTGTTCCAAAATTTCTTGAATTTGCCTGGAAAAAGAAATTGGCTGTCAGGCCACAAGAATTACTGAGGCTGCCCACACTACCCTTTGCTTATTCGAAAGCAAAGTCACCTGAACTTTTTTGAACTTCATCTACAGTGAGGAAAAGCTGTCCCTCTCACTTGGCTCTTAGAATCACATGAAATGTTAACTCTTCTGTTCTTCAAAAACGTTAGTTCAATGAAACATTAGGAGCTGGTTTTGTGAACAGACAATGAGAATTCTGAATGAAGTGGTTGAATTGAGATGCTCATGATCATACACATTTTAGATACTTACATCTTTACACTGGTAAGAATTCTTCATAGCTTCATACTCTGGGGTAACAGTTTGAGGGAAATAACAGCTTCCTTTATCCATCTCATAGTCGGCCTTATAATTTTTCTTCAGGAGAAGATAATATAGTATTATTTATTGGCAGAGGTAACATGATAGGCCATAATCAATTTACTGGTTGTTCCCAAACTAAATTTTGTTTACTTACATCACTCTTCATTGCTCCAACTTTCAAACAGTGAATCATGTATGGATCCTCATGACTGCCAACATAATGGCCCTTGATATTATCTTCATAAATCTGTTTATACTTGACCTACAATGGAAATATCCAGAGCAGCGATGTCAGCTGAGTTCAAATACCGTACTTTACCCCTTAGTTTAGTGGACCACTCCTGTACTTACATCACTGAGATTTGCCAGCGTTTGGTCAGTTTTGAATTTTGGCGTTTCACAGTAGTTCATGCTACTTTTGCGAGCCTTTTTGTAATCATCCTTGTACTTCTTCTGCAAAAGTAAAGCAACGAGTGACAGGTTTGCAAAGTAGAATTTACTTATTTGATACTCAATAGAAATTAAAATGCTCGCTGTCATCTTCAAACTCCTCAATGTATCAGCCCAACCAATATCTGTGACCATGCCTTCCCACATGTGTCTGGACTCCCACTTTGTTCTTTCTTCATCAACTGCACCCAACACCACCTTTAATATTATGGCAGATCCTTCAGCTGTTTCAGATGCACCTTCTGAATGCTCCCCCTAAACCTTTCTATCTCCCCATACTTCTTACCACCAAGCTTTTGACTGGGGATGCGATGGCTGTTTGGAATTGCCGCAAGACTATTAATCCAGAAACTCAACTTATGTTCTGGGAACCCAGGTTTCAATCCCAACATAGCAGATGGTGGAATTTGAATTCAATGAAAAAAAATTAAGCATCTACGAACGACCTTGAAACCATTCTCCATTGTCGGAAAACCCATCTGGTTTGTAATGTCCTTACCTGGTCTGGCCTACATGTGACCCCAGACCCACAGCAATGTAGTTGACTCTCAATTGCCCTCTGAAATGGACTAGCAAGCAATTGATTTGTATCAATCACTACAAAGTCTCAAAGAAATGAAACCACACGTATTACCTGGCCTTGACCTCAGCACCAGAAAAGACGAGGGCAGAATAAGCCATGTCAACCCTGCAAGGTCCTAACAACTGGGGGCTAGTGCCAAAATTGAGAGATCTGTCTCACAGACTAGTCTGATATAGTCGTACTCACAGAATCATATTTTACAGACAATGTCCCAGACACCATCATCATCATCCCTGGATATGTCCTGTCCCCCAGCAAGACAGACCCAGCAGAGGTATTTGCACAGTGGTATACAGTTGAGAGGGAATTATTCTGGGAGTCCTCAACATTGACTCTGGACCCTATGAAGTTTCATGGCTTCAGGTTAAACATGTTCAAGGAAAACTCCTGCTGATTATCACGTACTTACCTTACTCAGCTGACAAATTGATACTCCCCCATGTTGAACAATACTTGGAAGAAGCACTGAGGATGGCAAGGGTACAAAATATACTCTAGGTGGGGGATTTCGATGCGCACCACCAAGAGTGTCTCGGAAACCGTAATACTGATTGAGCTGGTTGGGTCCTAAGGGACTTAGTTACTAATTGGGTCTGCAGCAGGTGGTGAGGGAACCAACAAGAGGAAAAAAACATACTTGACCTCATCCTTTCCAATCTGACAGCGGCAGATGCAGCTATCCATTCCATTATCAGTAAGAGCAACCACCGCACAGTCCTTGTTGAGACGAAATCCTCCCTTCCTATTGAGAATAACCTCCATTGTGTTGCATGGCACTATCACTGTGCTAAACGGAATAGACTTCAAACAGATCAGGCAACTCAAGACTGGGCATCCATGAGGTACTGTGGGCCACCAACAGAAGCAGAATTGTACTCCAGCACAAATCAGTAACCTTATGGCCCAACATATCTGCCACTCAACCATTACCATCAAGCCAAGGGATCAACCCTGGTTTAATGGAGAATGCAGGAGGATATGCCAGGAGCAGCTTGACGCATACATAAAAATGAGGTTTCAACTTAGTGAAAGTACCAAACAGGACTGTTTGCATGCCATACAGCATAAACAGATTTGAGAATGGTGATGGACAATTAAACAGCTCACTGGAGGAGAAAGATCCACAAATATCCCTATCCTCAAAGATGGAGGAGCACAGCACATCAGTGAAAAATGTAAGGTTGAAGCATTAACAACAATATTCAGTCAGAAGTGCTGCGAGGATGATCCATCTCGGGCTCCTCCAGTGGTCCCAAGCATCACAGATACCAGTCTCCAGCCAATTCACTTCATTCTATGTCATATCAAGAAATGAAGGCACTGGATACTGGAAAGACTGCAGGCCCTGACAACATTCTGGCAATAGTACTGAAGATTGGTGCTTCAGAATTTGACATTCCCCTAGCCAAGCTCTTAAAGTACAGTTACATCACTGATATCTTCCTGACAATGTGGAAAATTGTCCAGATATATCCTATACATAAAAAGCAGGACAAATCCAACCCAACCAAATACCACCCCATCAGCCTTCTCTCAATCATCAGTAAAATGATGGAAGGTGTCATCAACAGTGCTATTACGCAGCACCTGATCAGCAATAACCTGCTCAGTGACACCCAGTTTCAGTTCCGCCAGGAGCACTCAACTCCTGATGTTAGTACAGCCTTGGTTCAAACATGAACAAAAGAGTTGAATTCCAGAGGTGAGGTGAGGATGACAGCCCATAACATCAAGGCTGCATTTGACCAAGTATGATATCAAGGAGCCTTAGCAAAACTGGAATCAGTGGGTAATAGGGAGCAAACTCTCCACTGGCTGAGTCATACCTGACACATAGGAAGATGGTCATGGTTGTCGGTGGTCAGTCATCTCAGCTCCAGGACATCTCTGCAGGAGTTCCTAAAGATAGTGTCCTAGGCCTACCCATCTTCAGCTGTTCATTCCATGACCTTCCTTCTAGCATAAAATCAGAAGTGGGACGTTCGCTTACAATGGCACAATGTTCAGCACCATTCATGACTCCTCAGATACTGAAGCAATCCTTGTTGAAGTGCATCAAGATCTGGACAATATTCAGGCTTGTGCTGACAAGAAGCAAGTAGCATTTGCACTACACAAATGCTAGGCTATGACCATCAAACTAACCACTGTTCCTCGACATTCAATGGTGTTGTCATCACTGAATCCCCTACTACCAATATCCTGGGGGTTACCATTGACCAGAAACTGAACTGGACTCACCACATAAACACAGTGACTATAAAAGCAGGCTAGATGCTAGGATTACAGTAGTGAATGACGCATCTCCTGACTCACCAAAACCTGTCCACCATCTACAAGGCACAGATCAGGAGTGTGATGGAATACTTCCCATTTGCCTGGATGGTGCAGTTCTAGCAACACTCAAGAAGCTTGGCACCATCCTGGACCAAGCAGCATTTTTGATTGGCACCATATCTACAAGCATCCACTCTCTCCATCACCAATGCGCAGTGGCAGCAGTGTGTACTAAGCACAAGATGCACTGCATAAATTCACCAAGGATCTTCAGACAGCACCTTCCAAAACATGACCACTTATATCTGGAAGGACAAGGATAGCATATACATGGGAACACCACCATCTTCAAATACCTCTTCAAGCTACTCACTATGCTGACCACTCCTTCACTGTCACTGAGTCAACATCCTGGGATTCCCACCCTTATGGCATTATGGGTCAACCCATAGCAGGTGGATTGCAGAGGCAGCTCACCCCCACCTTCTCAAGGGGCAGCAAGGGACAGGCCATAAATGCTGGCCAGCCTGCAACACCCACATTGCACAAAAATAAATTTTAAAAATCTTTCCCACATCTTCCCATGGTTTGTCATTGACTTGAATAGTCATTTCTGATTCTCACTCTGTAAATGCTGCAGAGTGTTTCCAGCTTGTTTGCCTTTTATTTTGGACCTCCAGCATGAACTATTTTTAATTTTTCCATGCCTCCTTTGTATTTTTATTCCTTTGTCCTCTGGTGCATTGTCTAGGGATTGTCCCAGCAGGAGTATTGAGTCCTGTTGCGGGTTGCACATCATATGAATACATTGGAGAGAAACAATTTACTAGTATGGTCCCAGGTATGAGAAACTCCTGAGGATGGATTGAACATGTTGGGACTGTTGTCCCTGCATAGAATGAGGATGAGAGAAGCTCTGATTGAGGTGTTCAAAACCATTGAGCGGGCTGGACAGAGTAAGTAGGAAGAGGCTGTTTTTCTTGTTAAAAAAAACAATAACAAGAGGGCTTAAATTTAAAGTAATGTGCAAATGAAACAAGGGCGATGTGAGAAAAGTCTTTTTCATGAAGTGGGTTGTTCATGTATGGGATGCACTGCCTGCAAATGTGGAGGAGGCAGATTCAATTGATGCATTCATAACGGCATTGGATATTTAATTTGGATAGTAATGGCATGTAGGGACATTGGGAACAGGCAGGAGATTAGTCCTGGGATAATAAATACAGACCAGATAATCGAGCCGGTACAGGCACAATGGACCAAGTGGCCCCTTTCTGCACCATAATAATGTGCAAAAGGAATGGTGCTCACTGTCTAAAGGCGCATTGGGCTTGTAAATACTTACGTCACTTGCTATATCACCGGCTTTCTTCAACTGCTGAAGCAGAGGATTTTCTGTAGCTGGTAGGGTGTTGTAATCAGTTTTATCTTTGGTCTTCTCATAATCTTGTCTGTATTTTATCTAAAGAAGCAAGAGAGGTTAATAATTAATAGAATTCTTTCACTTATAAGATAGCTGGTACTTAATGCACAAAGCCAACATGTGTTTTTGGAGACAGGTCAGCTGATGGTTGAAGTGCAGAGGTGCCAGTACAGGACGACCCCGTATTCGCGGTTCTGGTTACCGCAGTTTCACTTACCCACAGTTTACTGTGGCCAAACATATAAAAGGGAATGTTCCAGAACCAAGGACCAGGAGGCTGCCGGGAAGGTACGTTTCCCATTTAAATGAATGCATTCACTCATATCCGTGTTTTCGGACTTCCGTGGTAGGTATTGGAATGTATCCCGCACGGGTACGGGGGAACTACTGTATCTAATGTGATTTGAACTTATGAGGCACAAGGACAACTTTCAAAGAAACCAGCTTTCTAGTCTTAATCATAGAAAACAAGAAAGAAGAGCATTGGATACCAATAACAAAATACTTCTGAAGTTTACCTTCTCAATGTGGTCAGCTACCTGAAAACCCACCCAAAATGAAATGCTTCTTCCCACACTTGACCATTCATATTTGCTGCAAATGCAAACCAATGATCTCACTGTGTTGTCTCATTTTCTATATTAGATCAATTTGTTTTATCTGAACCTCAGTCATAACCCAGTAAAAGTGTTGATGTGCAGTTTTCATCAGCTCTCCAGCCAATAGCTGAGATACCTATTACTTCCACTAAGTACCACTCCAAATTTCCACAGAAGGAGCATTGATTAATTTTGGTACAAAGGAAGTGGCAGTCAGAACATTAGATGAATATATTCAAGCGGGAACCACTTACCGGACTAGTAGCTTCCTGAGTACGCTTGTTGGCTACATATTCGGGAGTTTCATTTTGCATGAAGTAAATTTGGTCTTTCATTTCCTCATAGCCCTCATTGTATTTTTTCTAATTAAAAGGACAAAAACATAAATCAAGCTATTGTTTCAGATGGTTCATCATTATCTGATAGTTCACTAACTCAAGCTGAGAAGCCATTATCAAAGCAAATAGATTGTGTGGTTATACTAATAAGATCATTCAGGATAAAACAAAATCCTGTTTCTTCCATTGAACTTGGCTTGACCATATTTAAGATGCTGCATCTGCTTTACCTTCAAACTGTGAATTATTATGAGGTCTTTGGAATAGATTTACAGGGGTGCTGCAAGAATGATTCATAGCTTCAATCTTAATTATCTCAGATAGACTTAAAATTTGGTTTTCTTCACTTTACAGACATATGGTTGATATGGTGGCTCAGTGGTTAACACTGCTGCCTCACAGCACGACTGTGTGGAGTTTGCAGATTCTCCATGTGTCTGTGTGGGTTTCCTCTGGGTGCTCCAGTTTCCTCCCACAGTCCAAAGAAGTGCAGGTTATGTGAATTGGCCAAGCTAAATTGTCCGTAGTGTCCAGGGATGTATAGGTTAGGTGCATTCGTCAGAAAAAATGTAAAATGAAAGGATCAGGGAATAGGTCTGGATGGGATACTCTTTGGATGGTTGGTGTGGACTTGCTTGGCCAAATGGCCTGTTTCCTCACTGTAGGGAGTATATGATTGTAATCCCATATACACAACTACTTTATTTTTGAGTGCAGTGAATGGTGTTGTGTATCTGTCCTGGAGAGGGAGGACTCATCATTTAAGGGATCAACTGAGAGTCTGATTTAAATTGAGCTGCTGATAGCTGGAATTCCCCTGGACTCAAACAAAAAAAGGAGCTACCTGTACTTTCTAGGCCTTGTGAACCAAGATGGAGAGGAGTGGTCCCCAGAACTCCTCAAGCATGTCTTCTGCCAATAATGATACCTCCTCACTGTTTGCAATTGGTCAATCTTCCGCCTTCTAGTTCCATGATTCTGAGTTGCAATTCAATATGTGACAAATATGTGACAGAGGTTGAGTAGGTTAGGTTTTTTTCACTAGAAAAAAGGAGATTAAGGGGGACCTGATTGAGGTTTACAAAATCATGAAGGGTATACACAGGGTGGATAGAGACAAGCTTTTCCCAGGGTGAAGGATTCAATAACGAGAGGTCATGCTTTCAAGGTGAGAGGTGGAAAGTTTAAGGGGGATACATGCGGCAAGTACTTCACATGGAGGGTGGTGGGCGTTTGGAATGCGTTGCCAGCTAAGGTGGTAGAGGCAGGCACGGTAGATTCATTTAAGACGTGTCTGGACAGATGCATGAGTAGGTGGAGAGCAGAGGGATACAAATACTTAGGAATTGACCGACAGGTTTGGACAGTACATTTGGATCGGCGTAGGCTTGGAGGGCCCAAGGGCCTGTTCCTGTTCTTCTTTGTTCTTTGTTCTAAATACATCTCCATTTCCTTCAAATATTCAGCTCAAAACACCCTTATCCCACTCTGTCCAATGTGTTCAGGAGGGTTTCCCGACACAGTATGTCGAAGGACCGACAAGAGGGGAGGCCACACTGAATCTGGTGCTTGGTAATGAACTAGGCCAGGTGTTTGATTTAGTGGCAGGTGAACACTTTGGAGAAAGTGACCATAATTCAGTTACATTTAGTTTAGCGATGGAAAGGGATAGGTACATGCCACAGGTCAAGAATTATCAATGGGGCAAGAGCAATTATAATGCAATTAGGCAAAAGTTAGGATGCATAGAAAGGGGTAGCAAAATGCAGGGGATGCAGGCAATGGAAATGTGGAGCTGGTTTAAGGAACAGATATTGCATGTCCTTGATAGGTATGTCCCTGTCAGGCAGGGAGGAAGTGATAGGGTAAGGGAACCGTGGTTTACTACGGAAATTGCATTACTTGTTAAGCGGAAGAGGAATGAAACAAGATGGTACAGATGAGGCGATGGAGAGTTACAGATCAGCTAGGAAGGATTTAAAGAGAGAGCTAAGAAGAGCAAAGAGAGGACACGAGCAGTCTTTAGCAAATAGAATAAAGGAGAACCCTAAAGCTTTCTATAGGTATATGAGGAATAAAAGGATGATCAGGGTAGGAATAGGGCAGTTATTCCTATTGACTGAGAGTCTGATTTAAATTGAGCTGCTGATAGCTGGAATTCCCCTGTCCAATGTGTTCAGGAGGGTTTCCCGACACAGTATGTCGAAGTTGAGTGTGGATCCTATTGAGATCGGAGATGTGCTAAACGAACATTTCTCATCGGTGTTCACTCAGGAAAAGGAGAATATTGTAGAGGAGAAGAATGAGATACGAGATATTAGACTAGAAAGGGTTGAGGTTAGTTACAAACAGGTGTTATCAGTTCTAGAAGGAGTGAAAGTAGATAAGTCCTCTGGACTGGATGGGATTTATCCGAGGATTCTCTGGGAAGCTAGGAAGGAGATAGCAGAGCCTTTGGCTTTGATCTTTGAGTCATCATTGTCGACAGGTTTAGTACCAGAGGACTGGAGGATTGCAAATGTTGTGCCCTTGTTCAAGAAGGGCAATAGAAATGACCCAGGTGATTATAGACCAGTGAGCCTTACTTCTGTTGTAGGAAAGGTTTTGGAAAGGATTATAAGAGATAAGATTTATAATCATCTAGCAAACAACAATTTGATTTCAGATAGTCAATATGGTTTCGTCAAGGGGCAGGTCGTGTCTCACAAACCTCATTGGGTTTTTGAGAAGGTGACCAAGCATGTAGACGAAGGTAGGGCAGTTGATGTGGTGTACATGGACTTCAGTAAAGCCTTTGATAAAATTCCACATGGTAAGCTGTTGAAGAAAATGTAGAGAAATGGAATTGAGGGTGATTTAGCACTTTGGATTAGAAACTGGCTTTCTGTAAGAAGGCAGTGAGTGGTGGTTGATGGAAAATATTCAGCCTGGTGTTCGGTTATGAGTGGTGTGCTTTTGTTTTGGGACCACACTGCTGATGGTCATTTTTATAAACTACTTTGACACAGGCATAGGTGGATGTATTAGTAAATTTGTAGATGACACTAAAGTCAGTAGAGTAGTGGACAGTTTGAAAGAATGTTTCAGGTTGCAGGGGGACTTGGATAAACTGCAGAATTGGGTTGAGAGGTGGCAAATGGAGTTCAATGCAGCTAAATGTGAGGTGATTCACTTTGGGAAGAATAACACGAAGGCAGAGGACTGGGTCAATGGAAAGATTCTTGGTAGTTTGCATGTGCAGAGTGATCTTGGAGTCCATGTACATAGATCCCTGAAAGTTGCCATCCAGGTTGATAGTACTGTTAAGAAGGCATACGGTGTGTTAGGTTTCATTGGTAGAGGGATTGAGTTCCGGAACTGCAATATCATGCTGCAAATATACAAAATGCTAGTGCGGCCACACTTGGAATATTGTGTACAGTATTTCGGGAAAGATGTGGAAGCATTGGAAAAGGTGCAGAGGAGATTTACCAGGATGTTGCCTGGTCTGGAGGGAAGGTCTTATGAGGAAAGGTTGAGAAACTTAGGAATGTTCTCATTGGAAAGAAGAAGGCGAAGAGGGGATTTGATAGAGACATACAAGATGATCAGAGGATTAGATAGGGTAGACAGTGAAAGTCTTGTTCCTCGGATGATGACGTCAGCTTGTACGAGAGGGCATAACTACAAATTGAGGGGTGATAGATTTAAGACAGATATCAGAGGCAGGTACTTTACTCAGAGAGTGGCAAGGGCGTGGAATGCCCTACCTGCCAATTAGGAAGATTTAAACAATCCTTGGATAAGCACATGGATGATGATGGAATAGTGTAGGGGGATGAGCTGAGAATAGTTCACAGGTCGGCACAACATCGAGGGCCGAAGGGTCTGTTCTGCGCTGTATTGTTCTATGTTCTACCCTACAATCTGTAGATTTCCACCTTTCCTTCTCCAGATAAACCAACTAGTGAAGGATACAACTGGAGCCAATCTATATACATGCTTAGATTAGGTTATGCACTGGAGACAGATATCTCTGAACCCAATAATAGAGATCAAAATGAAAACTTTAAAATTGTTTTTCTCCCTTTCTGGTTGGAACCTATGGCAATGCGAGGCCAATTAGATCAACAGAGAGGAAACTGAACCTGGGATTGAGCTGGTTTAGTGACTGGACAGCGTACAAACCAATTCCCTTACCTTCTTCTTCACCTCAGCATATTTTACATGAATAGCAGGACAGAAATTAAAAGAGTACTTACAGTGCTCAAATTGTCAGCATTCATTCGGGCAACTGCGACATCATAACAAGGTGTCTGGCTCCACTTGCCCTTATTTTTGTTGTAGTCTTTGTGGTACTTAATCTGCAAGAAAATGGAAGGCCATATTATTGTTATTCTTAATTATATTTGGGAAATCAAGCAGACTTGATGTAAGATATAGATAAGCCATTGTAAAATGGATGCAAAAATCATGAAAAGAGTTTATTAAAGTGACAAAAGAAAAATAATCTAAATTTGGCTAATCTCTAAAGGTATTTCTCCTTGATAACACTTCAGGAGTGCAGAAGAATTACGAGAGAATTTTCAATTGTTAAACACATCTGAGATAGTTTCTTGCTTGATTGATTAAGTTGGATGAGGTTCACTCTCTCCGGCATTCTAATCAGTTCTAATACAATACCAGGTGAATATTTATTTCAACTATTATTAAGATACTCAAATAACCCTAATGATTAGATGCCAGAGACAGGATTAAGATTAATAAGAGTGGAGCAATGCACATATCTTAAAGCTCCAAATCTGATTCTTGGTAGATATTTACAAATTAACCTGTTCAGAGACATTTTTACACATTTCTGGAGCAGTTGTTCATTCCTTGAACAAACGCTTCCTACTTCAGATTGTTTGTTTGAAAAAAAAAATCAACTAATGTAAAAGACACATCTATCAATACAATTATTCTCTGGACAAATTTTGCCGAAAGCAGAATTACAATATGAAGTAGCCCACTGGATATTGGAAGATGCAAAGTTAACTCCCACATACTAAATACCTGTTCATTTGAGACACAAATGAGGAAAATTCAAATGTGTTCATTCAAACAATTTGCTTTCCAATTTGGATAGTGTGTCGGTATTTCTTAAGGGTTGGCCAACTGATAGCTGGAGTGTGGGTCAGGTCATGTGATGAAACCTCCAGGAGCTGATTGAATCCCACTCCATAGTCACTACAATTAAAATTAAACCTGACTAACTGGTTAGCCTTGAACAACTACCAGCTGAGTTACTTCTGCTGCTATCAATCCACTCAACCAATCCTTCTCCTTTACGTTTGATGCCATTGTCATATAATTAAGGGGCAGAGGTAGTCTATTCGGACTCTCAAGCTGGCTGACGAGACCATGCTTAATCAGATTGTACTTAAAATTCACCTACCCAATAAACTTTTACTCCTTTACTGAACAAGAATCCATCCCACTCTGCCTTAAAATCATTCAAAGATTCTGCTTCCATTGCCTTTTCAGGAAGGAAGTTCCAAACATTCATAACACTTTGTGAGAAAATAATTTTTGCCTCATCTTTATTTTGAAAGAATCACTCCTTATTTTCAAACAGTAGCCCTAAGTTCTAGATTCTCCCGTAACAGGAACCGCCCTTTCCACATCTACCCCATCAAAGTGCCTCAGAATCTGACATGCTTGTCATTCTGCTAAACGCCAGTGGGTATAATTATACAGTACCACCTCTCTAGTTATTGTAAATGCTTGAAATGAGAGCTTGAGCTGGAATCTGAAGCCGATGACTTTGGAGGAAATTAGAGCTGGCTATTGGACAGTCGATGGATGAAGAGGATCAATGCAAGAGTGGAAAGAAAGGCTGCAGAGGTACACGTGAGACCTTCAACACACATGTGAAAGGTGAAACCATGTCATTGAATTTTGTTACCAAGGGACATGACATGGATGCATCAGACGAGGGGTCACTGATGGATCCTTGATAAAGTTCCATCCCTCAACCATACGTCCTACTCAACCATCCTCCAGCCTCTCCACCTTTAAAGTCCACTTTGAAATATCCCTTTCGCTATAACATTAGTCAGTATAATAACCCCTTCTTAAACTCGTCATCTATTTGTTGCTCGATTCCAGTTTTATCACATGCCTTGGAATAGTATTTGTTCTTATATTTGTTGTTGTTACTGGTACTCACATCACTGAGCTGATTGACAACTTTTTTTGCCATCTCGACATCTGGTGGATCGGGCAATGAGGTGTATTTTGATAGATGTTCATTGTGGTTTTTCTTGTACTCAATCTGGGTAGAAAGAGAAAATTGGCTTATGAATGAAAATAAATAGCTTGACTCCTTGGACTCTTCATTGAGATGTGGATAGTTCCTCTTTCCCAATGCTTAATGATTTGATAGTTGCCAGTTTAGTAATAAAATGATATTTAGTACTAAACTGTATAAATCCTGCACACAGATCCAAGCAACTAGCAACACAAGTGTTTAATAAAAAAGGCTGAAATAGTTGATTGTAAATTTGAAAGAGATGTGGCGATGTTATAATATGTCAGATAATTGTAGAAGAGCAACTAACCATCTATATTGACAAAACTGCACAGTTTTAATGGAAGTTGTGTTAAATTGTACAGTATACTGATCACCAGAGTGTTGTCATCAGTTTTGATCAAATAGGATATATTCAGGTCAGGAGGATGGAAAACAGGGCATCAAAACTGCTCAATTTATTAAAATGTATTCATGGGTTGTGGGCATCATTGCCTAGGCCAGCATTTATTGCCCTAGAGAAAATGGTGGTGAGCTGCTTTCTGTAGCCTGCTGCTGTCTGTGAATTAGAGGAAATCCCAAATGTTGGTATGATTGAAGGTCCAGGATTTTGATCATAACAGTGATATGGTTCCAAGTCAGGGTGGTGTTTGGCTTGGAGGGGAACTTGCAAATGGCATCTGTTGCTCTTGCCCTTCGTGGTAGTGAAGGTCACATGTGTGGAAGAAGCAGTTGAAGGAGCCTTGGTAAGTTGGTGCAGTACATCTTGTAGATGGTACATCCTATTGCCAGGATGGGTGGAGTGAGTGTTGAAGGTGGTATACCAATCAAGAAGGCTGCTTTGTCCTGGATGGTGTTGGGTTTACTGAGTGTTACTGGAGCTGCACTGATCTAGGCAAGTGGGAAGTATTCTACCACATTCCTGATTTTTAGATTAGATTAGATTCCCTACAGTGTGGAAACAGGCCCTTCGGGCCAACAAGTCCATACCGATCCTCCAGAGAGAAACCCACCTAGACTCATTTCCCTACATTTACCCCTGACTAATGCACCTAACACTATGAGCAATTTAACTTAGCCAATTCACCTAACCTGCACATCTTTGGACTGTGAGAGGAAACCAGAGAAAACCCACACAGACACAGAGAGAATGTGCAAACTCCACACAAACAGTCGCCCAAGGCCGGAATCAAACCCGGGTCCCTGGCGCTGTGAAGCAGCAGTGCTAATCACTGAGTCACCGTGCCGCCCTTTGTAACTTGTAGATATGGACTGGCTTTGAGAGTGTCAAGAGTAACTAGCAGCTAAAGAAGGTTGGGTATTTTCAGCTTTTCAGAGAAATAACTTGGAAGGGTTAAAGTGAACATATTTAGGATTTTAAAATATTATTGAATGAAACCCTGAGAAATAGAAAATAGCACAAGCTTCAATCTTTTATCTTATTACAACTATGAGGATGAATTTCCATTTTATTTCCACAATGGAATGCACTCATGATGGAGTCCGAAACTCGACTCACTCACAATTTTTAAAGGATTTTGGAGATGTAGTTGGAAAGGAGACATTTTCTAGTTGGTTGTAAAGGAACTGGGGGAGTGAGACTGATTGGATTTCTTATTCAAAGAGCCAACACGGGAATGATATATCAAATGGCCTCCTGCCCTGCATGTCTCTGTAACCTTGTAAAGCATTTCTTCCTCATTGTCCTTCCTTTGTTGATAACTGTAGAACTAATCAAACATCATTTTAATTTTTGTGATCATTACATTAAAAACTGACACACTCAAAAGCCCCAAACACTTCATTTTCAAGTCACTTACATCACTCAAAGCTTTCTGAGCATTGGCAACTCGTCTCAGCTCTGGACTGTCAGTGTAAGGGTAATAGAAAGGCTTTTCTTCTTCCCAGGCCTCTTTATATAATTTCTTCATGGGGAGAAAAACAGTCAATATTAATTTAACTTAATTGTAGAATGAAAGTTATAACTCTAACAGTGGCATACAACTTGTCATCAAAAATAATTGTTTTTTCATGAAATAAATGCCAATATTGAAACTGAAACACTTCTTATAACTGGTACAGTAACAGTTCAAAGTAAGGGTCAGAGAGGTATCAGATAGCTCATTGGTGCCTTGAGTAGCAGAATTTGCCTTTGAAGAATTAAGAAGCTGGAAACTTTGGTCTAATAATCTTCATTTGTCGTCTCAATTCATGATCTTGAACTTTCATTGTGTGGGCATTTTCTGTAGCAGACATTTCACTGTTGGCAAATATTATGCTTTTATCATTCTTTGATATTCTTGAAATGGCTCCCCAGAAAATAATAATAAACATTTTGACCTGGAAAATGTATGGGGGCAACAGCTCACTGATATACCAAGGTCATAACCACAGTGAATCGATACCACCAAAGCTGGTGAGCACTGAATACAAAACAAGAGCAAGTCTTAGTATGGTCTTAGAATTTATAGATCATCCTAGAGCACCTCCACCCACCCACACATCCACGGAAGATTCTAGATTCACAACGATAAAAGGGGGAGAAAAGGTGCAGTGGCGTGTGGTGCAAAACCTTCAAGTAGCAAAGTAGCAGAACTATCTTAATATATGTGCTGCCCATGAACACCTTCCCCCTATGGACCCTCACCCAAACTCACCTTTACAAAGGCTTTCTGAGCACAACTTTAACATCTCCATGTTTCAGAGATCTGGATCCCCAAAGTTACTTGAACCCAAGAGAGACCTGCTTGTTCTGGACCAGCTAGTTGCTCCTGGAGGAGCAGGTAAATGATCTGCAATGAGATGTGGGGCACCAGTACGTGCAACTGTGAGTCTTCTCCCTTGTTACTGTAACTTCTTACCAAAGGGTCTGGCAGAGACCTCACCTTCACAAGGCTATCCAATAAAACTGCAAATTCTCAAAGTTAGGCGTCATTGGTTTGCAGGCAATCCAGCAAGACTCACACTAGAGTTAAACCTCTCCACTATCAGTTCAACCCGTCTGTTATCCACCAGGGCAACTTAGTTATTCATTTGCAGAATGAATTTTGTGAGAAAACAATGCCACAATTCTGACAAAAGATGAAGAAGATTGCAAGAGTGATATTTGCTACGCATTTGATACTGCTTATTTTGATTAGATTTCTTTACCGGACTGAAGTTTTCGGCAAATTTCACAGCTCGGACAAGCTCTGGAGCATCTGGTGGCAGTTGATAAACATCCTTGGTATCTTCCCATTTCTGTTTGTACAGCACCTGAAGCAGACAGTTCAACAGATACGTCACTAAGCTGATTAGGAGATGCCATAAATTTGTATTACACAAAAGAATAACTTAGGGTACAACCCAAATGCGGTCTTGATGTTGACCAGCTACTGTTGGCAATATTACCTTGCTAACCAACTGTGAAACATTTTTGGCATGTTCAATATCCCGGGCCGTCCCATCAACGTGGCACATTGTCTTTGCCTTGTCACCATCTGAACGATACTTGACCTTTATAATTTAAATAACAAATTAATCCGAGGCTACCGAGGCTTGATCATTGAGCATATTCAAGGCTGAGGTGGACATATTTTTAATCAGTAAGGGAAGTAAGGATTTTGGGGATAAGGCAGGAAAGTGGAGTTGTGGATTATCAGATCAGCCATCTCATTGAATGGCAGAGAAGACCTGATGGGCCGAACAGACCACTTCTGCTCCTATCTCCATGATCTTATGGAGTTGTGGGAGTAACACCGTAATAGAAAACTGCACTTTAAACTTTGTGATTTTTACTTGAATGAATCTCCATTCGATGATCTACCCAGGCCAATCAAGCTCAATTATGTGCAGGAACAGTTCTGGAGAGGGATCCTTTCCATCAAAATTCAGGTATATCATTTTGTTGGTATTTGGTTCCATTGGCATTGCTGAGTTGAAGGATGATAAGTATGCAGCAGGGGTATTACCTTGTATCCATTTCCTGTTTGACACTAATGGAAGGACCTGCCCTTCAGGAATTGCTGTCTGCAGCCATCAGCAATGTTACTACATAAAGCTTTTCCCATCCCAAACAGGTTTGATTTGGAGAATGTTCATCATCTCATGTAGATGCAAGGACATTGATTTGAGTACTGCATGAACAGGAAAGGTTTCTAGTTCATGGTGGAGCAGGATTAATGCGAGTGATGGAACGGGGAGGAAAAAATGGTAACTAATTAACGTTAGTTAATATACATTTTCCAGTGTATAGGTCAGTTTTGATAACCACTAGCCCAAATGGATGAGGAGAAAGTGAGGGCTGCAGATGCTGGAGATCAGAGCTGAAAATGTGTTGCTGGAAAAGCGCAGCAGGTCAGGCAGCATCCAAGGAACAGGAGAATCGACGTTTCGGGCATAAGCCCTTCTTCAGGGCTTATGCCCGAAACGTCGATTCTCCTGCTCCTTGGATGCTGCCTGACCTACTGCGCTTTTCCAGCAACACTTTCAGCCCAAATGGATGAGCCAACCTTGTCAAATCTATTTTCTTCACCTCACTCAGCTGTTCCTGAGCCTTCCGAATTCTCTTCAGCTCCGGAGTGTCTGAGATAACAGCATACGGCTTTCCTTTCTCCTTCTCAAATTCTTCCTTATACTTGTTCTAAAAATAACAACATTGTCAGTTTTTTTAAAAAAATCCATTGATATATGGTGACAATTGCTGGGAAAATACACAAGTATTTCTTAAACATTCGCTTTTATGCTCATTGCTTCTGTTCTCCCTGAGGTACAATGTCATTTCAGGGGAAATTATTGAACTACAGACAGTGCTTGTATAACCCAGAAGGTTCTGGGGAAATGTGAGCATGTTAACAAATTCTACAAGCTGCAGAGTGTTAATCAAACCAAAGCCTTTGACACAACAGAAACAATCAGGAATGGTCTGCTGTCATATTGCAGATCACAGCACAGGTCTGCTCAGGTCCTGTGTCCCTTTGACAATAGTCAACGTTCTTGGGGGAGGGAGATGGAGGCTTGAAAGGGTTACATATTAATCCATGGAAAAATATATGACTTGATAATTTTGAAAAGATAACACTAATTACAAGATGAAAAATTATGCTTTGTATGTAAAACAATTGGTGACCAACAGAGGAAATTAGAGCAGACATTTTACATACCCATTTTCCTGCCTGATTTGATTTTCAACAAGGTTTTTAAAAGAGGACCTGTCAATTGGCTGTAGGAACACAATTGTAGATATTTTCCTGAATCAATCAGTTCAGAAATATTATTATACATCTCCGGAGCAGGAGGGATTTGGGCCCAAGCCTCTGGCTCAGAGATAGGGACACTATCACTGCACCACAAGAGCCTTAAGGATCACAATTGTAACTTTAATGTACAAATGGCTGCACCCGGACCATGTATGTTAGACTTTGTTAATAACTGCAGCTTACAGAATGTGATAAGGGAAAATAAAATGATTTTCTTCATGCTTGAGGTATATTTTCACTGCAAAGAACAGGACCATTGCTTCCTTTTGAAGATCTGATGTCCTCTGACCAAACATCTACACCCACAAGTGGTTCAGCTGCCTGAGAGCCAATCACATAGCTGTTGGCAGGCAGAAAGCCTTTGTCATCAGCAAGTGGCTATCACACCATAGACCAATCAACTATTTGTTTTCAGCTGAATTTCCATCTATATACATGCCCTTATCTCCAGCTTTCCTGATTAACCTCATTCACTGCTCAAACAAATAACAGTGTGAACAGCAATTGCAATGTGTGTCAGGTGACTTTCTTTTAAAATATGCAGAATATCATTCCACAACCCTTAGATTTTAAAGTCTTTGTGTCTTAATGCACGGAGCATTTGAAATAGGGTAGATGAATAAATGTAAATGGTCATGATATAGTTGCAAATACAGAGACATGGCTGTAGGGTGACCAAGGATAGGAAGAGAAAATCCAGGGGTACTCATTATTAAGGAAGGAAAGATGAAGGGAGGGAGGTGGAGTAACATTGTTAATAAAGGAAGAATTCAATGCAATAGTAAGGAAGGATATTGTCACAGAAAATCATGGCGTGAAATCTGTGCGGAGGGAGATATGAAACACCAAGGGGCAGAAAACATTGTTTGAGGGGTTTTGTTATAGGTGTCCAAACAGTAGTGGAGATTTAATGGAAGGTGTTAAACAAGAAATGAGGCCTGCATGTAATAAGAGTACAACTGTAATCACACATAGATTGAATAAAACAAACTAGCAATGGTATTGTGGAGGAACATTCCCTGGAGTGTATACATGACAGTTTTTTAGACCTCTCCACTGAGAAAGCAGCCAGGGAACAGGCCAATCCAGACTGTGTACTGTGCAATTACCAATCTTATTACGCAGGCCTCCTTGGGCTTAAAGGGATTAATGGCCCACCCCTGCTCCTAGCTTCTCGTTTGTAATCATGTCATTTGGCCAAGTATTTTACAAAAGAAAAACAAAGCATATTTATAGTGATGTCTTCCCTTAGCAATTCTCATTGTACCAATTGCATACTCAATGTGCTTTAACACTATAAGTTGTTTCTTTAATAACTTGGACCAAAGTGGGCAAAGCTCCTTTGGTGCTTCTGAGACATAACCAATAAATGGATGCACAAAGCAAATGGATGATTCAAACTTCTTACCGAACTGAACAGGTCCTTCATCTTATGGCTGTGTTCAAGGTAAGGAGTCGTAAACTTTGACTTGTCCACCTTCTTCCTCCTTCTTACTTCTCTGACAGGTAGACCTGAGCCAGACTTATGAACCACCTAATAAAATGAATAAAATAATATTATTTTTACACAGTTAACTAAAAAAAAATTTTCAATATTCAGTTAATGTGTCACTTATGCTCACCTCTTGAACAACCGTGTATGGTTGTGTAATCTATGGGAAGGAAAATTGTCCTTTAGTAGATGAATAAATGATTGCAACAGGTATAGTGTTAATTCTGAATCAAAACAGAAGTTGCTGGAAAAACTCAGCAGCTCTGACAGCATCTGTGAGGAGAAATGAGAATTAACGTCTATCCAATAGTTATTTTCTTTCTTTGAGCTCTATCCCCACCTATCCTTTACTCTTTAACCTCTTCCCCCACCCCACCTTCTGCATATGAACTAATTGTTTCATAGCAACCGTCAGTTCTGAGGAAGGGTCATTCGACTCAAAAAGTTAACTCTGACTTATTTCTGTGGATGCTGCCAGACCCGCTGAGCTTTTCCAGTCATTCTTGCTTTTGTTTCTGGTTTACAACATTCACAGTTCTTTTAGTTTTTATTTTATAGTGTTAATTCTGTTTGAATGAACAAATGCACCACCAAAATCAATGTCAAAAGGATGGTAACTTTATGAAAGCTACCCGAAAGATGCAGTGATCTCTGAGGCATGAATTTCCCCTTCCCAATATTAGATTAGATTAGATTACAGTGTGGAAACAGGCCCTTCGGCCCAACAAGTCCACACCGACCCGCCAAAGCGCAACCCACCCATACCCCTACATTTACCCCTTACCTTACACTACGGGCAATTTAGCATGGCCAATTCACCTAACCTGCACATCTTTGGACTGTGGGAGGAAACCGGAGCACCCGGAGGAAACCCACGCAGACACGGGGAGAACGTGCAAACTCCACACAGTCACCTGAGGCGGGAATTGAACCCAGGTCTCTGGCGCTGTGAGGCAGCAGTGCTAACCACTATGCCACCGTGCCGCCCAATTAGCTTGATTCCAATATCATTTCTTGTTATTACATAGTCTGCTATTACACACAACCCACTTTAACCATTAACAGTCTCCACTAACAGACATTCACCCTTCTAACCAAATCGTTATCCATGTCTTTTTCTGTCGAACTGTTCTTTTCTTTCTTTGTACTCTATCCCCACCTATCATTTACTCCTTACCCCCTTTCCCTCACCCTCTCTTCTGCACATAAGCCAGCATTTTCATAATATTAGTTTTATACAATTAACTAAAAAAAAACAAACTTTCAATATTCGGTTAACATGTCACTTATGCTCACCTCTTCAACCACCGTGTATGGTTGTGTGACCTATGGGAAGAAAAATTGTCCTTTAGTAGATGAATAAATTATTGCAATAGGTATAGCGTTAATTCTGAATCAGAAACAGAAGTTGCTGGAAAAACTCAGCAGCTCTGACAGCATCTGTGAGGAGAAATTAGAGTTAACCTCTGTCCAACAGTTATTTTCTCTCTTTGGGCTTTATCCCCACCTATCATTTACTCTTTAACTTCTTCCCCCACCTCATCTTCTGCATATGAACTAATAATTTCATAGCTATTATCAGTTTTGAGAAACGGTCACTTGACCCAAAAGGTTAACTCTGATTTCTTTCCACAGATGCTGCATGACTTGCTGAGCTTTTCCAGCAATTTCTATTTTTGTTTCTGATTTACAACATCCACAGTTCTTTCGGTTTTTAATCAGTTCACGGAGCTTTCCTGCATCCAGGATCAATTATGTCACTAAGCATGCTAAGCTGTCAGGTATTTTGAACAATTCTCAAAGACAGCAAAACATTAAGTAAAAACACTAGTACCTTCTCTTTTTAATCATTTTAGCAAAAGCAAAATAAAAATTAACACATACAATGATGACGAGATCTAACAATTTCACAGCAAAATCTAGGCCATTTGCCAATCTTTTAACCTGTTTAAAATGTTAACATCTTACATCTCGGATGACTCTATGTGGTTGTAAAACCTTTAGGAGAGAACAAAAGTCATTTAACACCTTACTAAAGGTATTATTTACTAATACTTGCAAATATTGTGTTTTTATAATGCTCACCTCTCGAATAAATGTTTGTGGTTCAGAAACCTTGGGGAAAAGAGAATGTTTTTGATTAGATAAATAAAAATGAGTCATGTTTACTTTCGTATAATGGAGTGTGAATATGTTAATGATGATGATGTTAAAGATGATGATGTAAATTTATGATGATTATATAAAAGATCATGCTTCTCTGACATCAGCAAAGCAAAGAGAATCATACGTCTGAGTCTTGAAGGGGAGCATTCAGTATAAAGTATACCATATTATAATTAAAATGATTACAGTATTACTGATAAGGAGAGAGACTTAGGAGTGTTATGATCCCAGATGATGTTGTTCCTGGACTGGTCAGATTTCAGACTGAAATCTGGTTCGATCATAACCTACGTACCATTAGTTCCCAATTCAAGCTCAAAAATGAATGACATATATAATAAGATGGAAATGCAAGCTACTCATAACAGTAGAAGTCTGACAAGACTGTGCAACCTCTAAGAGTGCAGTGTAGACACACAATGCTCTCGCGAATCAAAAGTGCATAGAATTCATACAGGTCAACCAGAGAGCCTCGCATGTGTAGGAAAAGCAAATCCTTTCGCTAAGCTACAGTAGTACAAAGCATGGATAGCACAGAGTTCTCTCAAAGTATGGTGACAACATGTGAAACTTCAATATAATTAAATTGAAGCCAGATCATGGTCCACAAAGCAGAAGAAGACCCTGCCATGATGAACAGAAAGTTGGAAGAATTCAATGGCAGAACAGTAGAAGGTGAGATCCAGGGTAGCATCAGGGTTGCACATAAAAGAACAAAACTATCAAGCAATTGAGCCTATAGTCAATTATGTTCTCATGCACCACTGAATCTCTAATCAAGGCATTTAATGTGCATTTCAGTCCACAGAGGAATCTGTAATAGAACAGGTAAGAACAAGTAGATCGGGTGGCACGGTGGCTCAGTGGTTAGTACTGCTGCCTCATAGCACCAGGGATCTGCATTCAATTCCAGCCTTGGCCGACTGTCTGTGTGGAGTTTGCACATTCTCCCCTTGTCTGCGTGGGTTTCCTCTAGGTGCTCCAGTTTCCTCCCACATTCCAAAGATGTGCAGGTTAGGTGAATTGGCCATGCTACATTGCCCATAGGGTCCAGAGATGTGATGGTTAGATGCATTAGTCAGGGGTAAATGTAGAGTTATAGGGTCAGGGAATGGGTCTGGATGGGTTACTCTTCGGAGGGTCAGTGTTGACCTGTTGGGCCAAATGGCCATTTTCCACACTATAGGGATTCTATGATCTAACGAAAGGTTGCAGAAACAAGAGGATCTGATTGAATCACTTTAAATGACATTAGTGGGTTGCTGTGAATGCACAGCTCTTAAAAATAAGCCTCGAAGAGATAAGGGTGAGGACTTGTGGTGCAGTGGTAAGCCTGGCTTTAAGTACTGTGTAATAACATCCCTGTACAGGTTGAATAATAAGAGATCAGGTCATTGCAGGCATCTGGGATGAGAAATGTCCTATTTTCTTCAGTCAAAAGAGGAGCTCATGTAACTGATGCAATATTCCACATAAGCGAAGCTTTGTGTCCAGAACTGATCAATTGTTGGAAATAATACTGTGGCTCATTCCAATGTAGTACCCAAAGATAGTATCTTAGCCTCCAGAAATCCTGACAAAATAGGAAAAAAGGGAGAAACAATCCCATATTAGGATTTACAAGAATGTGTTCGAGGCAATATCACAAATGCAATGAATGTCCAGCAGAGGGAGCTCAGTGGTAGTAATGTGAAAGGATAGGACTCTCGAAATTGGAGGTGAAGAACAGTTTTTTGGTCAATAACCCGAGATAACAAGTCTTAATTACTTTTGCCACACTATTTGGATGAATTTATTTCAAACATCTATCTTTTGGAAATTTATCAGCTCTAGAAATCTTCCAGAGTGCCATGTCACAGTTTCTTAAAAGCAAGCAAGCTGTCATATAGATGGCGTACTAGACCATGGTGAGACCCAGAAAGGAACATGACCACAGAGTCAGAGAAGTCTTACAAGCACAACAAAATGCCAGCCTTATCCTCAATGAAAACTGTCAATTCTCAAAGACGAAAATCATGATTTTGGAACACGTGACTCAAGAGCATGGCATGGCAATGGACCCCAAAAAGACAAGAGTCATAAGTGAGTTCCATAATGGAAATGCATCAATCATAGTTAATACTTCTAAAGCATGGCAAACTAAGTAGAGAGTTAATTTTTACCCTAGCTAGTCTTACAGAACCAATTAAGAGAGCTTCTAAAGGAAGGCCAACAATCGCATTGAAGTGGGGGAGCAACTACAACTTTTAAGGAGACTAATAAATATCTATTCTTCTCAGACATGTTATCTCAATACAACACAAGATTATCTACAATAGGATTAGGTGCAGTACTCATTCAAGTTCAGCATGATAGAAGCAGGAGACCTGTGTACTTTGCATCACAATCATAGGCAGAAATGAAGCAGATCTATGCTACCGCTGAGGAAGAGGCATTAGTAATCACACTGGTATGTGAACGTTCTTGGATTGTCTCATGGGGTTGAGATTTCAGGATAAAACAGACCATGACCACTATGGTAGAATAAAGAAGAATTGACAATGCCATTGGGAATATCGAGATTCTGAATCAGATTGATGATATATGAGTACATGACAATCTGTATCCCAGTTAAGGCCCAGGTTATAGCTGATGCACTATCCAGAGCAATAGTGGATCAGGCTGACAAACAAATCTTCATCTTCAATGATGAAACCGCAGATTGATTATACCAGAGTCCACAAGGAAGGAGTCCTAAAATGACACAATTGTACACGGCAAGGAATCACTAACCACAGAGCATGTACTCAACAGTTTGTATAGAGGCCAGTGGTTCTAAAACCAAGAAAGAATTTTATATAACCTTGTCATACAGATGGCATCAATAGTCCATGCCATTGGAGCCATTCCTGCCTCCAACTGTCTCCACTTCTGGATAGATGTTGACAGATGCTATCATTAGATTTATTTGCCTTTAGATGGAAGATACATACTAACCTGACATTAGCAGTGCACAGCAAAGAGAAGCATGCGATTGAGACTTGAAAAGAGCAGAAGATGAAACTTACAAGAAAGCTACATTCAGTAAAACATGTACCACAATCTAAATAAAGACTCTTCAGTATCACTGCAAGTGAGGGGGCCTTAATCCTAGTTCGCTAGAGATGCAATGAACTCTGAGCAGTATCAGTACAGCCTCTAAGAGTGCAGTGTAGAGACCCAATGCACCAAAGACTGGAGATCGTATAGAATTCATGAAATGGCAACAGAAAATCTTGGGTCTGTGGAAGAAACATGTTCCATAGACCTAGCTGTAGTAGCTCATAACATGGTTACTGCAGAGTTCTTTCAGAGTATTTACAGCAGGAAAAAAAAATGGATTAAATTTAATTTAAAAGCTGATATTCACAAAATATTCAACTGGTTACTTACTGTTCTCACTTCTCGAATGATTGTTTGTGGCTCTGATCCCTTCAAGGAAAGAGACATGTTGACTGAGCAGTGAAATAAACATTGTCACGTTTAATTTACATGCAGTACTTTTGCTGATAGGCAGATAGTCTACTTAGAATAGCCATGCAATACCCAGCCATACAATACCCAACTCATTTTTTAATTGCCATGCTGGCAATTTTATTTTTATGAAGCATAAAGCAGGAAACTTTGACATATTATTTACTTTCTTTGTTTAAAACTAAGGAAATTACCTGTAATTAAACCTGAATAGAAAGGCTAATGGGATGAAATTGTTGCGTGCTTTATCATAAACAAGTTGAACACATTGTCCAAGTTCAGTTGGCTAGATGGCTGGTTTACAACAAAGAGAGATGCCAACAGTGTGGGTTCAATTCCTGCACCAGCTGAGGTAATTATGGAAGATTCTCCTTCTCAACGTCTTCCCACACCTGAGGCATGATATCTCTCAGGATAAACCACCACCAGTCTTTTTTTTCTATCTATTAAGAGAGTAGTCTTAAGGTCTGGCAAGACTATGGTTACTTTACATTCTTCAGTTCATTTCTTTAATTTCAGTTCATTTTTACTTTACATTTTTCAGTTCATTTCTAACCTGTTGACAACAGGTTAATTTTTACTTTACATTTTTCAGTTCATTTCTAACCTGTTGACAACAGATGTGCCATTAAGGATTTTTAAAGTTGAAGACAAGGGAAATTTCATAATGCAGTGCTGAGAGCTATTTTAACAATGTTAGGATATGGGGGTTGAATAAAATCAGGTTCACTGTATTTGTTAGTAATATCACGCAACACTATCAACCCATAGGTTTGAAACATTTGATCTCAAGATTCTAATAATAAATGGCACATCTAATACATTAACTTATCCATATATCTCAAAAGTTGATTGGAGCTCTGAATTTCCAATACTTTTGGCATGCCGTTTTTTCAGCTGTTTATCATCTCATTAAGATTAGCCTTTTCTTGAGCAGGGAGATGGCATAGGAAAATGTCTAGTATTCCAGATTCTGTGGGCATGGGTTCAAACTCTACTGCAACAGCTGATGGAATTTAAATTCAGTGGATAATTCTGGAATGTAAAGTTATTCTCTGTAATAGTACCATGAAACTATCATTGATTGTTGTTAAAAATTCATTTGGTGCATTAATGCTCTTTTGAGAAGGAAGACTGCCACCTTATATGGTCTGAATACAGATCTACAGTAACGTGGTTGACTCTTTATCAACTGTGTTCTCAAATGTTCTACCAATTTGGAGGTAATTAGGGCTGGACTACAAAATGCTGACCTCTCCAGCAATACCCACATCCCATGAAAGAATTAGAATAAAAGATGTGGACACTATTCCTGAAATTGTTCATCAGCCTTAAAGAATAAAGTTTTCTAGTCTGAATTTTTTTTTAAGTGATTGAGATGTTGTCACCACTACCCTAACTAATTTTGGCAGTTCTGTACAGTTCTTCTTTTGTTATTTTTAAGTCAATACCATACAAAGACAATTAAAGTGTTTGATACTAATTATTCTATGAATTATTGGATGCAATTTAAGAAAAATTGCTAAAGTGCAACAAAGTTGCTTGCAAGTACATTGTGTACAACAGAAACAACCGTGGTAATTTCCGACTTGGTAAAGACTACCAGTTATATAAGAGTGAGCCTGAAACCAAAGTAAGCAATAATGCACACATTTTAAAATCTGGAGGAAAAAAAATTCTTCAGAGGAATTCTTCTACAATATTTCAAACCATAAACGAGAATCTTGGTCTCTAGCCAGACAATCCATCAAGCATTATCCATGCAGCTTATTGTGAAGACATAATGCTGCTCATCAGACACAGTCCGATATTGCGAGCATTTTCAATTCTAAACAGATTGAGTTTCCAAATGTTTTAGCAGGTCATTAAAAAAATCACAAATCATGCCTTCACCATACTGACACTTACCCAGTATGACCACATTACAATGCGGCACTAATGAGAGAATGTTCACTATTACAGGATGTATACAGTGGAAAGATACTACCTGAGGTTGGACCAATATCTATCAGCTTGCATGAAGATCTCTGAAGTTTGTTATGCTATGCATTTCTTAGATTTAACTCTTAGCCACATTGTGACATTATATCATTCAGTTCATTCAATCTTTTTCATTCACTTCTCTTTTGTTGATTTTCATAGGCTGATTACACCAGGAGTTGTTTCTGTTGTACACAATGTACTTGCAAGCAACTTTGTTGCACCTTAGCAATTTTTCTTAAATTGCATCCAATAATTCATAGAATAATTAGTATCAAACACTTTAATTGTCTTTGTATGGTATGATTTAAAAATAACAAAAGAAGAACTGGCTGATTCAAGTAAATTCCAAGTCTTTCCCAACAATGGTTAAAACAACAACATTCCATTCATTTATCTGAATTGGGAAACTGGTCTGAATTGCTCATAAGGAAGTTGTGATGATGATAGTAATCAGTAAGTGACTTGAAAGTGCATTTGAACGTGGTAATTTACTTAATTCTGTACACAACCTGTTCTTTTGGAGACTAATTTATTCACATAGAAATGCTAACATTTGGCTCGCGTTGTGTATCACTCTGGTGGCTTTGAAGATCAGCAAAGCATATGGCTGCAGGGTAAAGGTTTCAGTCAGATAGTATCTGAATCGGACATATCAATAGCAGCCTGTTTAACTGCACACCTGATGCTTCTCAGGAAAGGATAATGATAAAACAACTAGCAGCAAGTTCTCATGCAAGTTGGCAAATTTGGCTTTTTCCAGCTAGACAGTTCACTTCAGCCACTATTTTTAACTCAGCAGCCTACATAACCAACTGTTTCATGCATGCCTGTAACATACAGGGTACAGGCAATTACCTTTGTTACCTCTGTAACCTTTGTAATCTCTTTTCCCTTTAACACTTTTTCACCTTCATATGTATGGTACTACAACAGGCCAAATCCCACAGAGAATCAAAGACAAAAAAAGTTATCACTTTATCCCATTATTTTCCAACTCTTGTGCGAGTCCATTAAAAGCCTTCAAGATTGACTTATTGTAATTGATATTCTTCAAACTGCCTGGGGATACTGGCATTGCATCAATTTATGATTAGGATTATAGAGTCAATGGTAGGCTATTCAACCCCATGAACCTGTTGGAGTTGTGGATGTGTTGTATTGAAACTCTACTAACACAACCTTGCCTTACATTAATGAATATGCTTGGCTGATAAAAACTCTTATTAATTTTACTTTTATCATTTCAGCTGACCTCAGCTCAACAGACCTTAGAGGAGAGCAATTCAGATTTCCATGACACTGAAGCGAGATCAGGTCAACTTTTCAAAATAGGCTATGATAGTTGGTTGAAAGAATGGGAAATCAAATTGTCATTGGGGAGTGTGGGTACACATGATTAGCAGTTTTGTTCATGTGGGAGATATGCAAAATGCTACATTGGATTAACCATCGATTTTCATCTTGTATTCTTCATGTAATTCTATGAGGGCTAATATAAATACGAACATTTGATGAAACTTCAGTGTCTTTTAAAGGCTTTTCCTGGTTGCCATTAATGCAATCTGTTGGGGATGTGGTTAATTCTTTCAAGGCTTTCTTTATTACCCATCCTTTCATGGTGATAAAAATGTATTTGTTCCAGTTCAGCAGCCTTACTCAGATCTCTATCAAAAGGTTTGGGATTAAAGTCCTTTTCCAGAGACTTGAGCAGAACAGTTTGGTTGGATCATCAGTGCTACATTACCAACAGATGAGTCTTTAAACATCTGCTCTCTCAGGTGAACATAAAAGGTTCACTGTTTCAGCAAAGCAAAGGAATTATTCTTGGCCCCTGGGACAATATCATCCCTCAACGGGCCTGACTAAAACAGACTATCTTGTCATTTTTCTCAATGTTGCTTTTAGACCTGTCTGTGCATAAAATCAGATTTCCTACAAACTAAATTCTTAAAGAGCACTTGATGGTTTTGAAGTGCTTTGTTGTGTCCTAAGGTTGTGAAAGTCACTATATAAAATACCAGTTCTTTCTTTTACTGTTTGCAATCGAATGGCTGGGTGAGCTTATAAGAAGCAACCATTTAGTATGGAACTGGAATCTACAGGTTTCCTTTCCTGAATATTATTGGTGAATGAGATGACTTTTTAAAATGTATCTTAAATGAACATCTTATTTCCCTCCCCTGGTGCCAGAAGATTTATTAAAATAAGCTTACAACTTGCTACGGAGTGATTGAAATTAATGACTACTCAGTTGAACTGCAGTAACTCCTGGTATTACAGAAGAAAGGATATAGCTTCTGAGGTCACAGTCAGACACTTACATTGTTTCAGTTTAGATCACATGCAATTGATGGTGCTAATCACTTAATCTTTAAGGATACGTTGGTTCTTTTATTCATGTATCTAATTGGCTGGGGAAAATGAAGAAAGGTTTTCCTTAATTTTCCAATTTCTATTGAACATTTCAAGGTGTCAAAGGGATAAAAAATGGGAAATGTGACATTTATTCAAGAAAGGGAATACGGTCTCTCCTAGCAAGTATTGACTGAACTATTTCACCTCAGAGATGGGTAAAGTTTTATAAAGAATAATAGGGAGAATGACTCAATAAAGATGGTACTTGAGGGAAATTAGCTAAGAGAGGAATGGAACTGATTGGATTCCTCTACAGAAACTCCACTGACTGTATAATCTTCTGTGCCATAAAAGCTCTATGGCTTGATGGCTGATTGAACTATATTGACAGCAACATTTTCTTTACTACTAAGAAGCAATCCCTGGAGTATACTTTCAACAAGACAAAAATGCTCTTGACTTACACTAAGGGAGACAGAAGAATGAAGGTTCAATACAATATCATGTGGGTCCCTATATTTGAAGATTATGAGTGAAGATTTACTTTCCGTGCTAAACTGAATGCAAAGACATAATCACAGAACCTTACAACACTGACTGGTGACATTTGGCTCATCATCCATGTGATGGCATTTTGATACAGTTAACTCTTGCTTATTAATTCCTCAAATTTTTCAAGATACTACTGAATCTGTTTCCACCGTTCCAGATCATAGCACTCGATGTACAAAGCAAAATTCTGATGATATCCCCTTTGGTTCTTTTGCTAATTATCATAAATCTGTGCTCTCTGGTTACCACCTTCTCATTTGTGGAAACAGTTTCTTTTTATTCCCTCTATCAAAACCCCTCATAATTTTGATGACTTCTGTTAAATCACACGTTAATCACCTCTGCTCTCACATAACTGAAATCCCCCATCCCTGGTAATTACTGGCAATTATCCCCTCAAAAAGCAGATATAAATAGACACCTTTAGCATCAGAGTGTCCCAAAATAGTTCCAAATAATCATTTTTTTGAGACATGGGCAGGTTGGGAATTAATTTTTTCTCTCTCTGCCCAATGAGAAAAATGAGCATACTGCAACTAGTAGGAATGGAGATATGCCTACCAAATATAATGGCCAATGAAGAACTTCTAAAGTGTCAACCCTAGTGTAATATAGGAAACACAGCAGCCAATTTGCACAGTGTAAACTTCCGCAAACAGCAACGTGATAATGACCAGATAATTTGTTTTGCTGGGATGCTGATTGAAGGATAAATATTGGCCGTAATATCAGGGATATCTCCTGCTCTTCTTTGGAATAATGCCATGGGATCTTTACATCTAAGAGAACACGTGGTGCCTCTGTCTAACACTTCATCCAAAAGACAGCACCTCTGATAGTATAGCACTCCCACAGCATTGCAAAACTATCCAGTTCGCCTGGATTGTTGTGTTCAAGCCCTGGCATGGTTCTTGAACTTTGAACTTTGCAACTTAGAGAGTGTTTAGAGATCAAGTTTATCAAAACTTTAGAATTAGCAGTGGGAAGGGATTATTCCAGTGCAGGCAATTAATCAATAGAACATATCGAAAGCTATCTAATTATATGTTGTAATCATTATAAAATTAGTTAAAATCTTGATGTTTAATAAAATAACACATACAAAATATTGCTGAGCAGCTTCATTTATTATTTCATTATATTTATTATTTATTATTGAAAATAAAATGAGGTTTATTCAATTAAATTAAAGTGGACAATGCTTTAAATGGCTGAAATCAGCAATATTTTCCCAGCTATAATTAATAATATTTTGTCTATCATTGATCATGAAGAGTTTCTCTGATGGTCTAATGGTTGGAATTTGGTGCTATCACCACGGCCCATGTTTGATTCCCAGTCGAGGAATGACTGCTTATTGCTCTGATAGGAACTGTGGATCGAATGCAAATTTCTTAAGGGCCCTTGTGGTATACTGATAGTGTCTCTACCTCTAGGCCAGGAGGCTTGATTTAAAGTCACACCTAATCCAAACATGTGTAATGATATCTCTGAACAGGCTGGTTTAAAAAAAAAATCTGTAGATCATGAAGAAAACATTAACTGCATGAGTTATTTTGTTATGATGTCAGTAGCTGAACTGGGATATGGATAGACTGTTCAGATGACCTTTTGTAATCCCCATAGTGCAAGCTACCTGATTTACATCAGTCATTTTGAAGCTGGTGTAATTGTGTACCCAAGTCTATTTTTGGTGGATTTAGCTCATTATAACTGGCCTGAGGCTGACTCATATTTTCTACGATCTCCTGTCACTAGGCTAGAATCACCCACTCAGTTTTAGGTTTGAAACATTGTCGTGTAACTGGCTGCAACTTCAAATTCAATTATTTAACAAGACTGCATGGACTCGCTCCAGAGCTGGTTCTCAGTCATTGTCAAGAAAACAATGACAACATGGAACAAATTTGGCATGGATGAAAATGAGCCACTCATCATGTTGATGGTATGAAAAACAATCTTTGACTTGGACAACATTTATTGCTTGATACAACACTGCAAACTTTTCTCTGAAAATAACGTGAAAGTGTTCAACAAAAGGCCATGATTATGATTATTATCTGAATGATGGAGAATGTAGCTGGGAAAATGATTACTAGATTACCAGTATCCTGGGTATGGAAAAATGCATAATGAGCAGATAAAAAGTACACACATTACAATGGAGGCATGCGGTGACTTATGACACCTTCATTCAAGCAAGTGGGGTGCTAAACAATACATATACAATAAAATGAATAAAAATTTTTATTCATCAACACAATCAACAGGAAAACTAGCTCAACATAGATTAACATATTTTCACTTCGTTCTTAAAATATTTTCTCACAACTTTTACATTTGGATTTGGGAACACTTAATCGCAGTTCTTTATCAGCATCGCTTTTTTATTTGGATTAATCTTGTTAGTTTTGATTTTGAACAGAATATATTATAAGGGCTGCCAATCGTTATTTCGTTCTTGTTGGTCAGCACAGATTTGATGGGCTGAAAGGCCTGTTTCTATGCTGCATGACTCCCTGACTCTGATTATGCTAAATATGGCATATTTTTTCTAGAAGACACAATGTTATTATGACAGATCTCTAATATAACCAAAATATACCCTATTAAAGTCCTATTACTTTATCCACCTCTCAACATTTGCAAGACTAATATTTCTCTGTGCTCTCATTTTAGAATAATACAATTGACTAACCTTTTTCCCAATTTCCATGATGGCCTGATAGGCAAAGGTGCTCTCAAATTTGTATTTGGCTGTATCTTGAAAAATTCATTTTCAAAATTTATTGTCCATCCCATTGCCCTGACATTGATTGTATATCTTAATGGAACTGAAGGATTAGCTAGATAACTGCCATGAGAAACCTCAAGCATATTAATAACATAAGATAAAGGATTATGATTCAAGATCACGGCTGAACTTCATAACTCCACATTCTCCCCCTATCACCATATCCTTTATGCTTAAAGATCCAACAATCTCAGTTATGAAAGTGCACAATTTCAGTGGTGGACTCTCCCTCTTTATGGGCATTTAAGCGGGCATTGGATAGGTATATGGAGGATAGTGGGTTAGTATAGGTTAGGTGGCTTAAAGATCCAACAATCTCAGTTATGAAAGTGCACAATAGATATACACAAAGTCCTCTGGGCTGCAGAATTCCAAAGATTTCCAAACTTTCAAATCCTACATGTGATTGATTAACTTGAATGATCTCCAGTTCTAGATCATCAGAAGAGTAAACACTACACCATCTAATCCATGCAGCCCTCTATGAATTCTATATATTTTAATTATCATTTTTATTAGTTATTGTGGTTGAAAATAAACACAGTACATCATACTGTGATTTGTTGATTGTTGATTATAGCATTTGTAATATATTGTACTATAGAATTAGTGGGACTAAGTTTAATTCTCACCCTATGCTACATTTCCTAATTTCACCTGAAGCAATAGTTGCTATGCTCCAATTGTCATTTTTATTCCTGGAAGAGAAAGTGGGGGAAAGAAAGCTGGTATATTTCAGCACCAAATACTGCATTTGGGAGGGGTGATTAATAATTTTGTCCAAATTTCTTTCTGTCCTCTTCTAAGGTTGAAGTACCCAATGTAAATTTCTCCCAATTGTTCATTAGAACGCAGACAATTTCAGTGAGCACTTTTGATTCTTGAGGGAATTACAACTGAGCCTGATCAGTCACCATACACTGACTGCGTGCATATATTTTCCACTAGATGTCACTTCCTGGTGACCAACAGTGAAAATTGTCATGAGTTGTTTTCCTTCCTAAATCCATGATGTTACAGTCAATTACAGAAGCCTACCATCAATTCAGAGAATTCCTACAGTGCAGATAGAGACCATTCAGCTCATCAAGTCTACACCAACCTCCAAAGTGCATCTAACAGCTCAATACAACATTAATCTGTACACTTAATTAGTAAGAGTTAAACAGGAGAACTCTGTGCCATTGGTGTGAGCTTTATATTTGGAGATATTATTCTATCAGCGTGCCAATTCATCGCTAATGGTCCTGCTTTCTAAAGTGAATAATCTAATAAAACTCCTGCTAACAAGGATTGGCTGCCCCTATAATTCATCAGAAAATTTCAAGCTGCAGGTTAAAATATATAGATTGAACAAATCAAATGTATATTCATTGGTTTAGTTAAAGATTGATTTTTGCTGTAAATTAGCAGTCCACAAGATGGAAGGAAACAAAGTCTCACCATGACAATAAACAGTGATTTTAAAAATATTGAGGAAGTTGACCGAGTTTAAATTTCAGTTATCACAGAATATTATGAAAACATATTTGCAAACTGTCAAAAAGGCAGAAATTAAGATTTGATCACTTATTCCTGATAAATAATGAATATGGTGTCATGGACAGCCATGAAGGTTACCCCAGAGTAAAATGGGACCTTGATTGGATGGCCCGATGAGCTGAGAAGTAGCAGATTAATTTAGATAAATGTGAGGTTCTACATTTTGGTCAGGCAAATCAGCGCAGGACTTATACACTGAATGGGAAAGTCCTAGGCAGTATTGCCAAACAAAGAGACCTTGGAGTGCTGGATTCATAGCTCCTTGAAAGTGGAATTGGAGGTGGATAGGATAGTGAAGGAAGTGTTTGGTGCGCTTGCCATTATTGGCTAGAGCATTGAGTATAAGAGTTGGGAGGTCATGTTGTGGTTGTACAGGACTTTGGTTAGACTACTTTTGGAATATCATGTTCAATCCTTGTCTCCATGCTATAGAAAAAATGTTATGAAACTTGAAAGGGTTCAGAAAAGATTTACAAGGATTTTGCCAGGGCTGGAGGGCTTGAGCTGCTGGGAGAGACTGAAAAGGCCACGGCTATTTTCCCTGGAGCTTGAGGTTAAGGGGTGACCTTACATTACTGTATAAAATCATGAGGGAGATGGATAGGGTGAATAGCAAAAGTCTTTTCCCCAGGGTGGGAGAGTCCAAAACTAAAGGCATAGGTTTAAGGGTAGCCATGATGTGGAAGTGCCAGTGTTGGACTGCGGTGAACAAAGGTAAAAATCACACAACACCAGGTTATAGTCCAAGTAAACCTATTGTACTATAACCTGGTGTTATGTGATTTATAACTAGGTTTAAGGGAGAGGGAAAAGATTTAAAAGGAAGCTTAGGGGCAACTTTTTCACACAGAGGGTGGTGCGTGCATGCAATGGGCTGCCAGAGGAAGTGGTGGAGGCTGGTGGAAGTGGTACAGCATTTAAAAGGCATCTGGATGGGTACATGAATAAGAAGGGTTTGGAGAGACATGGGCCAAACGCTGGCAAATTTGACTAGATTAATTTAGAATATCTGGTCAGTATGGACAAGTTGGACCAAAGAGTCAGTTTTCATGCTGTATATCTCTATGACTGTCCATTATTTATCTAAAATGCAGTGTTTCAAAACTAAAACAAACTTGGGATTGAATCCATGCAGGAATACAGATGGGGGTGGTGAGAGGATGGGGAAATGTGTTGGGGGGGTTCGGGTCGGGTCAAGGGTCATTGGGAGTACTTGGAATGCCTGAAAAGACCAACAACTAGTCGGTGCGGCGCCAAGCCAAAGCAGCATCTCGCCGAGCCTAAAAGGCCAGTAAGTTATTTTCTTCGTTATTCATAACTTTTAAAAATAAAAATCGTGGTCGCAGCTTTTAAAAAAAAGTCTGATTTTCGGACATCGCCCAATTCTCGAGGCACGGTATATGTATGTAAAATATAACGATACTGAAGACCGGTTAGTTCCCGTTGGATTTGATCGAAGATAATTTTATTCCAGATCTGTTAGTGCAGCTTTTACCCTATCAACCACTTGAGAAGTGAGTGCTCAGCCGGATTGAACACGGATGCTGAATTCTTTCTGCATGTTCAGCGTGCCTTTTATTAAATGCTGACTGCTAAACTATCTGAGTCCAGCGAATGACTCTGGCACGAACTGAGAAAGCAGCAATGAGTAATTAAAATAACTTGACTTGAAGTTTTTATTTCGGTGCCTTGAGGCAAATGTAACTTTATTTTAATTGTTGAGGTGAGGGATTATCCATTTTTGTGTAATCTTATTCAGTTCTGTTTTCATATGAAACGTACGTTTCTATTTAAGAACTGCAAGATAAAGAGTTGCTGCTATTGGGGGGTTGGATTCTGTATACAGAAATAACAACATGAGTGCTGTTTGTTGATGTGAAGAAACATTTTTGTGCTGTTAGGGGAAAAGATATCGCTTAATTGTTGAGGTCAACCTCCCAGTTTTAGCTGGAGATTACATATAACTGTACTTGATCATTAAGGTGAATTTTTTGCAGATTAAATGCATAACAACCAACGGCTTCAGAAAGGAGGCAATGTCTAATTCTGAAATTTGGCCGTTTTCAGTAATAAATTGGTGCAGATCGGAACCCCAAGGCGCTGGAAGGAAACCAAATGATCTGATTGCAAAGCACTTCATCTTAATGGCAGTATTACTGCTGATATTAATTGATCTCTTACCCATTAATAAGAGCTTTTGCGGTGCAGTGATAATGTCCCTAGCTCTGAACCGAGAGGCCTGGATTCATGTCCCACCTGTTCCAGAGATGAATTATAGCAATTCTGAACAGGTTGATTAAAGGTACTTTTTCAATAAGGGCTCTGTAGTGCAGTGGTAGTGTCCATACTCCAGACTGGGAGGACTGTGCTCAAGTTCCATCTGCTATGGAACTGTGTAATAACACCTCTAAACAGGTGGATTAGAAAAATAGTTTTTTTTTCATAAAAAGGGCTTTTGTGGTGCAGCAGTGCCAGGGTTCAAGTCCCACCTGTTCCAAAGGTGTGTAATACCACCTCTGACCAGGTTTGTTGAGAAAATACAATGGATTTAGTAAGTCGCATGGCTCTAAAAGTTTCATACATTAGTGCAACCCATTTAGAATGGGGGGGGGAGGGGGGAAACAATCATAAAACAGTCCCGTTTTCTGATCACATGAGGTTTGGACAGCCAAACTTGAGAGTGTACTTGTGCTAACATTAATGGTTTTCAAAAAATCATTACTATAAAGATTTAACCAGTATCAAAATGACTATGTTGATTGGTGGACTATATAATTAGAAAATAGCTCTTTAAGTGTTCACTATATGTAGTCAAAACTGCAGTAAGAAAGAAGATTTGTTGCTGTTTTTTTCCCTAGCTGATCCTGTTTCTCACAACCGTTTTACATTTCTTACCGTAATATACTCCTCCACTTCATACTCCTCATACTCTTCATATTCCTCATATTCTCCCTCATCGTCTTCCATTTTTACTGTTTATCACTGGTTGAGCGTCCTAAAGCAAAGCAAGTTGTTAGATTCTAGTACAGTGCACCAAATGGAAGATTAAAATGCACAGATAAGTCAAAGAAGATGCATTAAAGAAAATCTGGAAATGTAAATTATCTTAAAGGGCTCCGTCATGGGATCCAGAAAGAATCAACCCTTGAGGTGCTCTATATACACATCTAGATAGACAAATAATGTATGGCAGACATACCGTACAAAAATACTTGCTGGGCGTCAGCAAAAAAGTATAACTAACGACCTCATAGAAATGAGACTTGACACTGTCCAATTACCATAGGAATGTACTCCCTTCAGTTTCTGCACTCTTAAATTTACAGCTGTAAAAAGGAGGGGGAAAATAAGTTAAGTGCTGATGACAAGTAATTAAATAAAATGAAGATCTAAGTATTTATTTGCAAAGTTTTGTTCAAGGAATGATTTGCTTGCACTGTCAGTATTAAGTCTCCATGGATGGCACAATACATGGGGAGGGGAGGGAAGTGTTTAGATCAAGTAGCAAGGGTTTGCAACAGCTGCTCCTATGCTTCGAGAAATTTGTCACATAAGTTAATGGTACTGTGCGATTGGCTGGTTTAGTTTAGCTAGCTGAGTTGCAATTCCTTCTGAGGCAAGCAAAGTGCACAGAGTTAAATTTAGGAACAGAGTCCGTTGAACTTTTTTTTCTCTCTGGATGTTCTAATATTCTAATAAAATAAGCAGTATCTTCTACACGATTCCACAATTACAACAAAACCAGAGTGGCTGTTACACCATGTTGGAAATATCCTTAAACAAAGGATCAAACAGAATAATAACTTCAAAGATTTACTGTACACTAATTGAAGACCAAATCGATTCTGACCTGATCAGATATACTGTATAGTAATTAAAGCACATAGTAAGTATAGCACCTCTTTGCAAGAACATCTTACAATCCGGACATGAAGACAAATCACAAAATCTTACCCGTGATATTTAAAAGTAATTTTCCCCAGCAGCTACAGCCTCCCCAACGTTCCCCTCCCAAGAAACGCTGGGCAAGAGCTACAAGCTGCATCAGCGTCTAAATTAACATGTGAACTGGCAGACCAATCACAGAGCGATTTTACTCAAGTTTCAGTTGCTAAATATACCTAGTGACCCCTTTAATAGCCACCTGTTCAGCAAACCCGAGGAGGGACACCAGTGACGCTGGTCAAAAGCTTGGATGACCTCAGACAATGCAAATTCAGAGGCTGAAGCTTCCAGGGAAGTGTTGCTTTCTTTTCAAATTTGCAGCAGTGGAGAGTTTCCCTCCTAAATTTTACAATTCATCATTTTCATTGGTATATTAAGTATAAGGCAGTGAGTTCAAAACATTAAGCTTAACAATGTTTCATCATTTCTCTTCATGTTGCTAATGTTTAATTTTGTCGTATTTTATGATCCAGTAGTTACATGTAAAAGATGGATGGAAATAAGTTCAACAAATGTAAAATTTGAACTGAAATTGCTGGGAACTGTCAATAGATAAGGCAATGTATGCAAGAGAGAAACAGTATGAATGCTTCAGGTCAACGACATTCCATCAGATCTAAAGGAAGGTTAACTCTTTCTCTTCATAGATGCCCACTTGGTCTGCTGAGTATTTCCAGTATCCACAGCACTTTCTTTTGTTTCCATAAATATGGTGCACTTAATCAGAAAAAGGCTTATTTCTGAAAAGTTTGAGTTAAGTATAATTAATTGGATTAGTGAATTAGTAGCAATGTGACAGAAATTCTAAGTTATATTTAGTCTCTTCCACTGGACAATTCCTTCCACCCCAATGCTCTTCAGAAAATGTATTTGTTTATTTTCAGGATGCCACTCGTTCATTTTCTTTAGATTTTCAAACACACCATATCACTGCAACTGCACCATTTTGTACATGGTCCATGGTTTGGACGTGATTTCTGTTTGTCTGTTTGGAGATAGTATTTTATGAATGAATTATTTTCAGGTGAGTTGATGACAGTTAGACCTGAGCTGGAAATGTGTTGCTGGAAAAGCGCAGCAGGTCAGGCAGCATCCAGGGAACAGGAGAATCGACGTTTCGGGCATAAGCCCTGGGGGGATGAAGAAACTGGTGAAGTCCAAGTTCATCGCCTGCGGTTGGAGGGTTCCCAGTCGGAAGATAAGACGTTCCTCCTCCGACCGTCGGGTTGTTGTGGTTTGGCGGTGGATGAGTCCAATGACCTGCATATCCTCGGTGGAGTGGGAGGGGGAGTTGAAATGCTGTGCCACAGGTTGGTTGGGTTGGTTCGTCCGGGTGGCCCAGAGGTGCTCTCTGAATCGCTCCGCAAGTAGGCGGCCTGTCTCCCCAATATAGAGGAGGCCACACCGGCTGCAGCGGATGCAGTAGATGATGTGGGTGGAGGTGCAGGTGAATCTGTGGCGGATATGGGAGTTTCCTTTTGGGCCTTGGAGAGGAGTGAGGGGGGAGGTGTGGGCGCAAGTGTTGCACCTCCTGCGGTTGCAAGGGAAGGTGCCGGGAGTGGTGGTTGGGTCGGTGGGGGGTGTGGATCTGACAAGGGAGTCGCGGAGGGAGTGGTCTCTACGGACAGCTGATAGGGGAGGGGAGGGAAATATATCCTTGGTGCTGGGGTCTGTTTGGAGGTGGCGGAAGTGACGGCGGATGATGCGCTGTACATGGAGATTGGTGGGGTGGTAGGTGAGGACCAGTGGGGTTCTGTCCTGGTGGCGGTTGGAGGGGCGGGGCTCAAGGGCGGAGGAGCGGGAGGTGGAGGAGATGCGGTGGAGGGCACCGTCGACCACGTCGGGGGGGGTAATTGCGGTCCTTGAAGAAGGAGGCCGTCTGTGTTGTGCGTATTTTGAACTGGTCCTCCTGGGAGCAGATGCGGCGGAGACGAAGGAATTGGCGTTTTTACAGGGGGCAGGATGGGAGGAGGTGTAGTCCAGGTAGCTGTGGGAGTCGGTTGGTTTGTAGTAGATGTCCGTGTTGATTCGGTCGTCTGAGATAGAAACAGAAAGGTCTAGGAAGGGGAGGGAGGAGTCCGAGACTGTCCAGGTGAATTTGAGGTCGGGGTGGAAGGTGTTGGTGTAGTGGATGAACTGTTCAACCTCCTCGTGGGAGCACGAGACGGCGCCGATACAGTCATCGATGTAGCGGAGGAAAAGGTGGGGGGTGGGGCCAGTGTAGTTGCGGAAGATGGATTGTTCCACATATCCTACGAAGAGGCAGGCATAGCTGGGGCCCATGCGGGTGCCCATGGCTACTCCTTTCGTTTGGAGGAAGTGGGAGGATTGGAAAGAGACAGTTAGACCTGATCAATGCTGCCCATTCTTGATACCCTATGACAGGGGTTTGTGTCATCTGCTGAAATCTTTCTAGCTTATACCTTTTGAGATTGCGCAGTTGCATTGAATGGCTATGAATGACTAGATGTAACCAAAACATTGATAATATAGTTCAAATTGAGCAAATTATTATTATGTTTTTAAAAACAAAAGCAATAGTGAGGGATAGTGGTGGGGTACAGCAAATGGCCAACATAATGATCTAACTTTTCAGTTGACTATTCTCAATTCACTGCCATAATACAAGAGCTACATCCAAAGCCATTGGACATGTACATTATTAGACGAAACGTCACATCAAGCCATATGAAGAGTAATGAGAATAAGTGTTCAGAAGCTTGGTTTAAGTTGTATGTTTTAAGATGTGCCTTAAAGAAGGAGAAGGAGATGGAGTGATTAAGGGGGGAGTTTTAGATCTTGCAAATTACTTATAAATTAGATGATTGTCAAATTTTTATGTCCTATATTTGGGAATTTGGTCAGATTCAGCACCACAACTATTCAAACAGGCAGGCTGCATGTCTCCTAGAAAATAGAGTATGCCTCTTTTATCTGTTCATTTTTTAAGTAAGTGATAGAAAGTCACCCTTGGTCCCTACTCAGATCTACAGGAATACACCAAATATTGCCCACAGAACTAACTTTATGCTTGATTGGCAGCTTGAGTGCACATTCTTAACAGGTCAACGTTTAGTCTGCAATTGAGGCATAATTTATTTAACATAGGATAGGTAAAGAAATTAATTAATTGATCAACATTCACCTGCCTAAAAGCATGAGTGCACACTCGCCAGAATGTGACTTTATAGATTCTCTTGTTGTAGATTCCTGCTATTGCATGAACTGAGAAGCTGCCTTCATATGACAACCTGATTTCATTAATTTTTTAAAGGAGGTTTAGCCTAGGTTAAAAATTAAAAATTTGAAGCTGCACTGGTCATCAGGGCACTGTACCTGTGCACCTGAAAGGTAGCTGAATGAGTTGAAACTCATATTTGTTAAAAGAAAAGATTTACAAGAATATCAAGAAATGGGATTGGGAAGTTTATATCCGTTGAGAAAACTCGATCACATTTTCTTGAGATGAGGTGACTAAAGGATGAGCTAAAAGAGGTCTTCTTTATGATGAAATCTTTTTCTTGGAATAAGTGGATTAGTGGGGAACAGCATGACTAGGTGCCATTAATATAAAAAATCCAGCAGGCTTCATAGAATTTCAACAGTGCAGAAGGAGGCTATATAGCCCATTGAGTCCATACCAATCCTTTGAAAAATGTTTCACCCAGACCTAGCCTCCTACTATATCCATAACCCTATGCTTAATCCATTTAGACTACACATTCCTGGACACTTTGAGACACCTTAGCATGGGGGGCTCCCTGCCTCATTTCTGGTGAAGGGCTTTTGCCCGAAACATTGATTTTTCTTGCTCCTCGGATCCTGCCTGACCTGCTGGGCTTTTCCAGCTCTACTCTAATCTCCACCATCTGCAGGACCAACTTTCGCCTGGCCAATCCACTTAAATTGCACATCTTTCGACTGTGGGAGGAAACCAGAGCACCTGGAAGAAGCCTACACAAACACAAGGAAAATGTGCAAACTTCACAAAGACAGGCAGCAGAGGGCTGGAATCGAACCTGGATCCCTGGCACCGGGAGGCAGCAATCCTCATCATTGAGCTACCATGCTGGTCATGCACAGTAACTTTGTCGCCACTGCCTGGGGGTAAACATGTAGAACTACTAGAGGGAGTGGTTGTGTAGACATAGATAATACATAAATGGTCAATACTTTTGATGCATTTAAGGCAGTGGCTCCAAAACTATGGGGTGACCCCCACCTGGGGTTGCAGAGAGATGATTGGAATTGCAAGCTCCCCCTCCCCTGAGAATGGCCCTTGCCCTGTTCTTCTCTTGGCCTCTCTCTCTCCAGATCATATCATTATGCATTATTGGTGTAAAATAAACTAGTTGAAGAAAAAATTATTCCTTATCCTCTTAAACCTTGCTACTGGATCCAATTATGGCACTGCTGGCCGCCTTCTGAATACCATTGAAAATTGTTACCCAAAGGGCAGAAGCAGCACTTGGGCTCAGGCTGAGGCCATCAGAGCTGAACCCCTAACTTTCTCCTTCAACCAGCTCACTGGCCTGCATTGTAAATGTGAGGGGATGGTAGGAATGATGATGCATTGAGTGTTCTGCTGCCAGGGAATATAGAGAGCTTATCCAAAACCTCAGTGGCCTGTAACTGTCTCACAGAATGGACTGCATGTTACCAAAAATCAGCTACGTTTCATGAAGTGTTCCTACATGAACTCTAGTACGTTTTCTCATGCAGTACTCCATAAAGCCAGGAATTTCTCTGCAGCTCACATCACCCCGTATTGCAACACCCTGTATTGTACTCCACTCATGCTGTCATACGTTCAGCAATGGTGGATGTACTCAGCATTACAGGGACTGCCTGTGAATCTTAGCAGTATGTTTAAAATGTAGCCACGTATCAGGTCACATGCTGTCAATTGGGAACTGCCCTTTACGATCCTGGGTGTGAAGAATTACCCAGAGATACTTGAGGAAGAGACATTAGCTCCCTAATTTGCCAACCTGGAGAGGCTACTATACATGGTAGGGTGGAAGAAGGCTGTGCTCTTCCCTCAGGATCATCTGAGGTGACCACAGCACGAGATCCTGGCCTGAAATTGCCACCCAGATCAGTGCAGTGTCCACAGTGGGGACAAACACCCAGTAATGTTGCAACATGGCTAATGACCTTCTATGCTCCGTGAGGGAAATGACCACCATCTTCTCTCTAGGAATAGGAGTAGGCCAGTCAGCCCCTCAAGCCTGTTCTGTCATTCAGTGAGTTCATGGCTGCTCTGTGGCCCAACTCCATATTTCTGCCTTTGGCCCATATCCCTTAATAATGGTGCTTGATAAAAAAAAAAAACTATCTCATATTGAAAACTAGGAACTGATCCAGCATCTACTGCCATTTTTGGAGGAGCATTCCAAACCTCTACCACCCTTTGCATGTAGAAATGCTTCCTAACTTCTCTCCTGAAAGGTCAGGCTCAAATTCTCAGGCTACACCCCTAGTTCCAGAATCACTAACCAGTGGAATAGTTATCATAATCAATCCTTTCTTTTGTTGATAATTTGAAGACTTTCTACAGAAAACCCCATATTCCTGCAAACTCTGCCAGTGCACCCTCCCACCAAGGCTCTCATCACCACTATTGCTGGAACATCTTCTCTCATTCACTCTCACTGCCCCAAAGCCCCACACTACTAATCTTGCATGCTTGCTATGCTGCCTACTGACTCGGAATATCAAATCACATTGCCCCCACACCCCCTCCCAACATACCACCATTCCTGGCAGCTACTTTATTCTCATTCCATCCCTCTTTTTGTCTTATTCCAGAAGAAAACAGCCATAATTGTACCAAAGACAGCCAAGATGGTTGATAGGATGCCCAACATCTTTCTCCATCAAGATCTTTGCTTTCATGGGAGAAATTGCTCAGGCGGTGAAGCCAGGATGTCCATGTTCCCAGCAACCAAGTATGATTCAAAGAAGAAAGAACAAAGAAAATTTACAGCCCAGGAACAGGCCCTTCGGCCCTCCAAGCCTGAGCCGATTCATTGTCAGATGCTGTGCTGCTCTCCCATTATCATCACTGTGAATGTATTGTTAAAACCTCTACCCCTGTTTCACAGCTCTGTTGGCTTTGGCCAGGGGTTTCATGATCACAGTTACCTGCAATATTGACATTCAATTATTTTGCAAGTTTATTGAGTTTAAGAAGCAGCAGTTTAAGTATGAAACAGTATTTAATCAGACAAGGAAAGGAAATTTATGACCCATTGCAGTTGAGAATGCTTTACCAAACCAGAAGCTGTTCTGTAAAATGCAGAAACTGAGACCGTCAACCCATGTGTTTTGGAGTTCTGAGGTTTTGCAGTGCTTGATGGTAACAGATTTTAATAGTACGTCTTTGTTCATTTCTTGCTCTCTCTCACACACCTTAGTGACCATTGAGCCCTTGTCCATTTTTATCTTTGAGTTAGTTAACCATTCTTTCCAAGACCAAAAGCTTCTTGTTTTCCCAAACAGTACATTGATAATAGAGTATATATGGTGCCAGATGCTATACTGTTAATACCAATTCAATAGGGAATGGTGACCTCAGTGATTCTTGTGATCCTTGTTATCTTTCCTTTTGTTTTTATACGCTAGAGATTTGTTTACATTTGTAGAAGGTGAAATTCAGTTGTGGCACTCATGTTGCATGGAAAATACTAATAGAATTCAGATTTAAAGAGGGTTCAGATTTCCAACTGATCCCCTATTGAGAAGGAAACATCCTTACTGACGTGTTTCAACTAAGTTTTAACTAACCTATCTATTTTTAAAGTACAAGTTTCGTTCCCTAATTTCTTGATTACATATCATAGTTAACATGCTAAAGTTATTAGAAAAGTTGATATCAAACTTTGGCAGCTACTAAAAGAACCAACATCCTCAACCAAGGTTTCTGACTGACGTTATGTACCCGGTAATATGGGGCACACTTGTCTGACTTTTGCTTTTTTTCCTTCTATTTCTTCGATCTGCAGGATCTTTTTAACTGATATTTTTGCAAGTTACTGGTTCTATCTAAGATTTATTTCATGTTCAGAAACAAAACAGCAGGGGAAACTTTGGGTTGGCAGATTGAGATTCACCCTTCGTGCCTTAATCCACATGGAGACATTAATTATCGATACTGTGATGTTATATATAGATACATGTACGAGGAAGCAACTGTTTCTCATTGTTAGCTCCAATTAGTTGGATGCAGAAGGTTAGCCTCCAAAGGGGCTAATATCTTCTCCATGTCTCTGAACATTCATGTCACAAGTTGATGATTCTAGATCCAGGGTGAAACCAAAGGCTGGCTTACCTGGGACTCAAATGTCATAACATCCCAATAAGCCTCTCCTCTTTCCAAGCTAAGAGAAAGTGAGGACTGCAGATGCTAGGGATCAGAGTCGAGAGTGTGGTACTGGAAAAGCACAGCAGGTTAGGCAGCATCAGAGGAGCAGGAGAGTCGACATTTCGGGCATAAGTCCTTCATCAGAAATTAGGCTTGTGGACCAGGGCGCTGAGAGATAAGTGGGAGGGGGGAATGGGGCTGGGGAGGAGGTAGCTAAGAATGTGATAAATAGATGAAGGTGCGGGTGGAAGTGATAGGTTGGAGGGGACGGTGGAGCGGATAGGTGGGAAGGAGGGAAGATGGACAGGTAGGACTGGTCGAGGGGTGGTGCCAAGTTTGGAGGCTTGGGACTGGGATAAGGTGGGGGAGAGGGGAAATGAGGAAACTGGTGAAGTCCACATTGATCCCATGTGGTTGTAAGGTCCCAAGGCGGAAGATGAGGCATTCTTCCTCCAGGAATCAGGTGGTTAGGTTTTGGCAATGAAGCACTGAGACCAGTACTGGTATATAAAGATCTGCTTTGGTGGAATAATGGTCTTCACTTGAACTGTGCTGGGTACAAGTCCTGACAAATCAAATAAATAAGGCTGTAGAGAGACTTCAAACTATTTAGAGGGTGAGAAGGTTTGAGACAAGGGAACTAAGTTTTCACAACAAAGGGATAAGACAGCATTGTGGGACAACTATTTTGACAAATAGGGGACAGAAAGAGACAAAGTATATAAGTGTAAAAAAGGCAAATAGGAACAAATGGGAAAACAAATGCTAATAAGACAAAATCAATGGCCCTTGAATGCATGTAGTATTTGGAATAAGGTAAATTAATGACACAAATGAGGTTAATGGATATGGTCTGACAATCATTGTGGAGTGAGAATTAAAAGATCAAAGTGAACTTTCAGAGGTATGTGACCTTTTGAAAAACACAGGAAGAGAAGGATGAAGGGGGTAACATTGTTAGTACAAGATGGAATTAGTACATTAGCAAGAAATGATCTTGGATCTAATGATATAGAATCCAGATAATTGGAGGAAAGAAACAACAAAGGGAAGAAGACACTGTAGGACTCTTGGCTTCCTAACAATAACTGTTTTATAGCACAGAGAATATATCAGAAGGTAATGAGAACATATGAAAAAAGCCATATATTAATCATGGATGACTTTAATCTTCATATCAATTGGGTAAAACAAATTAGCAAATGAAGCTGTAAGAACATATTCATAGAGTGCATTCAGGATAGTTTCCTAAAGCAAATTGTTGTGGAATTAACCATGGGTCAAGCTATTTTTGACCTGGCAATGTGTAATGAGGCAGGTTTAATAAATGACCTCAGACTAAAAGGGAACTGTGACAATACCATGGTAGAATCTAGCAATTTGAGAGAGAGAAACATGTGTTGGAATCAATTACTAAACTTAAATAAGGGTAATTCCATGGGAATGAGGTATACTTGGGGTTGGAGTCAACCAGGAAGGGAGTGAATCGGAAAGACAGTTGACGAACAATGACAAGTTTAAAAGAAAAGTTCATGACTCATAAATCCCAGCGAGGAAGATGGATACTAGGATAGGGATAGACCAAACATGAGTCAAGATTAAAGCAGGTCAGGCAGTATCTGAGGAGCAGTTTCAGGCAAAAGCCCTTCATCAGGAATGAGCAAACCAAACATGAAGAACTAGGGAAGTTGGGATTATATCAAATTGAAAGAAAATAGCATACAATGTGTTCCAAAGATATTTGGTAAATCAGGGAGCTGGGAAAGCTTTAAGAATGCACCAAAATGGAACCCAAATATAATTAAGAGGGAGAAAATAAACTATGAGTAAACTGGCAAGTAAGATAAAAACAGATAGTAAGAGCATCTTCAAATATATTAAAAGGAAGAGAGAAGCAACAATGAACATTAGTATGTCAAAGAATGAGGCTGGAGAAATAATAATGGGGAGGCAGGAAATGGTGTTAAATAAGTGTTTTGCCTCAGTCTTCATTGCAGAAGATACTAATAGCACTTCATACATACTAATAATGAAGAGGCTAAAGGTAGGGCAGAGAAAATCACAATAACTATCACTAAAGAAAAAGTACTTTGAAAATTGATGGGGCTAAAGGTTAATGGGTTGTACCCTTGGATTTAAAAGGAAGTGGCTGCAAAGATAGTCAATGTAATAGTAGAAAATTAAAAGTTTATTTCACTTGCGTTACATTGGAATCAATGAGGTCCAGATGGCATTTAGGGAACTTGATGGTGCTCTTGATCAGTCATGCTGAATGCAAACTCATCTATTATTACCATGTCAAGTACAAGAGCTGGAACAGCTCAAAATACTGGACCAGTGAGTCGGTAAAACCATATTTTTACAAATTACTTTCAAAGCACACATGCACGTTTTGTATGATGTGTTTAAATGATGATCGAGAACACACAAACTTTAACAATTATATACTGAATGTTAATTTGATATTTTATTACTGTAATGTTTCTGTTTGGCATCTTAATTTTCAAGTGTTAAAATGGGACCATTTTGAAAGATAGTTTGTGAAGCACTGATTTAAAGGGAAGCTACATTAGCATAAGAGAACAAAGAGAATAAAGGATTCTCCAGATGGAGTTAGATGAGAAAAGATGGAGTAAATATGTTGGTGTGGTCTCTTGGGCTGAACAGCCTGTTTCTGTGCTGTGAAGTATATTTCCATACGTCTTCAAATATTTCGGTTTGGGTTCAGCACTTGGGTTGCAATTGTTTTTGCTCATTTACACCATTTTAAGTTTCATGAATTCTAATAGTTTTAGCTGGAAATTTTAGTGTAGTTAATATCTGCAGAATGGGTGCTGTAATAACTTCCATTAACGCTCACAGAAGATATTCTATGTCTCCATATGCAATGATGGAAGAGATTAATTTGTAAAGTGTTAAGAGTTTTCTACCTAGAGCCCAATTGCCGTCACCATTTATAATCACTTCACCAATCTCACATTGTCAGGTTAATATCGTACATCACTTTCAGCAGCACCAAGGGAGATCTGCTAGTATCAGTTAATTACTTGCATTTTGGGCTCTTGTCTAAATCTGGATTTTACAATGAAAATCCTGACACTGCAGATCAACATTATCAAGAAGCACTGTGACCTCGAGTAACCCCGAAATTCATCTAATTATTTTAAGAGCCTTAACATTTGGAACATTCGTGTATCAGTGACAAAAGGATGCTATTAGTAAGTTGCCCTCTATAAAATTTTAAGGTTTCTCAAAGATGTCTAAATTCTTTGAATGGTTTTTATGTTGAGGTTTATAAGGTTTTTAAAATTGTTTTACTATTTGCTTTGGGTACCTTTTTCTTGTCATTACAAAAATATACTCATAGCTATGCAATACGTTAATAGTCAGTGTTGGAGTACATCAGCAGTTAGAAATCAGTGCTACCATGTAGACACTTGTCAAATACATTGTACAGAAACTCCTCTGCCCAAACTTTCTCTACAGGCTGTTACATAAAAATAATGTAATTCATTGCTGCATGAGTTTATAAATAACTCGGTTTGAGTTCAGAGATCAAGACCATGCTATTTGCATTCAGTTTAGAATCAAAAAGTTCTTACACTTGATATTCTGGATGATTATTGGAGTCTGATTCCCAAGTTGACTGATTACTGACTGCACAAGTATAAACAATTCAGGATGTCTTCATCTTTGATAATCTCACCATAGTTTTTTTTTTAAAAGAGAATTTCTCTGTGTTCTTTTTTCATGATTGACAGGGGCAGCCGTCTGGGCCTTGCTACTGTCGGAAAAGATGCATTGGCACTGTGGCTAAAGATGGCTTAAAGCTGGCTTCCATCCGGTACATAAAGTGAATGCAGTGTAATAAGGAGGTAGAGCTGTCAAGGGTGAAAATGATGAGAGACAAAGAAGGTTTCAAAATCCAACAAAGTACGATCTGCTTCTTCTGTTTATTAATCATGAGAACTCCAAATACTTCATTAAAATGGTCAGGTAACTTTTAATTATGACACATATGTACAATATTAGTTAAAAAAGTACAAATTGTTTACAATTTCTTCTGACTTGGCCTTAGCATTTATTTTAGACCAGAAGTTTTGTCTTAACCTGGAAGCTTGTATTTGAGCAAATAGGCAGTCCACCTTCTACAAGTCAGACGTCAGGAGTATGATGGATGGGTGCAGCTCCAACAACACTCAAGAAGCTTGACACCATGCAGTAGAACCAGCCCACTTCATTTGCTTCACATCCACAAGCAGCCATTCTCCACCATCGACATTCAGTAGCAGCTGTGTGGACTACCCATGCACTGCAGAAACTCACCAAATCTTCTGAGACAACACCTTCCAAACCCAACACTATGACCTAGAGAGACAAGGGCAGCAAACAAATTGGAACATCACCAAGTTGCTAACTACCAATCCTACAAGCCATTCACTACCACAAATTCTCACTGTTTCTTCAGTGTTGCTGGACCAAAATCCTAGAATTCCCACCCTAATGGCAATGTGGGTCTACCTATAGCAAGTGGGCTGCAGCCATTCAAAAAGGTTTATCACCTTCTCCTCAAGGGCAACTAGAGACAGGCAATTAATGCTGGATCAGCCAATGATGTTCATTTCCCATGAAGAAATAGTGAGTGTCTTTGCAGCCATTTTCCACATTCAATCACACTTTTGTGATTCAGATAAGGATTGGAGTTGGCACACAATCATGTTTAGCAGAGTGAGCTGCAGAATCAGTGAAGTAACCAATTGGCCACTCCCAACCCTCCCAAGTTCCTTCTTTCCTTTCACTCCCTGCTTACTCCATCAAAACGGAGCTTCAGTACATCTCTGCCTAACTCTTTAATTTATATTGTCATCTCCTAACAGTATCTGAGCCTTGGCACTGCAGCTTAGCCATGCCAAACATCGGGATGTACTGCTCTCCCCCATTAAGGTTGTTGTTACCATTGATGATCTCCACTCTCACCATCCCCCTTCCCACTGCAGTCATCCACATCCTTCAATGCACGATCACTTCTGTTATGGACCAGGCCGAATCTCTCAAAACATTTCAAGAAGGTCGCCCAGAGCCTAACCTTGCTAGTTGTTTTAAGCAGATGTAACGCAGATATTCCAGGAGAAATGCCAATGGTCAAACCATGTAGTTTTAAACAAAACAGAGTTTATTTACAAAATTACTGACAGAAACACAAATAACAGAATACCAAATAATTTAACCCCTCGGAAAACCCAATAGATTATCCCAAAATAATGATGTTGTTCCAATACTTGCAACATTCCCCATAAACAGCCCTTGGCACAAAAGGTAAAATCAAACGCAGATTCTTACAGGACAGAAGTTAGAGAGAGAGTACCAGCCTGGAGCTGCTTCTTTGAGTGCAGCAGCTTTTTCGACACTACTGCTAAAACCAAACCAAACCAGAGAAAAAGCTGAAAACCACCTTCCTTTCATTGTACAGGTGTTCTTTTTTAAAACTAGAAAGCCGTCTGCCTGAGGCAGTATCTGTTAGTTGTAAACAAATTGACTCTAAAACCCTTCAACCCCAGATGTTACGATGTCTGTTGTTTATGATGTCTCTGAAAAGAAAAGCCAAGGAGCAGCTTCATCACACCTCCCACTATTATATTAGATTAGATTACTTACAGTGTGGAAACAGGCCCTCCGGCCCAACAAGTCCACACCGACCCACCGAAGTGCACCCACCCAGACCCATTCCCCTACATTTACCCCTGCACCTAACACTACGGGCAATTTAGCACAGCCAATTCACCTAACCTGCACATTTTTGGACTGTGAGAGGAAACCGGATCACCCGGAGGAAACCCACGCAGACACGAGGAGAATGTGCAAACTCCACACAGTCAGTCGCTTGAGGCGGGAATTGAACTCGGGTCTCTAGCGCTGTGAGGCAGCAGTGCTAACCATTGTGCCGCCATGCCGCCCAATATGTTCAGCTCCCCCTCCCAGTCCGCTGCATCCATTCCCCACAGATGACAGCCCTGGCCCCTAATAACCCCTCTGAACATAGGATATTATGAAGCTGGAGAGTGTTCAGAAGAGATTTACCAGGATGTTGCGGGTATGGAATGTTTGAGTTATAAAGAAAGGCTGGGGCTTTTCTCACTGGTGTATAGGAGGTTGAGAGGTGACCTTATAGAAGATTGTAAAATAATGAGGTGTATAGCTAGAGTTAATGGTAATTGTCTTTTCCCTAGGATGGGAGATTAAGACTAGGGGGTACATTTTTAAGCTGAGAGAAGAGAGATTTAAAAAAGACATGGGGGAAATTTTTTTACAGAAATGTGGGCCAGAAGCAAGCAGGTCGAACTATTTTCTTTTGGAATTATGTTTGGCATGGACTGGGCTAAAGGGTCTCTTTCTGTGCTGTATGATTCTGTGGCCCCTAGGAAAGACTAGGGTTTTCCACAAATTGTCCCTGTTCTCCCACCGACCAACTTGGACAGGTAGCCTTGACTGATTGCCATGGAGCAATTCCCTGTCTGAGTTATCACGAATCTCAGGATAGGTTGCACTAGGCCAGCAGGACTGATCTTGGCTCACTCTCTAAGCTATATTGATTTATAGAATCCCTGGCCCAAATGGCTGACTTACCATGTTCATACCACTGGATTGAGATCAAATGCTACCCCTGACTGATGACAGTCCCCCTCCAGTATTCCCTCGAGGCTGCACAGCCACTGGGAGCTTCCATGTACTCTAATCAGCATATTAGCTCATCAATATCTCCTTCACTGTCATGCACAGACATCAGAGATCTGCATAGTTGAACAAAGTATTAGAGAGAATACTGCTGCCTTGGATTTTGAAATGTGGCCATTTAGTTGAACTTTTTCACACAGAGGGTGGTACGTGTACTGAATGAGCTGCCAGAGGAAGCAGTGGACGCTGGTACAATTACAACATTTAAGAGCCATTTGGATGGGTATATGAATAGGAAGTGTTTAGAGGGATATGGGCCGGGTGCTGGCAGGTGGGACTAGACTGGGTTGGGATATCTGGTCGGCATGGATGGGTTGGACCGAAGGGTCTGTTTCCATGCTGTACATCTCTTTGACTCATATAACACTGATGTAGCACAGAGCCGGATAGCAACACATCCACATTCTTTACTGGTCACTGCTGACAATCATGCCAAGGTGCCTGGCTTTGTGGCTGTACTAAATGGTAAGGCAACACAGAGTGAAAAAAGGCAAGAAATAGATGATGTGAGCATCCAAGTAGGTCTAAAATGAGTGACCATAAAGGGAGCAAGCGAGGAGCTCTGAGAAACACTCTGGGCCAGTTCTTGAAATGGATGTTTATCACTGGGGAAAGTTTCCTGGCAGCAACAGTGAGAAGTGCCAGTACGTTCTGGAGGACAGTATTAAAATGGAGAACTCAATTCTAAGTGGACTGGAGATGAACCATGATGGTTTGCTGAGGCTGGTGTGTGTCTAAAGCCAAACTCTTTGGACTGGGTTGGGGGGAGGGTGGTGGTGGCTGCAGGCAGTTGCTGTCCATAAAGTATAAGCTGAGATGTTGGTGAATTCTGTCCAGGCTAGAGATCCACAGGACTAAGAGGTAACTGGGACTGCCCAGTACCCACTCTGACTTTCAGAGTTGTCTAGTTTCTCACCAGCATAGCTTGATTAAATCTTTTCATATTTGTGATGACTGCAGCAATTGTGGGGCTTGATTTCCAGGGCACTATCCCAGAGTTCTGACAGCAGCCATAACTAGGATTTCTGTAGATGATCAACGAGTCTGCCTATTAGCTTTGTTAGAGTGCCACAGATTTTTGAGCAGAATTACGTTCACTGAGAGACACCCACCATCATTTACAAAATGGCATCTACTCATTCAGGCCTATTAGTCTTGGTACCAACAAAATAACATTACAGCCTAACCAGAAAGGCTGCTGACTTCTCTATCAAGACATGTTAAATTTATCTTTGTGAGATTTAATTTCATATACATTTGAGAGTGGACTTTATAGAATTTGCAATGACAAAAGTTTGAACCTTCATAGCATTTGATCAACTCTAAAGTATTGCTAACCAGTTCTGCCTTTATGACAAAGAATCTAGCAGAGTTGGCTGTTATTGGCCATTTAATGTGAGTAGTCGGCTGTAGACAGTGTTCCTCAAATCATTATTACCTATTATGGGGGTGAATAAATTTGAAGTCATAGCTAGACAGACAATAATAATAGCTGCTGATGATAATCTGATCCATAAACTAAAAAAGAGCGAAAGGAAGACAAAAAGCCAAGGTAATGAAAGGAGGGTCACTGGACCTGAAACATTAAATCTATTTCTTTCCACAGATGCAACCAGACCTGTTGAGTTTCCCCAGCAATTTGTGTTTTCGTTAAAGGAAGGACCTCTCAGCATGCCTCAAGATCTTCTCATCAGATCAGAAAGGAAGGTGCTGAAGGTGAGGTGTAAATCCAAAATGAAAACCAAAAGAATCACGGATGCTGTAAATCAGGAATCAAAATAGGATTTGTCGGAAAAGCTCAGCAGGTCTGGCAGCATCTGTGCAGAGAAATCAGAGTTAACATTTCAGGTCCGGTGACCATTCCTCAATGGGTGAAAATCCAAAGTATTTCCCTGTTAATAAAGTGGGATATCTTCATTCAGAATGCTGGAAAGTGAAGTCCGTGGGACTTGCTGTCATTCATAAGAGGGAGTCTGAAAAGGGAACTCCAAAGGAAAATATGGATCAGATTGTAAGTTTCACTACAAACAGAAAACCTGTAGTAAACTGCTATGAGTGTAGGTGAGATGAATAGAGTAGATGCAAAAGATCACTGAGAATTAGGGTTTGGCTAATGATTCAAAACAGGTCAGAAAACTGGAATTTAAAATAAGAAATGAGTAGAATATAAAATTAATAGAATAATAGAACAGAGAAAACTAGCAGGGATAATGGAAGAAGATTTAGGCAGCATAAATTGGAGGCAAAGATTAACTATAAGACAGCATTTTTAAAAGATGTTCAGACTGATGCCGAACAATCTAGGGACGTTCTAGAGGGGTTAGCAGTTATGTTTCTGTTTGCACCCCTGCAGTGAAAAATAAAGATTAGGCTTTAAGTGAAGATAGAAGAAATGCTGTAAAACTCTAAAACACCAAGAATGCATATTGAGGCTCGACTAAGAGCCCAGGCATCCATTAGTCTGTCAAAACACCTGAATCCACAAAAGATTCTGGCAGATCTGAATCTTTGATCTGTTTATTGCACAATGTTTATTTCCACATGATAAAGATGTTTTGAATGCTTGTGATTACTATAATTGATATTTCAAAAGGTCTGCATGATGGACATTTATTGATTTGCATTAAAATGTTTGTTTAATGCGGAATATACTAAATGATTTTTTTGAGATTTTTTAAATGCATCCTATTGTCACTATGGGATTAATGTTTCTCTGAACTATATATTGGACATACCAGTTTCATAGCTTGAACCATATTTGCATCCAGACTATTGATTGTGACTCTTGAGGTGCTATGAACTAAAAACTAACCACAGGACTAAAAATGACTTGATTGAATGTCCACAACATTCTCCTCTCTATTCAAAATACCATGTAGTAAATCAATTGTGTTAGTGACTGGGCTTTAACTTACAAGAAAAGTAACCACATGAAAGCGAAAAGTAAATGGAATCAGCCCACAGTGGGTTGCATGCCTTCTCATAAAACACTCATTCTACAGCCAAACCACATTGCAGTTAGCACCTGACTAATCTACAGGATGAATAACTGGTTTGGAATCAAAGCTAGCTTGTCTCTCTTCATCTCTCTGTTCAAGTTGGGCAGGAAAAGCTTTCTTCTCGTTTTTAAAAAATTGTTGTCTGATGAGCATTACTTTAAATGGCTCCACTGCTTAATTGTTCCTGTCCAATTGAAATCCCTTGGAATTGTGGGTAAAAGAAAAAGAATAGACCAAACTAGTAATATATGTAAAATTTTTCAAAGATTTACATTGTTGGCCAACCCCAACATTAATACACAATCGGCAGTTTCAATTGTAGAAATTAATCAAGATTTTGCCTGGCTTACCTCAATATTTTAGTTTTAAGAGTTGGTAAAGTTCCCAGACAAAGGTAGGAAGCGTAAGCTAATCTTGCCACTCCACGGGAATAAGCAAGGGCGCTAATATTAACAGTTCTCAAGAAGCAATGTTCTTAAGCACTTCTAAATATATGGTCTGGGTCACTTGGAATGGAATATATGAGATGGCAAGCTTACATATATAGACACTTGTATGTGCTGCAGTCCATAAATAAAATACCTATCATCAAAACCAGAGGACGTAGGTGCAAGATAGTCAATAGTAAGAAAGAAAAGGAGAGTCCAAAGAGTAGCAAGAATATGGATCTTCCTACAAGTAAATTGAACCATGTATCAGGGGCATATTTAACACAGAAGGTAGATAAACACTTGAAAGAAATACTGATATGTGGAGATGAAGAGAGGCGAAGGAAGCCTGTGTGGATGAAAATCATTGGAATAGACTATTGGAAGTGAATAATCGGTTGTTAAGCTGTAAATTCCTTTTTAAAAAATATTTTTAAAATAATGACAAATTAAAAATATTGGCAGTTTGCACCTGACTAACCTACAGAATAAATAACTGGTTTGTATCTCTTGCTCTTTCTTTTGAAAATGGACAAGGAAAGCTTGCTGAAAACAAGCGGGTCAGGCAGTATCATGGGGAGAGAGCAAGCGAACATTTCAAATTAGATGACTTTGATGAAGCTGCGATTTCCAGCACTACTTTTTTGTTTTCAGAAAATGCCTGCTTCTAGGTTTTCTTTAGTTATTTCAAAGTAGAATTTAAGATACCTAAATTACTTTATTTGTTGCATGTTGAGCATTACTTTCATTGGCTCTCCATTGTTTAATTGTCCCTGCACAATTGAAATCACTTGGAATCGGGGTTAAAAGGCAGAAAAAAGACCAACCTAACTTTGTCAGCCAAGTTTTCAGTGTCAACAGCAACACATGGTAAATCAGATTCAAATTGAAATGTATGAACAATATAAATTAGAAATAGAATAGGTATTAGCGTATGTTGAAATGCAAAGAATTAATAATTGCTTAAAAGTCAAACTTTTATTGAACATTAATATCACTATTATCAGTAAAATATTTTTCATCAAAATTCTTATTTTGTGAGCTGCTCCTTTTCTATATCAATTCCATGATAAACCAAAGAACATAACAATACTAAGCATTCAGAAAGATTAATTTGGTGGAGGTAGTGCAAAGGGAAGTAAGAACATACATTTTCAATTAAAATAAGAACAAATCTTCAGGAAGTCTTAATAATATACTTATAAAATCATGGCACAGTGAGGCAGAGTCAACAATTGTTTGACCAATTTCTTAAAGGTTTTTGAGGAGGAACTTATTAGGCGAAATAAGGGGATTGGTCAATGCAGTCAATAAAGTGTCACATGCTAGGTTTATTTGCAAGATAAGGGCTTTTTTAGTTAGATGTAATTTATTAGCATGGATACAGGATTGGTTAATAGTCAAGAAGCAAAAAGTAGGCATTTGTAATATACTCTACTGTTAGCAGTCTGTTAACTCAACTTTTTAAAATCTACCTTAATGACTGAGTAGAAGACACAGAAAGCCTCTGCTTTGAGATTAAAGCTAACTTTGATGGCTTGCATTGGCTAGGATAAGCTGTCCAAGGATGCTTAAGAGGCAGATGATGAATAGGCTAATGGCAGACATTTAAAGAACACATGGATGAACTTCAACAATTGTCCATCCCTGCCTGGGGTAAAACTGGGAACCACAGCTAACAAGGGAAATCAGGGATCGTGTTAAAGCCACAGAGGCGGCATATACATTGGCCAGAAAAAGCAGCACCTGAGGACTTGGGAGTAATTTAAAATTTAGCAGAGGAGAACAAAGGGTTTAATTTGTAAAGGGAAAAGTAGAATAGGAGAGAAAGCTTGCAGTAAATATAAAAACTGACTGCAAAAGCTTCAGTTTGCAGACGTACACTGATGAAGTCAAATGTACGTCCCTTGCAGCTAGAATTAAGAGAACTCATAATGGATAACAAAGAGGTGACTCACCAGTTGAACAAATACTTTGGATCTGTCTTCACTGATAAGGACACAAATAATTTTCAGGGGACAGAGGATCAAGCATGAAGGGAGGAACTTAAGGAATTCCTTATTAGTCAGGAAATGGAATTGGGGGAATTGTTGGGGTTAAAAGCCTGACAAGGCCCTAGGGCCTGACACTCCACATCCCAGAGTACTTAAGGAAGTGATCTTTGAAGTGGTGAATGTGTTGGTGATTATTTTCCAGCATTGTGCAGTCTCTGGAAGAGTTCCAATGGACTAGAGGATAGCTAATGTAGCTCCACTTCTTAACAAAGGAGGGCAAGAGAAAATGGTAATTATTTGCTGGTTAACCTGACATCGATGGTGGGGAAAATGCTGGAATCAATCATTAAGGATGTGACAACTGGGCACTTGGAAAGCGGTGACAGGATTGGTCCAAGTCAACGCTGTTTTACTAAAGGGAAATCATGCTTGACAAATCTTCTGGAATTTTTTGAGGATGTGATCAGTACAGTGGACAAAGAAGAATCAGTGGGTGTATCTGGATTTTGAAAAGGCTTTTGACAAGGTCCCACACAAGAAATTAGCAAGGAAAATTAAAGCTTGTGCTATCTGAAGTAATGCAATGACATGGACAGAGCGCTGGCTGGCAGACAGGAAGTAGAGAGTTGGAATAAATGGGTCCTTTTCAGATGAGTGGGGTACCACAGGCTTCAGTGCTGGGACCCCAGCTGTTCACAATGTACATTAACAATTTGGACGCAGGAAATGAAGGCCATGCCTCCAAATTTACGGACAACACAAAGCTGTATGTCACTGTATACTGTGAAGAGGATGCTAAGAGGCTGCAGGGTGACGTGCCATTAAATGTGGATAAATGCGGAGTTATCCATTTTGGTGGCAAAACCAGGAAGGCAGATTATTATCTGAATGGTGACAGCAGTTTAGGAGAAAATGAGGTGCAACACGACCTGGGTTTCATGGTGGAATGGTCATTGGAGTCATATAGCACAGAAACAGGCCCTTTGGTCCAATCAGTCCATGCCAACCATAATCCCAAACTAAACTAGCCCCACCTGCCTGACCCATATCCCTCCAAACCTTTCCTCTTCAAGTACTTATCCAAATTCTGTTAAATGTCGTAATTATAACCATATCCACCACTCCTTCAGGAAGTTCATTCCACAAACTACTCTATGTAAAAAAAAAACACTCGTCTTTTTTTCAAAATCTCTCACCTTAAAATTGTGCTCCCTAATCTGGAAATCCCCCATCCTGGATAAAAGACAACTACCATTAACTCTATCTATACCCCTCATTATTTTAAGAAACTTCAATAAGGTCATCTCTCAATGTTCTATGTCCCAGTTTTATAACTCAAACTTTCCATATTCGGCAACACCCTGGTAAATCTCTTCTGAACCCTTGCTTAAGGTTGGCATGCAGATGCACCAGGTGGTGAGGAAAGCTGATGGCATGCTGGCCTTCATAGCAAGAGGATTTGAGTATTGAAGTAAGGATGTCTTGCTGCAGTTGTACAGGGCCTTGGTGAGGCCACAACCCGAGTACTGTGTTCAGTTTTAATCTCCTAGTCCGAGGAAGGACATTCTCATTATTGAGGGAGTCCAGCAAAGGTTCACCAGACTGATCTACCTCAATACTGTCCTATCCCCCCTAGTATCTACCTCAACACTGTCCTATCCCCCCCCGCCCCGCAACTCCCCACATACTATCCCCCCT
>NC_057716.1:88849554-88955116 GCF_004010195.1 Chiloscyllium plagiosum
ATCCCTCCACCCTTTAGGCACTCTGCCTGTATTCCTGATGAAGGGCTTTTGCCAGAAACGTTGATTTTACTGCTCCTCGGATGCTGCCTGAATTGCTGTGCTTTTCCAGCACCACTCTACTCCTAATTCCACGAGGGCAGGACTGACAAATTAATAAAGACTGGGTCGACTAGGCTTGTACTCACTGGCATTTAGAAGACTGGGGAGGTGGAGGGTGCGAAATCTCAAAAACGTATGTGACTGAACAGGTTAGGTGTGGGAAGAATGTTCCTGACATTGGGGAAGTTCAGAACTAGGGGTTACAGTCTAAGTGGCACAGTAGTGAAGAGCTGGATGGCTTACTCCTGCACTTTTGTTTCTATGTTTATGTTTCTATGAAAGTAGCATACATAAGTTTGCTTACAATACAAAATTAGGTAGAGTGTAATTTGGGAGGACAAAAAAGGCTACAAGGGGATAAAGGGCCGGTTAAGTGAGTGGACAATGTGGAAAATTTAAGATAACGTGTGAGGTTATGCACTGTTATAGATTTTTTTTTAAACCACTAAACATGTAAATATTGATATTCAGAGACTTGGATGTAGTTCTATGAGCAACTACAAAGGCAGCATGCAGATCCAACAATCAATTAGGATGGTGAATGGTACAGTGACCTTCACTACAAGGGGAATAATGAGCAACAGAAATAAAGAAGTGTTCACACAATCATACAGGGTTTTATACAAATGTTTGGTTTCCATAGTTAAGAAAGGATGTACTGGAAGACAATAACAAACATTCACTTCATTCCTCTGAGGGATGTTTTGTGATGACAGGGTGAGTAAATTGGGCCCACATTGTCTGGAGTTAAGGGAAGAGAAATGATCTTATGAAAAATGCGCAAGAATCCCAAGGGGCTTGACAAAGTAGACAGAGAGGTTGTTTCTGCTGGGGAGTTTAGAATAGAGAATGAATCTCAGACAAAGTGAGCTATCAGTCACAACTGAGATGAGAAATGTTTGATATATATATATTTGGAATTTTATACCTGAGAAGGTTATTAATGTTCCATCATTGCTTATATTTAAGGCTAAAATAGACAGACTTTTGATCTATCAAGATATTAAGGTGGAAAAGTCAAGTTGAAGCCCAGGGTCAGCTATGATTGTAGCAAATAGTGGAGTAAGCTTCAAGAGCAATAAAAGGCCTATATAATTGGCATTATTTTACTTAAATACTTAGGCAGCTTCTACTGCCTATGTTTTGTTGAAACTGTGTTGATGAGCCTCAAAGTGTTGCTACTGTATAGGGCATCCCTGACTGCAGTTCTTGTCCTGAATTGGACAAGTGACTATATAATGGGAAACCCAGCAGTTCTGAGAATCACTTGTTCCTAAATCAGATAAACATAAGGATGTAAAACAATCCAGCCAGAACATTGGAAAACCTATAGTGAAGTGCCCGAATTTGGAGTGTAAGTACATAACACTCAGACTGGGGCAGTCTGTACTATCAACTCAATAAAATTGTTTTGTTATTAATAGATGAGAATAACAGTTTAACTAAGACGACAAAGGTTTCCAAACAGTACAAAGCTAAAGCTGATGGATTCTTATATTTTGAATGAAAAGAAACACTTTACGATAAAATTTTTGGAAAATTAGGACGGAATGGAAAAATGCTACATACAAAGATTTAAAGTTGGACAAAAAAGTGGAGATCTGCAAATTCACTGCAGATTAATATTTTAAATGTATGAATGATTCACCATTCTTCCAATATTCATCATGATTCTCCCCGTCAGAGTTCAGATAACCATGGCATAAAAATCTATTTTGCTCAGCAGACTATGATATCAGTATTGTTATTTATCATAGTAATTTAAAATAGAAAGAGCAGAATAGGATTGGAATGTGACATCCGGCCACAAGATTGAGACAATAATTGACAGCTGAAATGAAGGAAGCAAATATTCACAGGACGGAAAGCTGGCTATGGTTAGTCCAATAGTGCTGAAGGTCATTTCTGTTCTCTTCATTCCAAGATTCAAATTATACTTTTCAACAAGTTGTCAAAATCCTACAGATTATTCTTTAAAGATAGTGGGCTTTTCTACCCCTTATTTATAATCTCATGGTAAAGCAAATCATCCCACAAAATGGGTGAAATAACAAAAAGGTTTCAAGAGGATAATGTGACCAACTCAGTGTGCATCCTTGTCCTGTACATGGAAAGGTTGTACACTTGGGAAATTGGCTGTAGCAACAGAACATCACAGTAACTGTAAACTACATACTTGCCAAGTAAATTACAGAATTTATATCACCCACAGACCATTGCCACTACTGGTTTCTGCCAATATTTATATGCCACACAAACCACCTTCCTTGTTTCTTCATATAAACCAATCCCCGTAACCTATTTTTTTCTCCTTAATGTTTAAGCTTCTAACTTAAAACTTGTCCATCATTCATTGCAATGACTCCTCATGGTGGCCAATTTCACATCCTTACTATTCCTTCTTAGTTTCCTTACAGTCTGTCATCAGAAAAGACAGAAAGAGAGGAGGAAGGCAGTGCAGGTGTGCCCTGCGGTCATCTCCCTCCAAAACAGGTACACTGTTTTGGATACTGTTGGGGGAGATGGCTCACCAGGAGAGGGCAGCAGTTGTCAAGATCATGGCACTGTGGCGGGCACTGCTGTTCAGAAGGGCAAAGAAAAGTCGCATAGGGCCATAGTCATAGGGGATTCTATTGTGAGGGGAGTAGATAGGCTGTTCTGTGGCTGACAACGGGACTTCTGGATGGTATGTTCCCTCCCAGGTGCTCGAGTCGGAGATGTCATCGATTGGCTGCAGAGCATTCTAAAAGGGGAGGGTTAACAGCCAGTTGTGTTGGTGCACATAGGCACCAACGATACCAGTAGAAAGGGAGATGAGGTCCTGAAAGAAGAATTCGGGGAGCTAGGAGAGAAGTTAAAAGGAAGGACCTCAAAGGTGGTGATCTCGGGATTACTACTCTTTCTTGGATTCATTTAAGAAAGAGTTGGATAGAGCTCTCAAAGATAGTGGAATCAAGGGTTATGGAGATAAGGCAGGAAGAGGATACTGATTAGGAATGATCAGCCATGATCACATTGAATGGTGGTGCAGACTAGAAGGGCTGAATGGCCTACTCCTGCACCTATTGTCAGTGCCACGTGCTAGCCAGTGTAGAAATGAAAAAATAGGCAGGATAAACATGTGGCTTGAGAGATAGTGTAGGAGGGAGGGGTTCAGATTTGTTGGACATTGGGACCGGTTCTGGGGAAGGTGGGATTATTACAAAAGGGACGGTCGACATCTGAACCAGACCGGAACCAGTGTCCTTGAGTTTTTGCTACTGCTGTTGGGGAGGTTTTAAACTAATGTGTCAGGGGACTGGGAACCAGAAGAGAAAACAAGTAGGCAGCGAGATGGAGACTGGAGACTGTAAGAATTATGAAGATAGCACTAATAAGGGGAAGACTAGGCAGAGAGCAGGTGAGCGCAAAAGAACTGGTGGCCTGAAATGTATCTACTTTAATGCAAGGAGTATAATGCGTAAGGCAGATGAACTTAGGGCTTGGATTGGTGCCTGGGAGTATGATGTTATTGCCATTCAGAGACTTGGTTGAAGGAAGGGCATGATGATTGGCAACTAATGTTCCAGGATATAGACGTTTCAGACAGGACAGGGAGGGAAGTAAAAGAGGGGGTGGAGTTGCATTGCTGGTCAGGGACAATATCACGGCTGTGCTAAAAGAGGACACTGTGCTAAAGGCGGTCTTGGGTAGTGAGGCATTATGGGTGGAGCTGAGAAATAAGAAGGGTGCAGTTACATTGTTGGGGCTGTATTACAGACCTCCCAACAGTGAGCGTGAGGTAGAAGAACAAATAGGTAAACAGATTATGAATAGATGTAGAGGCAAAAAGGGTAGTGGTGATGGGAGATTTTAATTTTCTCAACATTGACTGGGATACACTTAGCGTCAGAGGTCTGGATAGAGTAGAATTTGTACGAAGTGTCCAGGAGAGTTTTCTAGAGCAGTAGTCCGACGAGGGAAGGGGCCATATTGGACCTGGTCCTGGGGAACGAGCCAGAACAAGTGGTACAAGTTGCAGTGGGGGATTTCTTTGGGAACAGTGACCACAATTCTGTAAATTTTAGAATACTCATCGATAAAGAAGAGAGTGGTCCTAAGGGAAGCGTGCTAAACTGGGCCAAAGCCAATTATATCAAAATTAGGCAGGAGCTCAGAAATGTGGATTGGATACAGCTATTTGAAGGGAAGTCCACATTTGAGATGTGGGAGGCAGATAGATTAACGGCAGTGCAGGATAGGCATGACCCATTGAAGGCAAAGGACAGGAAGGCAAAATTCGGGAACCGTGGATGACAGGAGAAATTGTATGACTAGCCAAGAGGAAAAGGGAAGCGTACATAAGGTCTAGGCAGCTGAGGACAGACCAGGCCCTGGAGGAATATCGGAAGAGTCGGACAAGTCTTAAACAAGGAATCAAGTGGACTAAAAAGGGTCATGAAATAGCTTTAGCTAGCAGAATTAAGGAAAATCCCAAAACATTTTATTCTTATATAAGCAAACAGGTAACTAGAGAAAGGATTGGTCCACTAAAAGATAAGGAAGGAAAGCTGTGTGCCAAACCTGAGAGAATGGGTGAGATTCTGAATGGTTACTTTGCATCAGTGTTCACTGAGGAGAGGAACATGATGAACCTTGAGATTAGAGATAGAAGTTTGATTAATCTGGATCACGTTGGCATAAGTAGGGAAGATGTGTTGGGTATGCTAGAGGTTATTAAGGTGGACAAATCCCCAGGATTGTATGGGATCTATCCCAGGCTGCTGAGGGAGGTGAGAGGGGAAATAGCTGGGGCCCTGACAGATCTTTGTGGCATCCTTAAATACAGATGAGGTGCTGGAGGACTGGAAGGTTGCTCATGTTGTCCCCCTGTACAAGAAGGGTAGTAGGGATATTCCAGATAACTACAATCCAGTGGGCCTGACATCGGTGGTAGGGAAGTTGCTGGAGAGGGTACTGAGAGATAGGATCTATTGATATTTGGAAAGGAATGAGCTTATCGGTGATGGGCGACATGGTTTTGTGCAGGGGAGATCGTGCCTTACCAAGTTGATAGAGTTCTTCGAGGAAGTGACCAAGTTGTTAGATGAAGGAAGGGCTGTTGATGTCATAGACATGGACTTTAGTAAGGTGTTTGATAAGGTTCCCCATTGTAACTAATGGAGAAAGTTAAGTCACATGATGTGCAGGGTGTTCTAGCTAGGTGGTTAAAGAACTAGTTGAGCAACAGGAGACAGTAGTAGCTGAAGGGAATTTCTCGAAATGGAGAAAGGTGACCAGTGGAGTTCCATAGGGGTCAGTATTGGGGCCATTGTTGTTTGTAATATATATAAATGATCTAGAAGGGGGCACCGTTGGTATGATCAGCAAGTTTGCAGATAACACAAAGATTGGTGGAGTGGCAGAAAGCATAAGGGACTGTCAGAGAATACAGGAGGATATACATAGACTGAAGAGTTGGGCAAAAAAGTGGCAGATGGCATTCAATCCAGAAAAATGTGAGGTGATGCATTTAGGCAAGTCTAATTTTACAGCGAATTATACAATGAATGGAAGAGCCTTGGGAAAAGTTGATGAGCAGAGAGAGATGTGGGAGTGCAGGTCCATTGTACCCTGAAGGTTGCTGCACAGGTGGATAGAGTGGTCAAGAAGGCATATAGTATGCTTGCCTTCATCGGACGGGGCATTGAGTATAAGAGTTGGCAAGTCATGTTAAAATTGTACAAGACATTGGTTCGGCCGCAGTTAGAATACTGTGTACAGTTCTGGTCGCCACATTACCAAAAGGATGTGGATGCTTTGGAGAGGGTGCAGAGAAGGTTTACGAGGATGTTACCTGGTATGGAAAGTGCTAGCTATGAAGAGTGGTTGAGCAGGTTAGGTTTATTTTCACTAGAAAAAAGGAGATTGAAGGGGGACCTGATTGAGGTTTACAAAATCATGAAGGGTATAGAGAGAGTGGATAGAGACTAGCTTTTTCCCAGGGTGAAGGATTCAATAACAAGAGGTCATGCTTTCAAAGTGACAAGTGGAAAGTTTAAGGGGGATACACCCACCAAGTACTTCACAGAGGTTGGTGGGCATTTGGAACACAATGCCAGCAGAGGTGGTAGAGGCAGGCATGATAGATTCATTTAAGATGCATCTGAAAGTTTAAGGGGGATACACCCAGCAAGTACTTCACAGAGGTTGGTGGGCATTTGGAACACAATGCCAGCAGAGGTGGTAGAGGCAGGCATGATAGATTCATTTAAGATGCATCTGGACAGATGCATGAGTAGGTGGGGAGCAGAGGGATACAGATGCTTAGCAATTGACCAACAGTTTTAGACAGTATATTTGGATCGGCTCAGGCCTGGAGGGCCGAAGGGCCTGTCCTGAGCTGTAAATTTTCTTTGTTCTTTGGCAATGTATAACCTTTAATTTTGGAGCACCCCAGTGGAAGTACTCTCTTTTCATCTACCTTAGCAAATTATTTTATGATGTTAGGGAGTTCTCACTTTTCCAAAAGCCACATCTCTTTTTTGTTGGGTATAACCTCAAAGTATTTTCAAGGATAATAGCAAAACTAACAAATGGATGTCTAGACTTGTGCATAGCATTCTAACTATAGTCTACCAAAGGTTCTACACAAGTTCAGCACATTACTGTATTACAGTTCTAACCATCGAGAAATCAAAGCTGGGTCTGTTTGCTTATTTTAATTACCTTATTAACTTGTAATACTAGTATTTTGATTTGAATATCTGTACTCTGGACCATTTCTTTCCATTACATTTAATGTGAGAATGTAAGAATTAGCAGGTCATTGTCAGTTTGTTACTAGTAGCATGGTAGAAGGCTTTAATTATTCACAATCTATTTTAAACATTGGGATTGGTTAGCTGAATTGTTTGGAATGCTGGTTTGCCAATGGAAAGGGATGCCAACAGCAATTCCTGCACTGGTTGAGGTTACCATGATGGATTCTCTTTCTCAAACTCTCCCCACATCTGAGGTGTGGTGACCCTAAGGTCTCAGTCTACTGAGAGAGAAGTCCTATTGAACTATGGCAACTTTGCTTTATTTAAAAAGATTAGATGAAGGAAACCAAGTGCAATCCATGCACGATCACTGACTAAAAAGTTTAAGTAACTTGTGAAGAGAACTCAAACAGTATCCAAAACAAAAGCCAGATTTATAACTTGATTGGCATTAAGTTCATGCATAGAATCGAAATGAAGTGAAATGTGAGATTACTTAAGTAGCAGAAATAGAAAAAGAATGAGAAACTATGTAGGCTATTGCAACACAAATAGGCCATTTGGCCCAACCATGCATGAAGATGCTTACTCAACTTTTCTCCTATTTTTAATGCATGTAACCAACCAGTGTAACCACCCATTTCATTCTCCCCTTCATTGCTACTTGGCTTTTCCTTAAAACATTTGTACTATCCAATTCAACCACTTCCAATGATTAAAGTTCCAATTCTTACTACTCTTTGGGGAAACACTTTTTCTGAACTCTTGATTTCTAATTCCCTATTGGATTCTAATCACGAAGAGCTATTTAAATGCTGGTGTTCAGAGACATTTGAATTTTCTTTACATGAAACAAGTTAGCATGCATATTAAACAAGGAGCAATTAGGAATCAAATTGATAGGAGCTTTGTGCAGAATAATTAGTATGTCTTTCCACAATTATACAGAACTTTGGGGAGTCCATATTGACCAATTAGTTTTGATCTCCACAACCAAGGAAGGATGGAAAAAAAGCTATGATTGTTCACTGAATATTGGAAAATCTCATCCTAGAAACAGTGTGTAACTGAACAGTACAACTCTCAAGTTCAAAAGAATACGAGGCTATCTTACAAAGTAGATTACAAAATAATATGAAAACTGCAGGTGCTGGAAATCTGAAACAAAAATTGCTGGAGAAGCTCAGCAGGTCTGGCAGCATCTGGGGAGAGAAAACAGAATTGAAGTTAAGGCCAGTAAGCCTTCAGAACAGCTTATGATTATGAAAACCTATTTTCACCACTTGAAATCTAGAACTCTGGGTCATTTCAGGATCCAGGATTGTCCTTTCAGACTGAGGTAAGAAATTTCTTCAGCGGGCTCCCCAAGTCTTTATAATTCTCAGCTTTAGAGCGTTGCACAAGCTTGGAATAGGTTCGGGGCTGGGATCAATAGATTTTTGAAACCTATTGAACTCATGCTTGATCAGGAAGTTGCTTGAAAGGGAAGTTCAGATGAAAGATTGGCATTGATTTTATTAGTGAACCAAACATAAGGGACCTTTGCCTGATTCCCTTTTCTCAACTTAAATAACCAAGTTATTTTCTTGGAATAGAAATCATAATTTTCTGAGCGACTTGCAGAGTAACATTTGAGGCAGTTCAGTTTTACTAGATTGAGAATTACAATAAATTAGTTATCTTACAAGAAAGGTTGGACAGACTGGTCTTGTTTCCACTGGAATTTAGAAGAGGGGTGACTTGATTGAAGTATACAAGATCCTGAAGGGTCTTAAAGTGAATATGGGAAGATGTTTACTCTTGTGATTTACTGAACATTTTAAAGTCAGAAATATATAGATTTCTGTTAGGCAAGGAAATCATGAGTTTGAGGGCAGATGGGTAATTTATAACAAAATCAGATCAGCCTTGATCTTATGGGATGCTGGCATAGACTAGAGGAACTGAATGGTCTACTTCTGCTCCCATTTCATAATTCGTTTTTCATAGTTCATGCTTAAGCAACTTGTTGCAGAAAATATTTCATTTTTAGGCAGTTTCCTCTAGAAACAAGGTACTTATTATAACAACTTAATATCTACATGAAATTTGCTCTAACTGATCTCTCAATTATGTAAGGTACTAAACAAAGAACACAGTTTTATTTTGCAACAAGCACCTTTTACCTTACGAAAGAAATTCATCATTCCTTTTGTTCAACTCCAAACTAAGCAGTAAAGCACTTAGTACTTGAAACTAACATTACTGTACTTCATCTTCATCCACAGATTAAGATGTACTGAATTAATTGGAGGGGCACGCAGTAAACAGTTAAATGTTTTAATATGTATGACTGAAGGTTAGTTAGGTAACTAAGAAGAAATAGGTCCAATTCAAGACATTCGTAATTAATTGTGTAGGCTAATGCTTCTAACTATCCAAGTTAAACAGATGAGGACTACTGTCTTTTGATGTTTTAAAGAATACTGTCAAAAATACCACACATCATCAATCAAATTTTTAATTATAAGCTGGTTTCAGCTTAATTCATCTTATGGAATTATTGGTAGTACTACCACTTAGCTGTTGGTATTACAATATCGTATCACATGAGTTAAATTACTTGAGTGGGATGTCTTAGTATACTGTAAGAGAAAGATTTCCAGATTGCTGATTATGAAATTTCACAATTTCAGTATTGAAAATTTATAGAATTGTCCTGAAATTGTACTTAAAAGCAAAACTAGAAATGTATGTAAATTCAGTTTAGACCTAACAATATAGCAATTCAAAGCATTCCTCAAAATGAAGTCACATTAACAAAAAGAACTCCAACTCACTAATATATACATAAAATAACGCTAGCTTTCTGGTGTTGATTCAGCATTAGAAATAGTGACAATTTACACTCAGTATGTGGGATGTTTACCATATTTGTCAAAGTGGCAGAAAAATATACAGACTAAAAATACCAGTTCATATTTATTGAAAAAAATACAGAAGCAAAAAAACATCGAAGTATTTAACAGTACAATATTTACAGAACAGATAGTAGATTAGAAAGCTATTTACTGGCAGTACAGTTTTGCTAAAAGAATGAGCTTGTCTTTAAAAGACGGAACACTTGGAGGACAAACTCCCAGGTACCCACAAAATTATTCACCCTTACACAAATATTACAAGTATTACACAAATCAACAGTATTTGCAGGCAGTGTTGCCAAAGGAGTGATTAAATAGATTGCTAATAAGCAATTAACCATAACTCCACTGAATTTTGACAGCATACAATTCAAATTGTAGCTAGAATGAAGCTCCTTAGTTTCAGTTTACTTGATCAACCTAAATGGCTTAGAGACTAAATTCTTGCTACTTACATGATTAAAATATACCAGATTACCACCTCCATTTTGACCTCAACTATTTTTATCATAGTTTCCCTTGATTACAATGGCATGTTTAAAACTGTACGCATGTCTGACAGCGAAATTGGATTTGGCTATAATGCCCCCTACTGGCTCGTAGTGTGCTGACATTCCTGCTACAGAGGAACTGCATACTGCAGGCTCTTCTTGTACATTCCAGACAGGGAGAAACTGCGGGGCTACAAGAGGTCCCTTATTAAGAAGAAACAAATACCGGTCAGAAAGTGAATTCACTTAGATAATAAACTGATAAATTTACTTTAAAATATCAGCAATCTTCCTTCTGTAGTTTTAGGATCCAAATGAATCAGAAGTTACACTTAACATGTTAAGTATGTTCAAATTAGACTCATTTACTACATTAAATTTGTATTTATTGTTAAATATGTGGTTCACAATTGCTTGCTTGCTAGTACATCCTTCCAACTGTTATACAGCACGTTTCAGCAGGTTGTGCCAGAAGTTAAGCTTAGTTTTGCATGCGACAGCTTTAACAGTTACAGTAGATAGTAGAAAGATTGCAGTAGGCAATCTGAAATGAGACATCATTTAAGTGATTTGTAAACCAAGAAACAGTAACAGAAATCATTCATGCTTATTATGAAGTAGTTTTAAATTACATTTTTTGTTGAAGTCTCATAAGAGGTGTCTTTACTGAACCACACTTAAAAAAGACCACAAAGGCATTGAAAACCCACACTGGACACAAGTGGAGAAATTTTTGGAGGATTTCTTTGTGTTTTCTGTTTCTTAAAAAATATAAAGCTGGTGCACCCCTTGCAGGACAGAAAGTATGATCTACATTACAACAGCATTTTAGGTTTTATTCAAATACCCAGAACTTGTATATGCAAAAGAAGCGACATTTACCGAGAAAGAATGTAAAAATAAACTTTGAGATAGTTAAGTCTATCACATGTTTAACCATGTGCAATCCTTACATGTAGGTAATACACACATTTACATAGGCAATATTTGAGGGTATTTCTTGTAATTTACAGAAAATTATTTAAACATCTGATAGACATCTTCCTCTGGATCTCTGTGCAATGCATTGGACAGATTCTACAAAACAAGCAAACAAAAACTGTATCTTCTGATAATCGAAGAATTACCTACAGTGCAGATGTTTTATAAAAACATTAGGCAGAATATTGATCCAATCTTTCTACCTCATGTCCAGTAAACGAGAAACAGAAAATGTCAAAAATACTCAGCAGGTCAGGCAGCATCTTTGGAGTGACAGAATGGAGGTAACGTTTGGGTCAATACAATCCCCTTACCCTCGTAATCTACATACATGGAGCCCTAAAAGTATGGTGGAGCAGGTCTTAAATACAGTTGATACAGTTATATCTATTAGAATAGCTTAACCTAGCTGCAAGTTGGATTTATATTTCATTTTCTCTAGTTTTAGGAAGTATGTGGTGGGGAGGCCTAAAGATACAAAAGGGTCGATAATACAAAATGTTTTTTGTTCAACTTATCACAGTCAGAACTCATCACTAGCAAGCCATTCAATTCAAAGGCAATTAGGGATCAGATACAAATGCTGGCCTTGTCAGTAATGTTCAAACCTCAAGAATTTTCAAGATTCTAAAACTGCTTTCCCACAAAACGCATCCATTCCAGTTCAACATAGCAATCATCAAGCTTTGGTAAATGTTGCCACCTCAGGAGCTTAAAAAAATGTAGGTGTAAATAGTAAAATGCTAATGGAACTGAAGCTTCAAATTTGCATGAAAGAAGCAAGGTGTTCAGCTCATTATGCAAAGAAAAATGTGTACTGATTCCAAACACCTTACAGATTAACCCTAAAGATTAAATATAGTTGTTCACATCTTTCAAGAGGTCGTTTAGCTCAGTTGGCTAGACAGTGTGGCTTGTAACTCAAACTGAGGACAAATCCCATGCCAGCTGAGGTGACCATGAATGACTCTCTTGCTCAAACTCTCCCCTTGCCTGAGGCATGGTGAGTGTCAGGATGAATCACCACTAATCGTCTCTCTCTACTGAGAGAGCAGCCCTATGGCAAAATTATGGCAGCTTTACCATTACCTCATTCAATCTGTCAATGTGGCAACCAAGATATATTTGTCCAATCAGATTAGTCTACAATATATAATTGGCTGTGTTAAATGCCAGCTGTGTGTTTCAGCCTGAAAAATGGTTCTGTTTTGACATTATACAGCGACTCAAAAAGTCAGATGATATTAAGTATATTCTTTGCGCTCTCAATTTTCTACAGACATTTTCATTCTAAATGCCACTTGGCAATACCTATGCCTTAGTCAAGTTCCACATTTTCTCCAGGACCTGAGATATTTAACTCAAATAGTGCTACATTGTCAGAAGTGCCATTGTTTAGAAGATTCATATTTATTGAATCCACTCGTAAATCTCGTAAAAAAAACAACTGGATAGCTTATGGTTGAGGTCAGTTGAATTTCAAGATCATATCCGGTGATTCAGTGGCAGAATGCAGGAAAACTAAATTTCTACCCCAACCAATACATAACCCAACCATGCCTCCAAAAAAAAATTCATTTCCTTATGGGCACATCATCTTTTTGTAAGTTTCTATGTTTTGAAATAAAACAAACTTGAGATAGCGAGTGATAAAGAGTAAATGTGAACAAAATACTTTTGGTTACTTTTTTTTAAAAAAAAATTCAGTTTGATTTTTTTTTCCTCATTCACATATCAAAATAATGTACACTGGAATGATTCCAGACTTTTGTTTTAATGTTTTCCTTTTCCTGAGCTGAAAACAATGAATAAAGTTTTAATGACTTTCTGCAGAATGTTACCAAAAACAATTCAATAAAATCTAGCTAACATCCACACTGAACACAGACCTAACATAAATCATGAGTTTACCAACTTGATCTGCAGTACCAGCACAGCAAGATAAATTCAAGGACTTAGATAGTAACTAGCTTATAAAATGCAGAAGGATTGTGCTGTAATGTTAGATGTGAAATTTTTCCAATCTAGTCAAATTACTAATTTAGCAGAGAAAAATTGAATGTAATACAACTACCTTTTCTGTACAAGTTACAGTATTCAATTTGTTGAAAGACTCTCAAGGCAGTACATTTGAAGTACAAGTGAACAGGTTTTGTTTTAAAATAAGTGACTTAGTTGATAACACCAATCAGAAGGTTGCGAAAGTTTAACCCATTTGAAATTCATACTCTCTTAGAACATTTTGATCTAACATTAGCAAATATTGTTTAAACTTTTAAAAACTGTGGCAGCATCAGGACTGTATGTTATATTTTTTACATGGCGTTCAGTTGTCAGAAAATTAAGATCGACTTCTTAATCTGGAGTGGAGATGATATAAAACAATATAGCACAGGAAATGGCTAAATGGTATAGATCTAGAGTATAGCTGTGGTTAAGTGGTTAAGCTGTGGAAACTATACAAAGGTGAAGTAAATGAGATTTATGTTGATACGTTTAGTTGTGGAAAGCAAGGAGGTGATTCACCTGGACTGAATAGAATTAATGGCTTGTTTTTACATTGTGTAGCTTACATAATAAGTTATCTATCCTAGGGTATGTGCAGAAGCAGAAGATCAAAGACATGCTGAGGGACACTCATCTGATGAAAGAAGTGAAAAAATCATCTGAAACTTTGACAGCACGCAATATCAGTTGGACAGTATTTAGTTCAGTTAATCACAAAAATGGAATCTGGCTTCTCTGCAATTTAAAAACGAGTCAAACATGTAATTAAAATATGATGGAAATTATGGAGTCATACAGCATGGAAACAGACCCTTTGGTCCAAATCACACTGACCAGATGTCTCATTTGCCAGTATTTGGACCATATCCCTCTGAAATCTTCGTATTCATACACCGATCCATGTACCCTTTAAATGTCGTAATTGTACCAGCCTCCACCACTTCCACTGGTAGCTCCATCACCTCTTTTGGTAGTTCATTCTATACACACATCACCCCTTGCGTGAAAAAAGTTACCCCTCGGGTCCTTTTTAAATCTTTCCCTCTCACTTTAAATGGCAGCACAGTGACTAGCACTGCAGCCTCACAGCTCCAGAGACCTGGGTTCAATTCCAGTCTCTGGCAACTGTGTGTGGAGCTTGCGCATTCTCCCCATGTGTGCATGGGTTTTCCTCCAGGTGCTCCAGTTTCCTCCCACAATCCAAAGATGTGCAGGTTAGGTGAATAGGCCATGCTAAATTGCCCATAGTGTTCAGGAATATGTAGGTTATCCACATTAGTCAGAGGTAAATGTACCGTAATAAAGTAGGGGAATGGGTCTGGGTAGGTTATTCTTCGGAGGGTCCATGTGGATTTGTTGGGCCAAATGGCCTGTTTCCACACTGTAATTCCAAACTGTGTCCTCTAGTTTTGGACTCTTCCTCTACCAAAGCAATAAAGCTAGGCTACTCACCATGATTCTATAAATCTCTATATGGTCACCCCTCAGCCTCCGATGCTCCATGGAAAATAAGCCCCAGCCTATTCAGCCTCTACTTCTAACTCAAACCCTCTACTCCCAGCACCATCCTTGTAAATCCTTTCTGCACCCTCTCAAGTTTAACAACATCCTTTCTATAGATGGGCAGCCAGAATTGTACGCATTATTCCAAAAGTGGCCTCACCTAATGTCCTGTACAGCCACATGACATCCCAACTCTTATACTTTCATTGTTCATAACAGAGTAAGCATGCTAAATGCGTTCTTCACCACCTCATCTACCTGTGACTCTACTTTCCAGGCAGTGTACAGTTACACCTGCAGGTCTCTGTTTGGCAACACTCCCAGAGCCCTGCCATTGAGTGTACAAGTCCTGCCAAGTTTGCTTTACCAAATTACAACACCTCATATTTATCTGAATTAAACTCCACCTGCCACTCCTTGGCCCACTTGCCCACCTGAGCGCTGTCCGATTGTACTCAATCTTTTTCACTATCCACTAGACCACCAATTTTGATGTCATCTGCAAACGTACTAACCATATCTCCTATATTCACATCCAAATCATTTACATAAACAACGAAAAAGCACTGATCCTTGAGACACACCACTTGTCACAGGCCTCTAGTCTGAAAAACATCCCTCCATCACCACCCTCTGTCTCCACCTTCAAGCCAATTTTGCTTCCAATTGGCTAGCTCCCTCATGTGATCTGGCCTTACTATCCAGTCTACCATGTGGAACCTTGTCGAACACTTTACTGAAGTCCATGTAGAAAACATCTACTATTCTGCCTTCAAACTTCTTTGTCACCTCTTCAAAGAATTCAGTCAAGTTAGCAAGACAATTTCCCATGCACAAAGGCACACTCCATGCAAAATCATATTCAGACTTCCAAATTTGTATGAAGGCATCAGTATTGAATTGTAGGTCCCTGCAAGGTTGTCAACCATGAAACTGCTGGATCATCATACGGGTTCAGTTATATCCCTTAGGAAAGGGTGCCTACCACCAAAATCCAGTTTGGCTAACAGGCCAGACTGATTCCAAAATCCACAATGAAAATAATACTGATAACTGTATACATGGCAGCCTCGATTACCCAAATGTCAATTATTCGAATTTCAGATTATCCAAACAAGATGTCATGCTCCTGTAAAAACGTTATCCAAACAGTTATCCAAACAAAATATTCCCTGCCAGTCTTGTTCGGATAATCAAGGTTACTCTGTATTATATTGTGTTGTCTACCTCTCAAGAAAAAGGAAAATCAAACTACAACGCAGCAAATATTTTGAAAACTCAATTCAAATTGATACCAGAATGCAGATGTCAAAATCATAATATTAGCTTGCATTTCCACAAATATATATTGAATGTGCAACATGAATAAAATGTCATTGGTACATTATTTTTCACCTGTACTGTAAAACAAATTATAGCATATCGGGGTTGGTGAAATCTAATTTTACTCATCATATTGATTGCTTTCACGAAGTCAGATTCACAATATACATCACTGGTTTCACAAATAATTGTAGAAAAAAAAATAAAAATCAGTCTCGCCCTGTGAATTGGAATAGTTATCCCATAAACCATTATCAGTAATGTACTGGTACCAAAGAAAGGCTGATCATTTTACATTTAATGTCTTCTTACCAATCTGGAGATTTTTCATCTAATAAAATGTGCATTGAACACTTGAGAGAAGAATAAATAAGCCTGTAGTACAAGCATTTGCTTTAAAATGTGCTTGTTCCTTCTAGTGCTGAAATTTGAAGATATGCACAAGTTTTTTTTTTTAAATAATATAGTAAATACGCAACATTGCAATTTGGATGCTAGTTACAGATCAGAAAAATAGATCTGCCCATATCAGTCAGGAGAATCGCCACATACAAATATATGTATATATTAGAAACAACATTTCCATTTAGAGTTTAATACAAGATTTCCTATTCAATAACTATGTATCATAACAACATCCCACTACCCAGGCCAAAACAGAACACAAAACTTCTGGGTTCAGGCATTTGGGATTGATCTTTCCACTTTGTCACTGACATCTTTCAGTACTACACATAATTTAGCATCTCAGCCTTCCACACAATTCAAAGCCCTGAAAGAAGATTCTGTGCAAAGTTATATTGGCCACAAATGCTAAAAGCAGTGAATTTCAAGTCTTGATTTCATACCTAGTTGCTATGTACTAGCTTGATACAACTTTAAAAAAAGATCTATCAGATTATAATTGGGACCCGAGGGATATTCTCTATACCAATTCCAATCAACCTGGTACCACAAAATTGCCAAGTGTTTTTAAATTACAAGAAAATAACTTCTGCTGGGAATTCAAATAAAGCTATAAGAAAGCAGGTTAAAACATTACACTAACTTTCATCCCACCTTTGACAGTTTCAATATTGTTCAGATATCCTCAAGTTTCAAATCCGATTTTATTAAAAGAAAAATTTGATTTCAAAATCTAAAAGCACATCTTCACTTTGAAGAAAGTACAGAACAAGATCACCAAGTCCGAAGTGCATTTTCAAATTTTGCAGGATCAAAGTTTCATTGTGCTAAACTGTCATATTCAGTATGAAGGTATGCAAAAGTATTAAAAATTTGCCAAATTCTCTATGATAATTGCACTAATATGTGAAGTAGTGTTTAGGTAAATAATCAAGAAGAGGATTTAAAACCAAATTACTTGTACACCTTTTTCTCAGTTAAACATTGATAATATTTTTAGTGGCTTTAGTATTAATCTTTCTTACATCATGCAATTCATTTCCAAAGCATTCCTATGTAGTTTAGTGAAAATTATATAAAACATTCTGCTTGTTGTTCACTTAAACAACAAAAATGGCTATAATATTTGAGTTTCTTCACAGCATAGCAATGTCATTCATAACCAAATCAAAACAGCAACAGGTAGCTTAGCCAGAACTTGCTGATTCCAGCTGTGAACATTATAACAGTGTTCCATTGAGATCATAGTTTCTTTTATTTAACAAAGTAAATGGCAATTAATATGATGATGTTGAAATACAAATTTACTTCTTCCCCTCCGAATACTTACCAAATATTATAAAACTCTACCCTGAGCAGAATGTGCTGGTTCCAAAAAAATGTGTCAATTAATCACAGCCATCTTTAAAAGAAAAGCTACAAATGATCAATTGAATTTGGAGTCTTGAACTCAATCTTGATCCTTAAGGAAAGTCTTTCCAAACTTGTACTTGAAACAAGTGTGAAAGTAGTAAACTTTATTCAGTCGAAAAAATAAATACCAATAAATCCAGCAAGCATGGAGCTGTTAGCGCTGGAAGAAATATACAGTTTAGAAATTAATGGTCCATGCATCCTCATCCATGGAGGTCATCTGACTTTAAGTCTTGATGTCATCCATTCTAATCCCTGACATAACCTGCAAAGGTAAACAAAGCACTTACTAGAAATATAGTTCAATATGCTTAATTACAGAAAAATAAATTGAGGTTAGTCCCCTCTCTTCCCTCACCCAGAAAGCACATGCACACTACCTTGAACAAAAAAGCAAACTAGATGCATAGGAATACTGCAAAAAGCAAGCTCCTATCCATAGCTAACCCCCATAAAGAAATGATTACAAATAGTTACTTTAGAGTAGTTGAGCACTACTAAAAATGTCAACAGATATCAGACAGATTTTTTTTTACAACTTTGAAAGAGGCCATTCTGCCCATCATGATGTGGGGCAATAAACAGCCATCTATCTTAATACTATTTCCCAACAGTTGCCCATAGCCTATGATGTCCAATCCTAGATTTTAATTCTGTCATATAAGCTTGCAGATAAAAGAAAACACCGAAATAGTACAATTCTAACCACTCACCCTTCTCCTGTTAGAGCACAACAAGCTTGAATATGCCATTGATGGTCTTTAATTGAGGTCAATTTAAGGTATTGAGAAATTTCAGCTACAGTCATGCATTCTTTAACATCTTGTTTGTTGGCAAAGATCAGCAGTCCTGCTTTCTTCAAATCCTGAATTGCAAAACACAAAATATTGTTTTATTCTTAACAGTATATCTTGTTATTTCTACAGACTTGATTTTCAAGTTTTAACTTTTAAGAACAGACCCCAATAAAGACTGAAGTAAAAGCATTGTGAACTACTTTCCTTAAAACTCTGGGCTATCACATGTAAGCTAATATGAAAGAAATACAGTACACTGGTTGCTTCAAGATGTCAATGTGGCAAAGGGAAGAAAAAAGTAGTTTCATTCTTTTATAGACATTCTCTACATTGTATTTTCTTGATTTGGAGACTTCGGTGTTGGACTGGGGTGTATAAAGTTAAAAATCACACAACACCAAGTTATAGTCCAACAAGTTTAATTGGAAGCACTAGCTTTTGGAGCGCCGCTCCTTCATCAGGTGGTTGTGGAGGACACAATTGTAAGACACAGAATTTATAGCAAAAATTCACAGTATAATGTAACTGAAATTATATGTTGAAAAATACCTTGATTGTCTGTTGAGTCTTTCATCTGTTCGAATACCATGATAGTTTCACTTCTTTCATGTGTAAATCACAAAACTTTTTTTTTTAAAAACAGTTGCATTCTCAGGTTAACTGATGTCACATGATTACCTGCCACCATGTATGTGGCAGATACTCATGTGACTCAGCCAATGTTGTCTATCTTATATGTTGCAGGCAAGGATGCCCTGAGGCATGGTACAATGGGGAAACCGAGCAAAGGCTATGGCAACGGATGAATGGGCACCGCACAACAATCTACAGACAGCAGTGTTCCCTCCCAGTTGGGGAACACTTCAGCAGTCCAGGACATTCAACCTCGAACCTTCGGGTGACCATCCTCCAAGGCGGACTTCAGGCCAGACAGCAGCGAAAAGTGGCCGAGCAGAGGCTGATAACTAAATTCCGTACCCAAAGGGAGGGCTCAACCGGGATCTTGGGTTCATGTCACACTACAGGTGACCACCATTGCACTATACACACACACACAGACATTCCTATCACACACGTATACACAGACATGCGCACACCCTTACAGACACACACACTCCCACATGCATCCTCTCAGAGACTTAGACCACTCTACACTCACGCACAAACATATACACTCTCTCTCTCAGACACTCACAACCCCCCACCCCAGACACACACACACACACACTCTCTCTCACACTCAACCCCCCAACCCAGACAGACACACACACACACACAAAGACCCACGTGCACACACATACAGATACGTTTGTGGGGTGAATTTGTACTTGCAGAGTTACATTGTACTTTGCTCAAAAACTGCATGAATTCATGTAAGACTCTGTTATCTCACTTTTTAGATTAGAATCAGTCTGAACATCATGGCACAGCCAGAGAACAGATGGGGCTAACAACTTCAACATATTGTCTCGCTAACACCAATTGTTACAGTTAACCTGAGAATGCAACTTTTAAAACAAAAGTTTTGTGATTTACACATGAAAGAAGTGAAACAATCATGGTGTTCGAACAGATGAAAGACTCAACGAACAAAAGATATTTTTCAACATATAATTTCAGTTACATCACACTGTAAATTTTTGCGATAAATTCTGTGTCTTACAATTGTGTCCTCCACAATCACCTGATGAAGGAGCGGTGCTCCGAAACCTAGTGCTTCCAATTAAACCTGTTGGACTCTCACCTGGTGTTGTGTGATTTGTAACTTTTATTTTCTCAATATTTTAATACTGATCGTAGAACGTCTATTCATATATTCAAAAGTTCGTCTTTACATCAGAACTGCAGATGTAAAATAGCAAAATGGTGTGGCTGAGTAAGGTCGTATTCTCAAAATGAATGCCTAGAATCAAATCCACATTAAGTTCAATACTAAATGTCTGACCAAACTACCAACTTGCATAAAAACATTTTAACATAGAGAAAGCCTATTATATCATCTGCTCTTATAGCTGTTGCATCAATGACATTCACTCCATCACATGGTCAGAAAGACTGATTTCTTTCATATTAGCTCACTGATACACAATGTTCAGCATCATTCATGACTCCTCAGAAGTTATGTTTGGACTGTTGCAGTAAGACCTGGACCATCTCCAAACTTGGGCAAAAAAATTCCAACATTAGCTAAGTGTCAGGTAATGATTACCTTAAGCAAAAAAGAATCAAACCATCACCTTTTCCATTCAATGGTGATATCATCACTGAATCCCCATTAATAATATCATGGGAATTACCATTAACCAGAAACTGAACTCAATTCGTCATTTGATTCTGCAGCTATGAGAGAAGGTCAGAGTCTAGGAACCCGGCAGTGAGCAACTCAGAACATCTCCTGACTCTTCAAACACTGTCTACCATCTGCAAGGCACAAGTGTGATACAATATTTCCCACTAGACTAGATGAATGCAGCCCCAACAACACAACAAGCTTGGAACTATTCAGAGCAAAGCAGCCTTCTTGACTGGCATCACAACCACATTCACTCCCTCACCAGCAACAGCATTTTTACCATCTACAAATGCACAGAAATTCACTAAGACTCCTATGACAGTATCTTCCAAACCTACGATTACTATCATCTAGAAGGACAAAGGCAACAAATACATAGGAACACCACCACCTGCATTTTTCCCTTCAAGCCATTCGCCGTCCTGACTCGGAAATATTATTCCTTCAATTTTGTTCAGTCAAAACTCAGGAACTCCCTCCCAACAGCATCATGGGTGTACCTAAATAAAGTGAACTATAGCAGTTCAAGAAAACAGCTCAGCACCTACACTTCAAGAGCAACCATAAATGGACAGTAAACTCAGGCCCAACCAATGATACCTACATGTTATGAATCAATAAAAACTTTTGTTGGGGGATAATACATACATGGACACCTGGATATGCATCCAAGTACACAAAAATAAAATCTTCATTCAAGAGGCATGTTGAATTAAAATGCAATGCCAATAGCATGTGTTCAATTCACATATCAGCTAAGGTTACCACGGAGGACTCTCCTTCTCAACCACTACCCACGCCGGAGGTGTGGTGTGGTGACCCTCAGTCTAAACCAACACTAGTTGGTTTAATGAGTTGGTTTAATCAGGACCAACACTAGTTGGTCTCTTTAATGAGTGCATGGCCCTATGGTCTGAAGACTATGGCAACTTTACTTTTTAACAATCTCTTGTTCTTTAACAGATTATGTATGTGCTTTCAAGCGCAATGATTTATTCAAAGTTATAGAAAATAAAAATGAATTGCAATATGCATGCATATAAAGCTTAAGATCATAGCTGGCATGTTGTATATATTTTTGCACTACAAGAATGTTGAAGCTAATGTATAGGTTCAGTACAAGTTCACTTGGATTACTGCAGTGTGTGCAGAAATACATAGAAAAAATGGGGCTCTTTACAGAGAATGAAAGTTGGAGTCAGCACAAGGAAAAACTCTGAAACTGTGCAAGTGTGGACACAATAAACAGAAATAGACAAAAAACAGAAAATGCTAGAGAAATTCAGCAGGTTTGGCAGCATTTGTGGAGAGGAAACTGTTCACGTTTCGAGTCTAGTAACCTTTCTTCAGAAGAGTCACAGGACTTGAAGCATTAACTTTTGTTTCTCTCGCTGCATGCTGAGTTTCTCTAGAATTTCTATACTTGTTTGCTTCTGGTCTCCAGCAAGTGCAGTTCTTTGTTCTATTACATAGAAAGGCATTTTCCAGTAACTGAGGATTTGAAAATAAGGCACACACATCACATTTTAAGGTATATGACAAGTCTTTTTAAAACAAAAGGGCTATTCAGCTGAATGACAGCTCATATGGAAGTTAAGCACCAATGTGAATTATTCAGATTAAATAAACTGCTTCCAGTATAATTTCTACATCATTTTATGTGACAACAATTTCCCATGTATCAAGAGCTTCAAAAACAGCAGTACCCTTCGTGAATTGCTTTGATCATATACGTTAAAGAAAGCATGATGGCTGGTACAGTGGGAGGATACTGATATGTTTTTCAAAGATAGGAGGCAGCCAAAGGATCGAACATCTAAAAAATAATGCAGCAGTTTTCATGACAAGAGTTTTTAAAAAACTATACCTTTTCAACATCTTTATCATCATGCATTCAACAGGACCATTCACAAGAAATACCAAAAATAAAGGGAAAATAGCATTTATATTCAGAGTATGACTGTTTGGTTGGCAAGTGAACTGTGACTGGTGGAAGTTTTGCCTTGAGTATGCATCAGTTAATGATGGTTGGCAGTTAACAGCCATGATTTGTTTAAATTTTAAACAAGGCAGAGTGACTGATTTCTCAAAGCAATGCCTTAACTAATGAACCAGAGAATGGAAATCACCCCTGTGTTACACTCAAACAGGCACAGGGCATGCACATGTTCCGTCTGCAAAGAGCAAGACCCTGTATATTCATATACGCCACTTCGCGTATGTACAAATGTGTCACATAGTTAGCCCGAGTGATGATCCTGAACAGGTTGTTAGTACAATTCTTGCACACTCAGGATTTTGTAGTGAATATTCAATTATGGAATCGTATCTAAGGTTGGACATGAGAAGCAAAATCCATCAAGGACCATGTGCTGCTTTAATAAATTAAGAAAACAGCTGTAGGCTGCTGTTCAGATTTTTGATTTTCACAGAATCATAATAAAGTTAGCCTTTAACTGAATCCAAAGATCAACTACATCAATAACCATCAGGTTGAACCCATGACATTCTTTTGACATTCAAAGATAAAATCTGGGTTATCTCCCATGATGGTGCAAATCTAATTTTCTTCTCAGTGAGTTTTTGAATAACAATTAACACATTTATTTCAACCACACTCTCTTTTTCATTTTGAATTACCCAAGCCAATGAAGAGTCATAGAGATGTACATCATGGAAACAAACTATGAGATGGAGGTATCAAACAATCAAATTAATTAAAAGCAATACGACCAAGGTGCAGTGTCAATCCAAAAGGTGCATGTTAAAAAGTTAAAACCTTGTATTCAAGACCATGTTCAGGGATGAAATAAAAACCAGTGGCTCAAGACTTAACATCTCATGAGCATTTGAATTATGGCTTCCAAACAGCATGAAGTTGCAACCTTCCCAAATTCTGTCCTATTCTCTCCCCGCCCCCCATTAAAAAGATAAAACTGCAGAACAACCCTTATTTGTAACCTTGAGCCTTCAGGGGTACATGTTAAAATCTAATACTATTTATAACTATTAAAATAAGACTTATTAATGCCAACACCTATTTAAGGCTGGAGCGAGTTCAGTGTATTTTAGGATCCAGATAATCCATGCCAAAGCAACAAACTTATATAGATTCAAAGTTAAAAATCACACAACACCAAGTTATAGTCCAACAGGTTTAATTAGAAGCACTTCCAATTAAACTGTTGGACTATAACTTGGTGTTGTGTGATTTTTAACTTTGTACACCCCAATCCAACACCGGCATCTCCAAATCATATATAGATTCGTATACAATTAGTAATTTCCACACTTAACACTTCTCTCCATATTTCAGTCTTGTGCTTTCCTAATAATTTCTCCTCTGAACAAAAAAAAACTGAACTCCCAATTGGCTAAATAAAGCAACTTTGAGCTAAAAATATGAATTATAATTTAAATAATGGGCTGTATCAGCTAATATTCAGAAGAGTGAAAAGCCTGTAGATTAAGGTCCACTTCTGGATTAGAGAACAGTGCAGGAACTTGGTTTGCTTTGAATGTTGCACGAAGGGAATGCTGTCATTCTGGGACAAAATTAATCAAAATAAAATGTGAACAGAATTGCCAAAGTAGTATCAGATGAATGCAATAAATATTCATTTTTCAATCAGTCATTCATTTCAGCTGCTGTTTCAGAGATCTCAGAACTTAAAAATTGACAGCTATGTTTACTGACACTATAGTGACTGGTCATGAAGCACCTTAGGACATCCTGAGGAACTAATACAAGATTAAAGAAATTCCTGTAAGGAAGAGGTTACATTTATAATCATCATAGGAAAGATAGTTAATTACCAATAGTATCAATTCTATTCCAACAGAACCAATTTTCTGTGACAAACATTTCCTTTTCATAGGATCGCTACCTTTGCAGCTTATTTTCGACAATTTTATTTTCACTTTCGGTCACCCTCCCTCAACCAATTCTGTACTATGATCTTCACATTCACTTCCTCTTCCCCCACATAAAGATACAATTTTTATCTCTTCATTGAGACAGAAATCTTTACAAGCTCTGGCATAGAGAGGTCTCACCCATGTTATTCAAAACAAAATTCCTCAATTTCTGATCCTCTCCAGTCTGGTGTTCATGGTAAACAACTCGAATACCCTCTTCTTTTGAACTGCCCTTCTGTGTCATTGATTTGATGAAAACCTGGACTTGAAATTGGGCTTTTAAGAATGAAATCAAGAGAACATGACACCCTGATAATATTAATAAACATACACAAAATATCCAATATGGCAGATGATCAAAGCTCAGGCCCATCTAAAACATTAGTGGGGGTACAAGTTGAGTAACTTAGTTTACAGTAGGTTGCTCCTGGTATGTGGATTGAGGGAATTTAGGGACTTGATTGCTATTTGCTACTGCTTGCTTATTTCTCACTACTAAACATTAACTGAATCAAATATCTTTAGATTCATTTGCATTTAGTCAAATAAATGTCAAATTATAGTGACAAAGCCTCATTTCAACTACATATGAATTTGTATGGGTGACAGACAGAAACTGAGGACACTTTCTAATGCAACACTTTTGCATGTGACACAATGGATGTTTTGAGAGTGCAAGACTCACAGACAGATGAATGCAAATTTAAAAGTTAGAAAAATGCTTTTTGAGAAACACTTAAAGGGAACAAGAAAGAAATAATCAGATGGAAAAAAAATGTTCTATCTGTAGATGGAGCACAATTTCAGAATGAAGACATATTACTTTCATTGCATAAAGAGAGATGTATATAATCCATTCCAATTATGACCTTCAGACCAAATTGGGGAACAATTCTAAACTGGACATTTTACTGCTTTAAATAAATAAACAAATTCAACATTCAGTAAATAACCAGAGAAGACTGAACAAGGGAAATACATTGAATTGCGAAGTGCTTGGACTCCTTTAATAATATGTTATTTCCATAACTGATATTAAAAACATCTCATATGTATTGACAGTTTCAGGCATTATTACATAGAAAAATGTATCAAAAAATAAGGCATTTCTATGTGATAATGGAGGAATGTTTAATTTACTTTCTTTACTATTTCCAAGCAATCTACAATTCAAATAAGGAACTTAAGAAAAATTGGACAGTTTAAACAGATAATCAAAATGCTTCCTTACCTCGTGCGCCAACATTTTGTAAAGCTCATCTCTGGTTATTGCTATCCTCTCCCTGTCCATACTGTCTACAACCACGATTACAAACTGAAACACATTAATTAAGAGCAAAAATGAATGCATTGATTTTTCTTTACAATATAATTACACTACTTATAAAACCAACTGTAGAACCCAGCTTAGGGCAGATCTTGCAAGTATACAAAGCTAAGTTCTGAAGCTTCTGAGTCTGCAAAGGACTAACTCAGAAAGGGTGAGATTTTTAATTCATACCCAAATCAAGTGAATGGGTCAATCCTCCAAAAAACATGAATTATATTGGTGATTAATGTTTTATTTTCATAGCAAGGGTAAACTCTCAACAACAACACCAAGGGTAATCAGGGACAGGCAATAAATGCTGGCCAGCCAGCAACACCCACATCCCATAAATAAATAAAACAAGTACATTTAACTGACAGCATGGAAAATTTTATTGCACTACTGTGCAGCTTGGCAGGTGGTTACATGTTAAATGCAGAGTAAGACATTTAAAAACTGCCCAGAAAGTCAAATTTCAGTGATGGGTCACTGATCTCAAAACATTAGTTTTATTTTCTCTCCACAGATGCTGCCACTCGAGGTACTGATACTGCTGAGTTTCTCCAACAATTTCTATTTTAGAATCAAATTTCTTAATGGGTCAGCTGTATGTCTGGCTGATAGGATTAGGATTTAACAAACTAAAATGTTTATTCCACGTATCCAATTGAGTGAGAAGCAGATTAGATGAGTCAAAGACACAACCAAAAGGTTACTGTAATAGCTAGGCTTTCAAATCATGATAAATTGTAATCATAAGATATAGGAGCAGAATTAGGCCATTCAGCTCAAAATCTGCTCTACCATTTGATCATGGCTGATGTTTCTCAATCCCATTCTCCCACCTTCTCCCTCTAACTCTTGATCCCATTACTAATCAAGAACGTATCTATCTCTGTCTTAAATACTTCAATAACTTCCACAGCCCCCTGAAGCAATGAGTTCCATACAGTCACAACCCTCTAGCTGAATAACTTCCTCATCTCAGTTCTAAAAAGAGTAGTTCCTACACCCTGAGGTTTTGCCCCTGGGTCCTAGTTTCTCCAACTACTGAAAACATCTTCTCCACATCCAGGCCACTCTCAGAATAGAAGTTTCAGTAGGATCACCCCCTCACCTTTCCAAACTCCAAGTACAGAACCAGAGTCTTCAACTGTTCCTCAAGTGACAAGTCCTCCATCCCAGGATCATTCTTGTAAACCTCTTTTGGACCCCCTCCAATGCCAGCACATCTTTCTTTAGATACAGGGCCCAAAACTGCTCACAATATTCCAAATGCGGTCTGACCAGAGCCTGAGCAGTACATCTGTTTTTGTAATCTAGTCCTCTTGAAATGAATGCTAACATTGCATTTGCCTTCCTAACTATCAAACTAACCTGCATGTTAAACAAAAGAATTCTGAACTAGGAGTCCTAAGTTTCTCTCGCGCTTTGGATTTCTGAAGCCTTTCCCGATTTAGAAAATAAGTCTATGCCTCTATTCTTCCTACCAAAGCTTTCCTCACACTTGGCCGCATTGTATTCCACCTGTCATTTCTTTGCCCACTTGCAAGCATGCCCAAATCCTTCAGCAGCCTTCCTGTTATGTAAAAACCATCAGTCCTGCATTGACTGCCTCTCCCACCCACCTTCTCATAGTTGTCCCTTTATCAGCTGTGCCTTAAGCTGATTCCTGACTGTTTCCATACTCTGTCTTATTACTTATTCTGGAAACTCTGGGGCAAACCCTGGAGGCTATGCCATTTGTGAAGGTTCATGTGAATTGGATTGCTAGTGATGATGGCAGATTCTTCACAGATGAAGATAGTAGGAAAGGGTCTGTTGTAGTTGTCATGTTTGGGTCCTCATTCCTATCCTTAGTTCTGGACCAGTAAGTTCGGGTTCATGTACAGAGATGTGTATTACTATCTCTGACCAAGTTGATTAGAAATTATCTACAGAAAATATGACAAGCAATGCTGAAGGCACAAATAGGTGTGATCTTAGATGGAATATCATCGCTAACTGAAAAAAATATGTAAAACCAGAACCATTTGGGGTAAATTACACCTGATTTCAAGGAGGATGAGAAACTGCATCTTTGTAAGGGCTGTTTTGGTGCAGTGATAGTGTATCTACCTCTGGACCAGAACATTTGGGTTCAAGTCACCAATAATTTATATGTGAATTTAGGAGGTACAGTTAGCAAGTTTGCAGATGACATTAGAATTGGTGGTCTAGTGGATAGTGAAAAAGATTATTTCAGAATACAATGGGACATTGATCAGATAGGCCAAGGAGTGGCAGATACATTTTAATTTAGATAAACGTGAGGTGTTGCAGTTTGGCAAAACAAACCAAGGCATTATACATTTAATGGTAGGGTCTTGGGGAGTGTTGCTGAACCAAGGGACCTAAAGGTGCAGGTGCATAGTTCCTGGAAAATGGAGTCGCAGGGTGGTGAAGGCAGCATTTGGCATGCTTATCTTCATTGTTCATAACATTGAATAGACGAGTTAGGATGTCATGTTGTGGGCGTATAAGACACTGGTGAGGCCATTTTTGGAATACTGCGTATAATTCTAGTCAACCTTCTATAGGAATGGTGTTGTTATTCTTGATAGGATGCAGAAAGGATTTTCAATGATGTTGCTGGGATTGGAGGGTTTCAACTATCAGGAGAGGCTGAATAGACTGCGGCATTCTTTCCCCTGGCCTGAGGGGTGGCCTTATACAGATTTATAAAATCATGAAGGGCATGGATAGGGTGAATAGTCAGGGTGTTTTTCCTAGAGTAGGGGAGTCCAAAACTAGAGGGCATAGGTATGATGCGAGAGTGGAAAAATTTAAAAAGGACCTCAAGGGCAACGTTTCAGACAGAGAATGGTGAGTTTACGGAATTAGCTGCCAGAGAAAGTGGTGGAGCCAGTTACAATTACAATATTTAAAAGGCATCTGAATGGGCATATAAATAGGAAGGGTTGAGAGGGTTTTGGGCCAAAGACAAGCAAATAGGACTAGGTCTGATTGGGATGTCTGATTGGAATGGGTGAGTTGGACAGATGTTTCCTTTCTATGCTATAAAACTCTTATGAATCTAGAAGTCATACTTTGCCTCAAAAGTCTGTCCTCATATATTTAATGTCTTTATAAAATGGCTCATAAGGTAATGGGGAGAATTTAAGCCAACAAGGACAGAAAAGCATTAAAACAAACAAACAGGAAGGAGGAAAAGAAATTGATGAGAGATATTTAAAACAAAGTGGATAGCAATTGTTCAGAATTGCCCGAAGCGTCAAGTTTCCTGCTCCTCAGATGCTGCTGTGCTTTTCCAGCACCACTCGAATCTAGACAGCAATTGTTCAGAGCAAGGTAGATGTTTGATATACAGGTTTGATTACATAGTGAAACTTTGTTTCATCTGTTTCCCTAGATTTTTTTCAAAGAGGCAAATATTGGATGGAATGAGTAAAAGCTCTTCTTTTAAGACCCACTATAAACTACGAGTGGAAGATAAAAGCATATATATCTTCATTTAGGTAAGTTGGCCAAAACTGTCCACTCAACTCTAGATATGATTTCACCAAAGCCCTACATAAATGCATCCAAATTCCCTTACTGTTATACTCCAGTCTTCTTGCAATAAAGGCTTTCATGGCAATTGCCTTCCTAACTTCTTGCTGTACCTGCATGTTAAATTTTGTGTTTGCCTACCAACCTGTGCACATCTTTTACCTTTTTGTTTTGAAAAAAAGAATTTGATCTGCTTTTTTACAGTTGCCAAAGTGGATTATTCCAAATTTTCCCACATTCTATCCCCTGTCACATTCATGCCCTTTCATTTAATCTGTGAATATTCCTTTGAATTCTGCTTGCAATGTATTTCCCCAACTAGCTTTGTTTGAAAATGTACACAATACGAAGGAAACAAATCAACTAAGAGATCTGGATAGTTTGGAATGCAAGACTGATCAAGAAAAAAAATTGTTATTAATGTAGAATAGTGCAAGATGATATTAATAAGTAAGGGAATTAACTACAATCTGAATCTATACTAAATGGTCCCAGAATAGGACAGATAACACAAGAATGAGATCTGGATGATTTATTGGGTTGGAATATGAGGCAAAAGCATAATAAGGAGACAACAGAAAGACAGATTTATTTAAGATAACTTTCCCATATTCTTAGCAGACACACTGGACTAACAATGGCTTCATTACCTTAAAAAGGTTTGAGGTCATCTGAATGCACAACTTTAATAAAATTCACAGAATATACAATCAAAGAACATCAGACTACACAAGATGTTTTTGGGTTGATATATCAGTAAAAAGCCCCAAATTGAATCTCACCTCTGTATTAGTATAATAGGTATTCCACGATGAACGCAATGACTCCTGACCTCCGATATCCCACATGAGGAAATGTGTATTATTCACCACTATCTCTTCTACGTTGCTGCCTATTGTAGGTGATGTATGTACAACTTCATTCATGGAACTGGAAAGAAAAATACACCATGACAAATAAGCAAGAAACCTGACAATCTTTAAAAAGATACACAAGTCAGAAGTGTGATGGGTGATACTCTCCACTTATCTGAATGCATGCAGCTCCAACAACACTCAAGAATCTTAACACCATCCAGGACAAAGCAGCCTGCTTGATTGGCACCACGTCCATAAGCACCCACTCCTTCCACCACTGATGCTCACTAGTGGGAGTGTGTACTATCTAGAAGATGCACTGCAGAAATTCACCAAAGATTCTTAGACAGCACCTTCCAAACCCATGACCACTTCCGTCTTGAAAGACAAGGGCAGCACATAAATGGCAACATCACCACCTGCAAGTTCTCTTCGCTCACCATCCTGACTTGGAAATATATAGCTGCTCCTTAATTGTCATTAGGTTAAACTTCTGGAATTCCCTGAAGGGCATTGGGCATCAATTTACAGCATATGGAAACTTCACCAAGTTCATCATTACCTTCTCATAGGAAACTAGGGATGGACAATAAATGCTGGCCAGGCAGAGATCCCCTCGTCCACGAGTGAATTTTTTAAAAAAAGTTGTCCATTTGATTTTTCTTTATTTGTTATTGAGATGTGGTGAGATCAGCATTTACTATCCATCCCTAACCACTCTGGAGAAGGCAGAGGTGAGCTGCCTTCTTGAACTGCTGAGTGTTGGTAAACCAACAGTAGTGTTACAGAGTTCCAGGATTTTGACCAGCGATTGTGAAGGAACAACAACATAGCTCCAAGTCAGGATGGAGTGTGGCTTGGAGGGGACTTGAACAGTGATGTTCGCACGCATCTACAGCCCTCCTTCTCCTCGTTGGTACAGGTCACGAGGTTGGAGCATGCTATCGAAAAGCCTTCATGAGTACGTCATTGTCTTACAAATGGAACACACTGCTGCCACTATGTCTCAATGGGTGAGAACTTTGAAGGTGAATAGTATGCCAATCAGGCAGGCTGCTTTTTCCAGAATGGTGTCAAGCTCCTTGGACATTGATGGAGTGTATTCAATTACACTCCTGATTTGCATTTATAGATTGTGGATAGGAGGCAAGTTACTTGCCACATAATTCACAGCCTTTAACCTGATCTTGTAGGTAACAATACTTTATATAGATAGTCCAGTTCCATTTCTGCTGAATGGTGACCTCAATGTTGATAATGAAGGATTCAGCATTGGTAGTGCCATTGAACTTAAAGGGATGATGTCTATTGGAAATTATTATAGGCACTCATGTGGCATGAATGTAATTTACCACTTATCAGTCTAAGCCTTGATGTTATCCAGGTCAAACTGCTCATAGACATGGGCTGTTTCATTGCCTGAGGAGTTGCGAATGGTTCTGAACGTTATGCAATCAGTAGCAAACTTTGCCACGTCAGACCTTATGATTAAGGGAAGGTCATTTAAGAAAGCATCTGAAGATGTTTGGGCTAAAGAGGAATCCTGAGGAATACCTGAAGAGATGATTGATCTTCAACTACCAAAACCATCTTGCTGTGTGCTAGGTATGATTCCAACTAGTGGGGTTTACCAGAATCCCATTGACTCCAATTCTTTTCAGGTTCCTTTAGCCACACCTGATTAAATGCTACCTCATTATCGAGACAGTCACTCCCATATTACTTCTGGACTTTTAACCCTTTTGTGCATATTTGGACCAAGGCTGCAATGAAATCAGGAGTTGAATGGTCTAGGCAGAAACCAAAATGAGAATAAGTGAAATAAAACAAAGAACTGCAAATGCAGGTTATGTGAAATAAGAACAGAAATTTCTGGAGAAACTCAGCACATCGGGCAGCATCTGTGGGAAAGAAGCAGAGTTAACGTTTTGAATCCAGTAACTTGATCAAAAGTAACTGGACTCAAAACATTAACTCTGCTTTCTCTCCACAGATGTTGTCAAACCTGCTAAGTTCTCCAGCAAATCAGCGAGCAGGTTATTCTTTGGCCACTGCTTTATAGTACTGTGGACAACATCAATTTACTGATGGTTGAAAGTGAAGTGTGGACTGACCATGCAGTAATTAGTTGGCTTTTATTTGTTGCGCTTTTTGTAATCAAGATGTATTAGCAGAACTTCCACATTGCTGTTGTAGCTGTACTAGAATGGCTGAGTCCAGGGCATGCAAGTTCTGGGGCACAAGTCATCAGTACTATTGCCAGATTGCTCTCATGACCCTTTTGTAGTACCAATACCTTCAGCTATTCCTTGACATCACATGCAGTGAATCAATTGGTTGAAAAGTGGCATCTGTGATGCTGAAGCCCTCAGGAAAAGGCAGAAACAGATCATTCACTTAGTCCTTCTGGCTTTCGCTACCGCTCAGTCAAAATCCCGGACTTCCCCCTCCTCCCAGTATCGTGGGTGTTTTTACTCAATTTGACTGCAGCAATTTAAGGCAATAGCTCACCAACAACTTTTGCAATGAAAATTAGAGATGAACAATAAATGCTGGCCAAATCAGTGATGACCTATGAACAAATAAAAGCTATATATAGAGCTGATGGGCTGTGGTAAGCACTTATTATTTACACAATTTTGCCAAATCCCAAGATTATTTCCAATAAGTCCTAAGGTATTTTTAAAAATTGTTACATGTACATAGATCTTCCTTCAGAACTACAAAAGGAAACATGAAAATCTGTCAACTTTGTTTTGCAAAGCAAGACAATCAGAAAGTAACAAGCTGAAGTGCAGAAATAGACGATTTTTCCCTAACAGTCCAAGTTGACCAAGATCTCTTAACAAGCAATATTAACTTTTGGATTGTGAACATTATTTGAGGTAGTCAGTTCTATTGTCTATCCTACTGTACAGTTTGCTTCAGTTTATATGAGCCTGTACAGGAGAAGTCAAAACATGTATGTAGTATATTTCCACAAGAACTAAAATGTTTTTGCACAACTTCAAAAGTTCAGCAAAAAGACTTTAGCCACTCATTGTACAAACCAGTGTGAAAAATGGGCAAATACGACATTATACCAAAATTGACAAAGGGTCATATCCGAAATGTAGTGCTCAATCTAATTTTTCTTGAGGCGTGTATGAAACTCGAAGAGGTCTGAGCGGCACACTACATCCATTGAACCGAAGTAAATTTGCAATTCTTTTCCCCTGCCGTTTAACTATGACAAGCATGCATTTATTATTTTACTTTTTTTTTTAGGAATTCTAGTTACAAACAGCAATTTTTCCAGTGTTAACTATTACAAGTGTGCATTTATATTATTTTGCAGTTACAGGTTATTCTGCTCATCATTAGGTGTTATGAGTGGTTGAAATCTAATATGTGCAAAGTAATGCAAGAAGAAAAATAAGCAAATGAGAGAAAGCTTCAGATGGGAAGTATTTCCCATTCTTTTAAATCAGATAAAATTATTTCACCATCAACTCAGCCAAAAACCAAGTATTACTACAAAGCTATCAAGCTGAAAAGAAAACAGGCAAGATGAGTACCAGATAAGTATCTCATTCAACAACTATATTCATGTCACAGAGAATGCTGGCAAATACTATTCAAACGTCATGGAATGAGAGCACGTTTGCCAAAGATCAGGTAATCCAATCTAGCTACAAGCACAGTGGATCTTATTTGACCACGTAAACAATATTGGTGTAATTCTATGAATGCAATAGGATTATTGCTTTCAATAAAGAGCCCATGACGCAGTTTATCATTCTATACTACTCCCACACCCTTCTAAAAACATTTTCCTTGCACAATTCCATCCTGTGAGAATGATCACTTGCTGCCTGGAAAGCAGATTGATCATCTTGTTCCCTGGAATAACTGAGTAACCATGGGAGAAGCAACAACTCATTTTATTACTTTTTCTTCACCCATCCTATTTAAAAAGGAAACCAAGTGCACTCATGAACTTGATTAAAAATCAGGAACTCATCTAATCTAAAATGTAATGCACTACCAGTGCAGTGTGCATTTGTTGCTACAAATATATTAATTAAAAAGTATGTTCATTTATCTTTGATATTCGTACACTTTAAATTCATCTGGGAAGATGCATGACATTTTATCTTTGCTCTTCAAAAATGTTTTTACAATCAAGTTTACCTCACTGAAAACCTACTTGGATGCAAATGGGAAACTCGGCACAAACTTGAAATTGAGCAGTTCTTATTTTAATTCAATCATGAGATGCAGTTAACGTTTATTACCATCTGAGTACCTTCTTGAACCTCAGTGTAAGAACACACTCAGTGCCATTAGGAAAGAATGTCCAGGATCTTGATCCAGTAAAAGCAAAGGAGTAGTAATATCGTTCCATGTCAGGATTGGGTGTAGCTGGAATGGATTTGTGGTGCTCCTATGCATCTGCTAGCCTTGTTTTTCTGGGTATCAGAGTTCATGGGTTGGAAAGGTGCTGTCACAGCAGCCTTAGTGAGCTGCATGCAATGCATCTTGTAGATGGTACACACTTCTACTAGTGGTCACTGGTAGTGAACAGAATGGATGTGGAAGGTGGTGTCCAGGGTGCCGATCAAGAGAACTATTTTTCCCTCTGTGGCTTCTCCTTGCATTGCTGGAGTCACATTCATCCAGGCAAGTGGAAAATGGTGGCAAAGATATAAAGTATTCAAGAGAAAGAAAATATCTGCACTTGAGGAAACATAGATTAACCATGGTTAATCAACAAGGATTTGTTTAGGGAAGGCCACATTTGACAAATTTTCTGCAATGTAAGGAGTGTTGATGAGAGTAACACAATTGCTGTGGTCTATATCGGCTACAAAGGACATTTTACAGCTTGGCTCTCCAGTGGAAAAGGTACCCTAAGTGTTCTGAAAAAACTTATCAGAACATACTGCAGCAAATATCATTGCAAATTAGACACAGCAATGCAAATAACATATGTTTAGTAATATGGAGACAAAAGAGTTTTCCATTAGATATACTTTGTTATCAGGGATCTGTATCCATTTTAACAAGATTCTCTTATTAATGAACAAACCAGCGGAGTTAGAAAATAAAATATAGTGTCAATAGTTATGAATTTCCACTTTTATTTGAAAATGATCACTGATATCTAAACTGAATCAGCAGGTACTACAAAACAATCAGGACATGACCATAAACTAAATATCGCAACACTTTGCGTTTCAGCTGTAACAATATAATTGCATTTAATTTTGTTGAACTTAATCCACTTGCACTTCATATAAAAATAGCAGACAAATCCACATTTTTGTTGTTTGTACTAGTTTAAGCCAAATCTTTATTCTATTAATCAGCATACTTCATGAAATAATTTATTTAAATGGTATTAGCTATGAAGGAAATAAATGCATTATAAGGAGGGACATGTTTAACATGGATTTTAGAGAGAAAAAAAGTGATCTTTTCTGTAGCCTTTTTTGGAGCCTCAAAGTTAGGTCACACATACCATTAAAAAAAACATTTAGAAGGGGCTGTTAGCATTCTATTCAAGGTCAATGACATTTATTGCTACTTTGAAGCTGCCCCCAGAGTTTCATTTCACTATCCCAAAAATGATTGCGACCCACAATTTGGGAAGCCCTGAGTAAATAGTAAGAATTGCGTGCATACAAATTGGAATTTAGTTTGGAACTGCGCTTTTTTTTTTGACATTTAGAAGGAAGCGTACAGGATGTGATAGAGGAACAAAACTTCTATATCAATAATTATGAGAAAAAGTAATCAGCAAAACAGTGAGTGCGGATTTAGAAAAGAAAGACTTCTAAATTCACATTCACTGTTTTGCTGATTACTGTTACTTATAATAGTTATTGACACAGAAGAGATATTGCTCTATCACATCCTGTACACAGTAGAACCTTAATTATCCAAACGAAACAGGCAGGGAGTATTTTATTCAGATAATTGATTATTTGGATAACCCGAAACAAGCAGTAATTTATGAGTGCCGGTTTTCCAAACATTTCTCAGTTATCCGGCAATTAATTTATAAAATTAATAGGACATGCTTTTCAAAAGAAATTTGAACATATTACGTAATATGAAACTCCAAATGCACTCAGCCATTGGGGCTATTCTGCTGCAGTCAAAGTGGCAATTACAGTAGCATTAATTCAACCTAAACAATGGATTAGAATTGACAATAGTTATTCCACTGCTTCAACAAGGAGAATAGCAATATAAATTCACTAAAATCACATGAAATGTGATATTCAGGCCAAAATTCTGGGACTTCTCCCCTGTAAAGTGGGTCCTTAAACATTGATACACCATTACAACAGTTTATGTCGCACAAAAAGATTGGACCATTGTTTATATGGAAGTAAAGTTTAGAAAAGATGAATTAAGTAAAAGAAATTGAACATTAAAAATAATGAGAAAAACAGGACGCAGCAAAGAAATACAAATATATTGGGCAAACTTGCAGTATTTAAAAGTATTTACATCTGTAAAAATAAGTTTTATAGATAAGGGTTAAGAACACTAGTCCTGACGATAAGAAGCTTGGCCGTAATGTTGCTTTAATACCAACATTCAACAGGTGAAAGCTTAGACCACCAGCAAAATTATTGAATAATTATACCTTGAACCAAATGCATAAAATTAAATTAGAAACGACTTTTCTTTTTAGAAAACAAAATGCTTAAATTCTAGTTTGTTTTATCCAAAACATAACTGCAACAACTTGAGCTTTTTAGATTAAAGTTTAACTTTGAAAACTGTGAAACATTAAAATAGGAAAGAACATTATCCACCACACATTTGCATTCAAGGAGATAGCTGAAAGTGAAGTATTCTCGGGTTTTCTTAATACTTACAACTGATAAAGAATTGTTGTCTTCCCAGCATTATCCAACCCAACAATAATTACTTTATGTTCTGAAAGAGAAATGGATCAATAATCTTAATGAATTTCAAAGACATCAACACTACTGTTTCAAAAACCAAAATGAAAAATGTCAGATTTTCCAGTAGGTGAATAGGTATTGGAAATACTTTTAGAAACAAATGGTCTAACAGAAAGATATGTTAATTAGTCTTATAGTTCAATACCAGTGGGTACCAAGGGATCAGATTAGGAACAAAAATAGGAACAAAACTATGTACATAGGTGGTTTATGATCTCTGTAAGGAATATTGCTATCTCTTATCTAAATGTCCATCTATGTCCCTTTAATCCGAATTGCTACTTTTTTTTTTGTTTGTTTTACATTGCTTTATCAAAAGAGTTTTCAAAATTTGAACATAAGAAACTCTTTACTGCATTCAATTTTGCTAAAGCATCAGTTAATCGCAAGACTCTGAAGAATGTTTTCCAAAAATTTCAGTGTTCAAGAAACTTCATAATCATGCAACTACTTTATGATGACATAACCACAGCAGCATTGAGGGGAAGATCTAAAACACAATCCAGACCAAGATAAAAACATGTGCTGTGTAATAGCCCAGATGTGGTTTATCATTTACCTGAAAGAGTTATTCACCTCGCAGTTCAGCTGGTTTCTAGTATTCTGGTTTATGGATAGAAAACTTGAACCTGTCACCTCTATGCCAAAACTAAATTGACCACAATTGACTACATGATCCATATTTCAGAAGACTGCAATGTTGCTACCCACTCTGCATTTGCAAGACACCCTTAACCTTTTCAACTTTCTATTTAGAAACTCTGCCAATCATTGAACATTGGCAAAACATTATTCACCAACAAGACATGGTCAATCAAATATTCCACTCTGTTGAATGAGATGCTGCAATAGGTTGAGTACTTCCCTTACCTTGGCAGCCACTTCTCAAAAAAAAAAGCCACTTTGAACAAAGAAATTGGCTGCATTCGATCACTGGACCTGCTCAGCCTTCTATATATTGCAAAAAGCATTTGACAATGGAGACCTCCACAAGCCAAAGTCATTTTATTGTCACCACACTCTTGCAGCAAGATCTGGACTGTGTATGAGCAGTGCAGAGTTTGAGGAATTCTACCAGCAATACCTCTGTTGCATTCCACAGATTAAATGAGGTCCAGTTAAAAACAAATCAACGTTCTTGAAATCATCTCCTGCAAAATTAACTGGACATTGTGCCCAGGTGACCAAAAAGCATTTTTCTATGTCAGGTCCTGTTTTCTTAACTCCCAAATGACATACATTCAGGGATAGATAAAGAAAGGCTCTTCTTGAAGTTCAGCATCATTGACTTCCAGACTGGGAGGAGCTTGTTACTGAATGTTCAAAACGGTGACTTGACAATTATTCCAAATAGCTTAATAGTGAGGCAGAACAATGGCAAATTTCTTTCCCCCAAAGAACATTTGCAAACCAAATACATTTTTTCAGCATTGTCAGTTTTATAGCATCATTACAGGGGCTAGCTTTCAATTCCAAGAGTTATTAGTCAAACTAGTCTCTCCTCTCCACCCCCCCACCCCTCATCACCACCACCTCTGGATAATCAGGCCACTGACATTATCACTACGCATCACAGTCAAAGTTTGCACTCAACATGTTAGGCTGTTAGGTTGCCAGGATTATTTTTCAACGATCAGTTAAGCCTGAAGGTGATACAATACTTCCAGCAGTAGAACACACCCTCAGTTACATGTCAGTTTAGATTATGGGCTCAAATCCAGAAGGACAATGAAACCCAATTCCTTGACTCAAAAACAAGTTAGATTAATAATCCAAACTTTAACATTCAGTTCTTTTATTTTAATCAAAATATGAAAATTGTAAACTTCCCAAGTGTTTGAAAATTTTTGTTTAAAAACACAACTACTCAATAGACACTGCCAAAATTATCTAGCTCAAAATGTTCCCTTAAAGTAGCTATCTACAATGACTACAAGACTCAACAGCTATTTTTTGGCTCATTATTCAAGGTGATGCAGACTTTGTGCAGTGTTCCATTTCAGACACACCTTAGTAACTTTAGAAGATAAGAAACTAAATGCATTTATTAGGTTGTCGACTGCTGTCTGTCTATCACGAGCAAGTGCTATTTATTTCCATTTTGAAGTTTAATCTGAAAAATCAATTTTTGATTCCAACCCCCAAAAGACTCATTTCAAGCCTTAGCCTCCTTTGTGTATTGGCAGAACAGACTTTGGTAGATGAAGTTATCAGAATAATGTAACATATTACATAGAATAATAACTGAAGCAAACAGTTGGTTCTCATTTTCGCCAATTTGATCAATTTAGAGACAGAAGACAAAATTACCATTTGAAGAATGTGAATTGATGTTCAAATTATCCTTCTAACTCAGAATTAAATTCAATCCAGAATGATGGTATAACACCTAACAGCAGTATGGCAGATAGATGCAAACCAATGAGCTGAAAATTAAAATATTAAATTGAATATTACTTTAGTATCATGTATAGTACTCACTGGTCTCATTTAAGAAAGGATGTAAATGCATTGGGAATAGTTTGGAGAGGTTGACCCTGAATGGATAGATTGTCGGGCAGGGCTTGAATCCACTGGAGTTTAGAAGAGCTCCAAGATTTCGGATTAAAACACCAAGATATTGAGGGATCCTTTCAGGTTGGATGTGAAAAGATGTTTTTTTTTGGAAAATTCAAGAACCATGGGTCATTATTTCAAAATAAGGGTCACCCTTTAAATGCATAGCAGAAGAATTATTTTGTCCCCCTCAGAGGGTGATGAGGCCATAGGATTCTGTTTCTACTTGCTTTTGAGGAACAGAATCTTTTCAAAGCGGGTATATAAAGATTATTGGTAAGAAAGTTGTTGAAAGATTATTGAAGAACGGTGGAGTAATTGGAGCAGCCAAGATGTTCTTCAATGACAGAGCAGATTTGAGGGGCTAAGTGGCCTCCTAATTCATGTTAATATACTCATATAAAGTTCAGAGTGCCACTTAGTGGTTTAGCTAGCATAAACCATTGTTTATAATGTGTGCCTGAGCAATCATGCATTTATGCCTTGTACAATATATACTGTTGTTCTCAGATACAACAAACAACGCTCAACATATTTAACTCACACCATTAAATAATGTAAGAATTTGTATTATGATATACAATGATTTGCCAATAGTACTGCACAGATTGTTTTAAGTGTCGTTATATTACTTTATAGATGTTCATTTACATCCACCAACTTTGTCTATCAAATAAGCAATATACAGTCAATAAACCTCTCATCTGCAATTAGTAGAATTTGTTTGCTCTTCTGCGTGTCCATGCTATTGAATGTCAGTTTAAAGGAATAGTATCCCAAATATTAATCTCTTTTTACAGATACTTCCAGACCTACATTTGTTTTAAAATTACAGGAGATGTTTACCTGGGAAGAGAAGTGAAGCTGAATTAAGGAGAAATGTGTTCACCCAGAGGCTGATAAGGATCTGGAACCCAAACGTTGAAGAGTGACGAAGTTAGAAACCCACACCTTTCTAAAATACTTAAATTTGGAACTTAAAATGCGATCACCCACAAGGACAATAACCAACAACTGGAAAGTGGGAATTGGTTCTTGTCGCCTCACACAAACATTAGACTGAACATGCCAATATCTGATTCCACATCCAATCAGCAATTTCTGTCATTTTACATCTTTAACTTGGCAAAACTATAACATGATTATTTCTACTGTAAAATGTATCTCATATTACAGGAAACTAATTGTGGCACAATGCATCAATACAAATAGAAAATATCTTAGTTAAAAGCTCATTTATAGCAGTTAAGAAATTAAAGGAAATCATCTGTATGTGGGCCTCTAACTCAAACAGATCACCTCTGGATTTAAAATCAAACCTATTATGAATGACCTTCTGGAATTCAGATCATTTGAGTCTGAATGTGGTGTACTTCATTATGAGAGATGATGAGTGAAGATGGCTTTGCATAGGGCACAAGTAAAGCAATGAGACCCACACGCCTCCTCTCCATTAAAAAAAGGTAGCTATTGCGGAAATCACCAGGTTGTAAGTAACTCACTGAACTGGTAGATTTGTTCTCATGCATTTCGTCACCATGCTAGGTAACATCATCTAAGCCTCCAATGAAGTGCTAGTGTTCTCTCTCGCTTGCTATGTGTGTGTCTTGGTCTGTTGCAATGGGTGATATCACTTCTGGTTCTTTTTCTGAAGGGGAAATAACACTTCAATTTGAACCAAATATATTCCCAGCCTGCAATATATCTTATTATTAGTTGCACTTTGGTGTCTACAGCTATCAGGCCGTGACCAACTGCAGTATAATAAACCAGAATTTTAAGGTCAATCACTTGCCCTGTATTGCAAATCAGAACTAGTCTTATCTATTTTGCCACATCGACAAAATTTATTGCAATGCTTCCATTTCCCCTAACTCCTGTTGCTCATTTCTGATTTTCTACAGAATTCATTAATATTACTAATAATAGAGAACTGTTCTGACTTTTATTTGCAGTTCCAGAAGTTTAATTTTATACTGAAAGAAAAAAAACCTATTTACTTCAGGGAAAGTCAGAATACAAATAACAAAATCACCTTCAATTTCACACAGGGCTAAGTGTAACACTGGAATATTTGAAGTATTTCACATCCCAATAAAAATGCATTGCAGTGGCAATCAAAAAATTATAATGACTCAGTTTACCGTTTCATACTTATATGAAAGTTAGCACTTGAATAGCCAAACAGAAACAGAAAGTAATAAAATCAGACTAATTAAAAGTTCAGCCCCACCATTTCAATTAGACCAAAGGTAAATAAATAGAAACAGATTGGGTATTTCAGATACCAGTGAAGCTCAATGGATCTGAAATTAAGTGAATCATATATGACAAATCAAACATAAGTGAGATAATTTTTTTTTTTACCTATAAGCGTCTAATAAATAGATTCAGAAGAAAGGGACACCAATTTAATGCTGAGGAGAGGTTGAATTTCTCTTTGCAGAGATTTACAGTCCTTGTAACTCCTTGCCAGAGAGCTATAGGGTAGAGTCCTTGTGTATAGTTAAAGTTCAGATAGTTAGATTCTTGATCAGTAAGAGAATCAAGGTTTCTGGTACAGGGCAGGAAAGTAAACTTGAGGAATATTGGATAAGCCATGATCCTAGTGAATGACAGAGCAAGCTCGAGGGGCCGAACTGCACTCCCCTGTCTTATTTCTTATAACACGTGCCCTATAAGTTAGACTGAAGTTCATTTTGAAATAAATAATTGGATAAAATTGATAGGAATGCGATTGATCGAGAGATAACAGATGGGGTAGTGAATGAATCAAGTTTAACAACTAGTGGGAACTGCAGACGCCTGATCTCTGAAGTTGTTATCGGGACTGTCAGCGTTAAGTGCACTAGTAGTACACTGTGAAGCTGTGAAAAACCCAAGTGTGCAATGGAAGGTAAAAGTGAGGACTGCAGATACTGGAGATCAGAGCACAAGAGTGTGGCGTTTGAAAAGCACAGCCAGACAGACAGCAGCCAAGGAGCAGGAGAGTCGACGTTTCGAGCATAAGCCCTTCATCAGGAATGTTCCTGATGAACTTATGTGACTCTCCTGCTCCTCGGGATGCTGCCTGACCGGCTGTGTTTTTCCAACGCCACACTCTTGGACTGTGCAAAGGAAGGGGTCGAGTAAGCAGCAAGACAATCCTCAGCAGTCTCCCGGGCAGATTACCAGGTCTGGGCCCCACCTTGGTGGTTGAAGAGTCTCCAGAGTTTGGTGAAGATGATTCCCATTCTCCAGGCAGGCAGGGCCTGTAGCAACGGTCTCGCCAGCGACAAGGCCGGGGCCTCCTGCCCAGGAGCTCGGCTATAACAACAACAACAGCAGCAGCGGCGGCGGCGGTTGGTGCCTGTGGTCCCGGACTCCGGCCTCTCGCCTTATGCTCTCCGTTTACACAGCGAAAAGACAAATATCAGACCACCCGTCTGGTTCGCGAAGCCACTTTCCTAATGGCAACCGCCGGTCAGCGACGTGTCTCCCGAAGCAAATTCCATCGCCACCAGCCCCTCACGTTCCGTCTCATCCGCTAGCGCTAAGCGCCGGGGGGATCCCTACTGCACATGCGCACCCAGCCCGGGGCCGGACACACAATTGCGCCTGCGCAGCCCGTATTGCTTTTCTCCCGACCCCGCCCCATCCAACCTATTTCACATACTGCGGCTGCGCTGGCGGGCTACACCTGACACCCGCACCGAAGCAGAATAACGCGCACGCGCACGCGCAGGCTGCCCGTTTCTCGGACCACTTGCACCGCTCCGCAGCTGGTCCTGCAATCTGCGTGCCGTCACACCTCTCGCGCAGCCGCTGACGTTGCAGGTTTAACTTTACGGGAATGCGCCTGCGCGCTGAAATTTGGATGCATGTTTGGCGGGACTGCACCTGACTGATATACGGCCTCCCCAAATTTGTCTGCGCTCTGTGATTTTGTACCTCTCCGTCACCAACTCGCACATGATGTGTGCACTTTGATATAAGACCATAAGAAAAAGGAACAAAAGGCCAATCAGACCATTGAGTCGCTCCGCTATTTAAGAGGATTCCTAACTTGAACCTTCCCTTTCACCCAGTTACTCCTGTTCTCCTGACTGATTACGAATCATTGTGGCAAGACTCACAATCTTTTGAGAAAGGAAATTTCTCCCCTGAGCATTTGTTTATGAATGTCCAGGCTTTCTGGGCATGTGTAGTTGGCATCTCCAGCAAATGAGATTGAAGATAAAGGCTGGTAGGGATTTGCTTTGGGACACATGTCGCTGACCAGCGGTTGCTTTTAGGAAAGTGACGACAAAATTCTGAGAGCATGTCTTCTGGCCCTAGACTCTCCCACAGGGGGGAAACATTTTCTCTTAAGAATTCTATATGTTTCAGTGCGATCATCTCTCATTCTTCTATACACGAATGATAGAGTCCGATTAACCGTTGCTCATAAGACAGTCTATCTGTACCAAGGATCATTGGCCAGGGACCAGGGTTCGATTCTGGCCTCAAACAACTGTTTGTGTGGAGTTTGCATATTCTCCCCATGTCTGCGTGGGTTTCCTCCAGGTGCTCTGGTTTCCTCCCACAATTCAAAGATGTGCAGATTAGGGTGGAGTGTGTGTCTGGATGGGATGCTCTTTGCAGGTTCAGTGCAGACTAAATGGGCCAAATGGCCTCTTTCTGCACTGTAGGGATTTATGATTCTATATGCCAACCCGTTTGAAATAAGAGCTAAGCTTCCATTTGCCTTCCTGATTACTTGCAGCACCTGTGTGCTAGCTTTCTGTGTTTCATGCACAAGTACTCCTAAAACCCTTTGTGTTGCAGCTTTCTGCAGTTTTCCTCCATTTAAATAATACTGTTCTTTGGTTCTCCCTTCTAAAATGGACAACTTCACATTTTCCCATATTTTACTCCATTTGCCAACTTCTTGCTCACTTAACCTTTAAGTATCTCTCTGCAAACTGTATCCCTCTGAACCTGTCTTTATTTATTTTTGTATTGTCTGCAAAATTGACCGCTGTACGTTCACTTCCTACCTAGAATTGATCCCTGTAGACCTCTACTGGTTATGGGTCATCAACCTAAAAAGAACCCCGCATCCAACTCACTCTTTTCTATTCATTAGCCAGTACTCTATCCATGCCAATATCATATCCCAAACGCTGTGGGGTCTTACAACTTATCCTATTGTGAGATACCTTGTTGAATGCCTTCTGGAAGTCCAAATGCAATACATCTACTGGTTCCCCTCTATCCACTCTGATCCACTTCCTCAAAAAACTCTAATAAATTAGTCCGACATGATTTCCCTTTCATGAAGCCATGTTGACTCTGCTTGACTAAGTTATGAATTTCCAAATTTTCTGCTATGATATAATTGGATTTATTGTCATGCATACCTAAGTGCAATGAAAAACTTTGTAGGTGAGCAGAGCAGGCAGATCATAGTAAACAAGGACATACAAATTGTAGGGTGAAAAAGAACTTGGAAAGGTGAGGCAAACAAGTTAAACAACATAGGACGTGAGCAAGGCAAGATACACATTAACAAGATCAGTATTATTTGAAGTTAGAGAATCCATTCTTCATTCTAATAATGGCTGGGAAGAAGCTGTTCTTGAACTTGCTGGTGCAGTGTTCAAGTTTCTCTACCTTCTGCCTGACAGAAGAGGTCCTGGGAGAGCATTACCAGAGTGAGATTGGTCTTTGATGATGTTGGCAGCCTTTTCACAGCAACGAGAGGTGTATGTGGAGTCCAGAACAGGGTTGGCTTCTGTGATGGTCTGGGGTGTGCACACAACCTTCTATAGTTTCATACTGTCCTGGGAAGACCTGGCCACTATGCACCTGGACAGTATGCTTTCTATGATACATCTGTAAAAGTTGGTGAGGGTCCTTATGGACATGCCATGTTTCCTGAGCTGTCTGAGAAAGAAGAGGCATTGTTGTGCCTTCTTAACCGTCGCATTTACATGGGAAGTCCAGGACAGGGTGTCGGTATCGTCACTCCGAGAAACTTGACATTCTCAACCATCTCAACCTCTGCACCGTTGATGTAGATGGGGGCGTGTTCTCCTCCTTTGTATTGTTCCTTAAGAATTGATTCCAATAATTTTTCAACAATACGTTTTCAATAGGGGTGTCACATTGGCAGTTTTCCAATCTTCTAGTACTTCTGCAGAATCCAAGGACATCCTCACCAATGGAAGCAGAAGGTATTGAATAGAACACAGCGTTAACCTTTCAAGTCCAATGTCACTTTTTCAGAACTAGAACCAACTGGGAAAAGCTGATGATGGAAGTGGGGGAGAGGTGGGCAGGGAATGAGAGGCTAGATAGAGACAAAGCCTCGAGAGAAAGGATAGGCAGATGAAGAAATTGTTGATGGAAAGCCAGGGACGAAAAGAGCTAGATAGTTGATAATGGGGACTATGAGTAATTGAAAATGGGTACTGAAAGCAACCTATTCCATGACAGGACCTGAGGTTGTGTGGGTAAGTAATAGACATGGAAGGAGGTGTTTATGCTCTTGAATTGTTAAACTATATATTGAGTCATTGGTCCGCTGCAGTGCTCCAGTCATGCTCAACACAAGCTGGAGAAACAACACATCATCATCTGCTTAAATGCCTTACAGCTTATCATGATCATTACTGACTCAGAGGACAAGGGCATCAGATACATGGGAATACCATCACCTGAAAGTTTCACTCCAAATCAATCATCAACCTGACTTGGAATAATATTGTTTTTCTTGTCACTAGGTCGGAATCTTGGTACTCTTTCCTTAAATATACTTTGAGCACCTACACTTAATTACCATTGTTCCAGAAATCACTCATCTCTGCCTTGCTATTTGGAATAAAGAATAAATGGTGGAAAGCCAGCGAAGCCGACATCTCCGACTGAATAATTGCACTCTGCAGGTTCCTAAATGAAGCCATTAGCAGTATGGCTGGTGGGCTGTCAATATAAAAGATTTAATCAAAAAAGAATCTTCAAATAATTACATTTATTTTTATAATTGTTGACCCTTAAACAAAATGACTGGCTTCAAACTAGGATAAGCTTGTTTAGTTTATTACTGTGCTGAATTTTTTAAGTCAGTTTTACAGTTACGAATGTTCCACGCAGGACAAGAAATACTAAGTGAAACATCTACTAAAAATAAGCATTGAAGCGTTCAGAAAGTGTTGGGCACCATGAACCTATACAGATAGATTTGTAATTATATGAAGTTAAATCACGTTCAGCTGTATTTTCTATGTACCACTGTGTAGGTCTCAATGTCATTCTTGAGTCACTTTACTCAATCCAAGTACTTGAGTATACTATTATTGAATTCCAAACAGAAATTTACAAATTATAACAAGCTTGTAAAGTCAAACTCCTGGCTCAGCTAGATTGAAGATGCAATTAACTTGTTATTACTGACAAAATGAGATAGGTTGAATTGTAAAATTGCCATAATTACATGCAAATATCCTCTCATTATGCAGACTATCCAGTTTTGTCTAAATTCCAGCTGTCAAAGAAGGAATGAGGTGTTAGCATAAATTGTCAATGTTGATTGAATAGCATTTATTAAATGAACATGCTCTTTTGATGAAATGTGTGCTGCAAACAGCTTGCTGGGTTAAAGGGAAAGTTGGTCTCAAGGTGTTGAGTAAATATTTGATTTATTTATTGTCACATGTATTTTGTTATAAAATGCAGTGAAAAATATTGTACAGTGTCACCCCTCTGATGCCATGTTAAAATGCTGAAAAATAAACCAAAAACATAGAATACAAAGTCACAGAAATGAAGAAATTTTAAAAAAGCATTCAAATTTACAGTTCTTTTTGTTAAGTGCTCTGTCATGGGTCATTTTGCCATGCATAATTCCCCTTCACCACTGCTGCTGGAATGAAAGTTGCCAATCATTAGTGCCATCTCACCTCCATTGATGCCCTCGCCATTATGAATCCTTGATGGACCTTGCCAATGCTATGGCACTGATGCAAGTTTTGTTCAAGTTACAATGTTCTTAGTCCTTAGTATGCCTCCTTTGCATTTTAATTTTGGGTTCCCTTCAGCCCTCCAGCCCTGATGTTTCTACTCTTCCTTAAGACGTTAGTCCATATTGTCAGCAATCCAAGTGACCATGACAGAGAACAGTGAACCTCACCAGTTTCTTCATTTATGATCAACCTCAGAACTCATTAACTGTTACAGCTTCTTACAGGTGACATGGGAATGTGGCTAGACAACTTTACACATATTGCATTCTTGATTCAACTGGTTTCTTTTCCCTTCAGACCAGTTGGATTGACAGTAGCCTGTTATTCAAGGAAAGTGGATGTACTATATAAATATGACTACACTAGTCAGACAGCAGGAATGCGACTCTGCTAGAAATGTCTTTTTTAAGACATAATGGATTTTCATCCTTCCTCATTTTGCCACATTTCCTCTTAGTACAGGCTTACTATGTAGAACACAAGATGAAGTTCTGCCAAAGGGGAGTTCTGGTTTTAGATTCTGATACAGATTTTCGTCCTTCAGGTCTGTGATGTGGTAACACTGATGATTCTTTAAATACTTCCATCCAAATTATAGCAAGGCTGCAGCTTGTCTTCTTATCAAAAGTAGGTTCTTTGTTCCTTATTACATTTGATATTGACTGGGCATTGACTGTTTGTTTGAAGACACAGCTTTCCTGCAATTAACTCCTTAAATTTTTCTGCAGGGCAATCAGTTGTCCTTGTGTCATCAAGCATCCAGTTATCAAGCAGATGTCAAAACAGTTTTGTTCATGTAGCTTCAACTTCCAGGCATGGCTAATTGCTTTAGATCCCATGTCCCATAATAGCTTATTCCAGACAGAGGTATTGCTGCTTCTTTGTGTGTAACAGTTTATCTTTTGTTGATCCATTCAATCCTTGAACAGTTATTAAAGTTTTGAAGTCTATAATATCACATGCTGCGAACCTATTTTATTCCGCTGGAGTGTCCAGCACTATGGAATGTTGTCTCACGCTAAGGGATTAACCAATTAAAACAAGGAAGAAATGTCTTCACACAGAGGGCTGTGAATAATTCTCCACCCGAGGGGATGTACATGTTCACTGACTTCAAGATTGAGAATAATAAGGGGCAAAGAAGCATTGCGAGGGAGAACTTCAACTATAATCTTATTGAATGAATGAACAGGTGTGCAGGCTTCAAGGCCTGTATTGCTCATTCTTGCTCCTATTTCTTAAGCTTTTATGTCGCATATTTGTGCATGAGTGAAATAAGATAAAAGCATAATTGTGTTGAGCAGGCTAAAAATAGCTTAATTGTAATTTCATACTTGCCAGATAAAGACTCATGCTTTGGACCAGTTGGATGAGTTGAATGCCATCTCACTTTCCTGCTTATATATATCTTCTGGATCTAAAAAAGCTTTTTTCCGGGTTTAGTGAGTTGCAATCCTATGTTCCAACTGCTGCAGTTTTATTAAAAAGGCACAGTATCATTTTCTCAGGGGAACTATAGACAGGCATTCAGTGCTGGCTTTACTGACGAGGCTTAGATGCCGAGAATGATTAGATTTAGATATACCTTTTCAGATGTGGCATGCCTGTAAAACCCAGTATAAAAAAAGAGTTGGATCAAATTATTCCTTGTGATGAAACTTTGTGATTTATTTTACTACCATTTCTAGAGCTTAGATTTCAAATCAAACAATTCTTTCTAGCACAGTGACCTAACTCCATATGAGTCAGACAGTAGTTGATTGCAAACTCCTGGAGTGTGAACAGAAGGTTGATGAAACTGTCGGGTTTCTGACAGGGGTGTAAAGATTGAAAGGATTGATTTTAGCTGAGAAAATCCAGAGATTGAAAGTTTATAGGGTAGTTTTGAAGGAGGCGGGACTGAGGTCAGAAGCAAATATAGTATTTATCCTAGAAATAAATTAAGAATTTAAGAACTATGACCAGGACTAAGTGGTTCAAACCCTCAAGCCTGCTCCACCATTTGATGCAATTAAGGATCTTATCTTGGCTTCAATCCCACTCTTCTTCCTGCTCCCCATAACCCTCCAACCCATTACTAATTAAAAATCTGTCTCTCTCTTCCTTAAATTTACTGAGTGTTCCAGCATTCAACACTCTCTGGGGTATTCCATAGATTCATGACCCTTTGAAAGAAGTAATTGCTCATCTCTAGTTTAAATTTATCCCTCATCCTAAAATCATGATCTCTCACTCTAGATTTGCCAACATTCTTTCTATGTCAATCCCCTTTAGTATTTTATATAACTTTATTAGATCTCCTCTCATTCTTTTAATCTCTAGATAGTACAGGCCAGAGATTAAAAGTTTGTTCAAGGAAAATACAGTTACCATAATGTAAAAGTTTAGTTTGTGAGACTTTTAGATCAGGAGTGTTTGTTTAGAAATCTGCAAATTATCAAAAGACTGAGCAAGTCTTAAGTTTTCAATTTTGTGAGTACTCATGTAAGAAGACTTCATAGTTCACCAGACAGAATTCAACAATGAGTACAAACCAAAGTTCGAATTTAGACGGGTAATTTGTCTTGTCTTGAATGACTATAAAATAATGATGTATGACAGCAAATGAGCCTTTGTTTTGCTTTGGGTTTTAAGATTTTTCAAATTGAGTCCTATGTTTAGACAACTTGGTTTATTTTTATGTAATAGAAACATGGAAACTAGGAGCAAGATGAGGCTATTCAGCCCTTTGAGCCCACTGTACCATTCAACGTGATCATGGTTGATTTTCTAACTCAGTGCCATATTCCTGCCTTTTCTCAACACCCCTTAATCCTTAATATCTAAATCAGAGAATCATAGAATCCTTACAATGTGGAAGCAGGCCATTCAGCTCACTGAGTCCACACCAATCCCTCTTAAGAGCATTTCACCCAGACCCACCACCTCTACCCTAGCTCTGTAACCCTGCTTTTCTCATGGCTAATCCACTTAGCCGACACACCTCTGGACATTATGGGAAATTTAGCATGGCCAATCCACCTAACCTGCACATCTTTGGACTTTAAACATTTATCTATTTCTTTCTTGAATATGCTCAGTGAACCAACCTCCACAGTCTTCTGCAGTTGTAAACTCTGCAGGGTGAACATCCTTTGAGTGAGGAAATGTTGCCTCATTTCAATTGTATATGGCCTACCCTGTGAAGCCTAGCTCTAGATTTCCCAACCAGAGGAAGATCCTGTTTTTTTTTATTGCTAAGGAAACTCTGCAACTTTGTGTGCCTAATGTTTCAGTGCATGATCACCATGTTAAATAAAGATAAATGATCCATCAAGCTAAATTTCATTCCGGGATTTGATCTGTCCAACTGGGATCACAACATCCTGCAATTTAAATTGCTTTATGATTCTCTGTTAATGCAGCGTGGAACAATCTAGGGACTGGGAGGTGGTTTACACCCCCAAGAATTAATATTCCAGCTCTGACTGTATTCCCTTAAATTATAAGGAACATGAAGGAAATTCAATACAAAACCACCAGGTTGAAGAAACATTTTTTATTACTTTAGAAAAATTCTAATCTATATTGAAAATGCAGCTGATTTTAACATCTAATTTCCAGAAACCATATTTTTCAGAAAGTTATAATTCCATGCACGCCATTTACATTTCATTTTCCAATTCTCTGTACACAAAAAATAGCGAAGCAATCAATCTCTGAAATTTCCAAAACAAAATGCCACTGAAAAGCTGAGGGAATAGTCAGCATAACATGCAACACAGTGCACATTTGCATAGGAAATGGAAGTCACCCAACATGCTCTTCAGAATACTGAAAATACTATAAACTGTGTGCTGTAAGGAACATTGCTATAGACCTTACACAGAAGGAAACCTTTCATAGAACCCTGCACAGGGTAACTCTGTTGTATAGTATGTTAAATATATTTATTATTAATAATTTCCATACCAATTAAAGCAGCGACTATTTATATACAAGCTTTTTTTCCCACTTTTTTTGTAAACTCGTATTAGAAATGTGCAAAAAAGGTCTTATACTTTTTTTTAACATGCTATTAAGTCCTCAGGGTGTCCAGTAACCCTGGTGAATAAGATGTTGAAGGAAGGAATGTTGCTAAACTTGTCCTCTCATTGTTGAGTAATGTCCTCCATATAATAGGTTGGCAGGAACAGCCTTACTTGATAACACTTTCAAAAAAATTTGACAGGCAAGGCATTTGACAAAACATCTGTAACAGCAATACGTAGGAACTGCGTGTAGCCCATCTTCCAATCCAAGTCTTAGCAAATTCAATTCCATGTATTGTGTCTGAAAACATCATTCAAAACTCCTATTTGAAATGAAAATTAAATTTAAAAAGTAACAATGTGTATTCATTTTTGTCATTTTACAATAATAATTTTCATATGACTTACTTTGACCCTTATCACACTGAGGTATTCTAAATATAGTACAGCATTAGATCTTTTTTTAATTAGCTAATGAAAGTACTAAAGGTAAGTAAAGTGCTACTGTATAATTGAATTGTAAAGATTTATTTCTAATACAAAAAATATCTATTATATAGCACTTTTTTAAAGTTTGTAATCCCAAATTCTAAAAGGTGAGATTTTTATTTAAAATATTATGTTATATTTTCTTCTGACAGGCTTCAGTTATTCCAAACTTTCAACACAATTTGTAAGACAGCTACAAATGGGGAGTTGCAGTTTTTTGCAGAAAGATTTATACCTTGAAAACTAGAAATGGAAGACGAGCTACTGACACCTTTAAACTTTACTAATTGTACAGTATTTATTTCATTTTCTAAGATCAAAATATGATAACTTTGTTAATATATTTTGCTTTGCTTTTTCAAAGGTAGAATTTGCATTTAACACAATTAAAATGGCAGTATACCTTTCCCATTGATCTACTTATCAGCAAGAATTCTGAATCAACAAACCTATGATTGTTACACAGGATTTATTTTGTAGCACAGCAAATAAATAGAGGATTACTGCAATAACTATTATAGAATGGATTGGATTGCATTAATTGAAAAATCAACCAATTCAAAATGTAATTTGTTGTTTATAAATTTCGAGGCATATAACTTTGATTGGAGGAGTGTATGACACGATTACAATCCACTTTAAGGAGTATCACCTCAGGTTAAGAGGTAGAGATAATCTCACCTCTTCTTTTTGAAACAAGTTCTACTCTGAATTTAATCAGATGTGCCTGGTGGGAAATAGCTGAGCTTGGCTTGAATGCCCGATTACATCCAGTTTAATTTTGGATCAGTGGAGCCAAAGGAGAAATGAAGGTAAAATGGGCATTTGATCCAAATTCATTCACTTTCCGGTGGGAACTTTTGATTAAAATCAGAAAGCTTTTGGTTAAAATCAGAATATTTCAAATATAAAAACAGCCAACGTAAGGAGCACTGCAAGCCTCATAAGAGTTGTTAACGGGTAAATCATACTGTTTCAGGTTAGGCACACAGCTTCCAGTACCCAAACTAATAGATATGAAGTGGTATACATTTCAAAGTAGAAATACTGTAACGATTGATAGCACAAGACTTACAAATACCAAACAACCTTTACGACAAACTGTTCATTCTGTATCGGGTATGGAAATACCTAATTTAATATCCCTGTTGAGGTGGTGCCATTTCATTGCTCATTTGTGCTATGGATCTTTCCCCATTGGAATGGTTCTCCTGGCCACCACTGTCAAAACTCATATTTCTAATGCATGTGGGCAGACTGACAGCTTGGTCTGTATGTGTCAGCTGAGGCTAAAAGCCCATCCATACCCGGAATAAAATTCGAATATAATAGAAAAGTGACATTGGTGTACTTTGCCCTCAGAGGCAGAAAGTCCAAACTACCTCAAAATGGTGTTCTATGCCTATGGAGATACCCGCGTCATTTTACTTATACTACAACATGTCCCCGAAATCACAGCTCTGTAAGATGAAAAGGAACCAAGACTCCGTGTGAATACTCAGCAAGAATTTATGATTAACGGGAGAAGGTTCATCATTCACAAATTTTAGTAGCTCTTAACTACAATAGCAATCAGCTGATGATGCACCAGCAGAAGTTGGCTAAACCTAGCACCAGATATCTTGTAGAAAGGAAATTGGGTAAATATCAGTTATGGCATTTTTCCAGGTCCCTGAAACAGATCTTTGAGCCCCATTTCAACAAATTGTATGAGCTGCTGGCATCTGTCTTGCAACTGTGCCAGGAAAGTCCAGTCAGCTCAATTTGGCAGAGTCATCCTCAACCAAGCAATAAGCCCCTTATTAAAATATGTAAAGGGACAAGCATATGTTTTCGGTGGTCATCAGAGATGCCTATGAAATCACTCCAAACAGGGTGGGACACATCTCAGGCATTTTTTTGGCTGCAGAACATAGCCCCATGAAATTAGTATTCTTTGCCACATACTATCCTACCAGAAAACAGCTGCAATTTGGACCAGTTTCTACCTCAGTGTACATAAGGACTAAATATTAGATTTTCCTTGTCATTAGAATCATGGCAGATTGTTTTAATTTGATTGATAAGCATGTACATGGATATCATGCAGTCACAACTTTTAGTGATTACCATTTAACTTGTTCAATGTTAAAACTAAAATTAAAGGTTGATGTTGCTGTAACCCACCTAATACAGAAATCCAGCTAGTCACCAATCTAAGACTGATAGTACTGTTCAGTAACATAAACAGTTTACAAATATACAAGGAATATTGTGGTGTGTTTCTTCATATGCTATGACATGCTAGATCATGCAGCAGTTTTTTTTTTTAATAGAAGTGTTGCAATTAACAAGCCATTATTAAAATAGTCACTTGCAAAAAATACAACATGTCAAGTATGTTCACATCAAAGAAAACACTGTACTAAGGTGCAAAGTATATTTTCAAGGGCAGATACGCTCCAATCAATTGGCCTGAATAAAGGAAGACTTACAGAGGCATATTTTCCTCTGTTTGCTATCTTTAGTGCATACACTTTCACTAAAATTAGTAGGCAGAAAGAAAAGTAACCTTTTTTAACAAAGGTTCAAAACTGGCATTTTCCTTGCTAATTAAGATTAGGTTGCACAAACTCGTTTCACTCAAGATCATGATCCATAATTTTAAATTCTCCTCTCCATTGAGGGATGGGTGAACACAAATATTAGTTTAGATTTAACAGGGACTGGTTATATAGACATCAGAGGCAAAGTTACAGTCAGAAATCCCAGAAGTACAGGTTTCTCCAAATGCTGTGGCCCTTCACAACATGCATGAGCAGTATAAGCGTAATTTGTATTCCTTTACGTTTAGCCTATTGAGAAGTAATATAATTAAGATGTTCAAAGAACTAAGGAGATAGGATAGGCACAGATAAACTAATTCCTCGGTTGGAGGAATGTAGATCGAGCGACTGCAGTCCCTTGGCTTCTAGCCTCGATTTTAATCACTGCACAGTCGATAACTATGCCTTCAACTGCCTGGGTTTAATTCCTTCCCTGAAAATCTCTGCCTCTCTACCTTGCTTTCCTCCATTAAGACACTCCTTAAAGGCCACCTATTAAACCAAGCATTTGTCATATGACTTGTAGACAGTGGATGCATCTTCCAAAGCTCTACAGATTCTGGAATGATTCCTGCAGTTTGAAAAATCAAAAATACCACCCTGCTGTTTAAAAAGTAGGGAAGGAGTAAATGGGGAACCACAGACCTCACATCAGTGTGGAGAAAGCAATAGTGTCGATGAGAAACATCATAATAAGTGGACACTTGAAAAGTAAGGATCTGATTAGGCATAGTCAGCATGGATTTGTGAATGAGAAATTATGTTTGATGAACCTGTTGGAGTTTCTAAAAGGATATTACTAATTCAATTGATTTCCACAAAGCTATTGATAAGGTCACCACAGGAGATTGGTTGGCAAAATTAAAGCACACATTTTGAAGACAATGTACTGGCATGGTTTAAGGATTGGCTAACAGACAGAAGACAGACAATAGGAATAAATGGTCATTCTCTCTTACTGGGCTGTAACTAGTGAGCTCAGTAAGGATCAGTAGTCACAATCTAGCTATTTACAATATATATCAATAACCTGGATTTGGGGAGAAAATGTAATATTTTCAAAAAATATACAAATTGGTTTCAAGTGGATTTGGACGGACTTACTGAGTGGGCAAGAACTTGGCAGGTGGATTGTAATGTAGAAAAATGTGTGGTTATTGACTTTGATGGGAGCAACAGATGTTCAGAGCACTTCTTAAATGATAAAGGATTATAAAGTGTAGATGTACTTGTCAATGAAAAACTGAAGGGCTAACATGCAGGAGCAGCAAACCATTAGGAACATTAAATAAATGTTTATTAGTCCTTTATTGTAATAGGATAGGAGTGCAGGTGTAAAGAAGTTTGCTTCAATTGTATAGAACGTTGGTTAGACCACACCTGGAGTACTGTGTGCAATTTTGGTCCAATTTTATTGCCATAACAGGTGTATAACAAAGGTCCAACAGATTTGTTCCCTAGATGGTAGTATTGTGTAATGGAGAGAAATTGGGAAAACTGGGTCGGTATTCAGTTGCGTTTGAAGACTGCGAGAAAAGGTCAACTGGATGAGTGCAGATGTTTCTCCGGATTAGGAAGCCTGGAACTAAAAGGGCACAATTTCAAACTAAGGGGGAAGTCACTTAGGACCAAGATGAAGAGAATTTGTTTTATTCAGAGGGTTACAAACCTTTGGAATTCTTTACCCTGGAGGGCTGTGGACTTTCAGTCACTAACTATGTGTAGAGATTGAAAGATTTCTAACTACCAATGACAATGAGGGATAGGGGGATAGTGTGGGGAAAAGGCAATGAAGTGAATTATTATTCATGACCATATTGAATTGTGGAGCAGACCTGACATGTTGAATGGCCTACTCCTCTCCCTATGTTGCTAATACTCCTTACATGTTATATTTTGGTTCACAGTTCCCTTATAAATGACCTCCTAATGGTTTGTATTTTGTAAATGCTAGTTGTTATAATTTTTAAATTACCATACAGCCAGTTTGGAGTGAGGTGTATTGAGGCCGGTGCAGGATGTGTATATGTTCTTTCAGTCTACAAAGAAGAGGGGTCTGTGTATTAATATACCTCACTTCCAGTAAACAAAGTGTGAAAATGTACATATACTGTGTTTGTTTCAACTCAAAAAAATAGGTCAGAACCATTCTCTGGTTAATTTCTCAGGGCAATGCTTCAATCAACTGGAGTCACCCTGCCTGGTTAAAAATCTAAACAATGCTTGCAATTAACTGCTAGTCTTCGTATAACTGATGCATCGCCATGGCAACACCTCTACCAATCAGAGTCCATCTGCCGACTAATCAGCACTCTCCTCTCAAACAATATTAACGTTGTCTTCCCTTTACATTGGCAGTTCTTGTGAATTGTGCTGATGAATGCAAGACGGAAAGTTTCAACAAAATGAGCCTTGTTTTTAGCAATAATCAAGTTATGTACAAACAAATTATTGACTAATTTTTGCATTTTAATTCCTCTGGAAATATCAAATTATTTTTCTGCCAAAGGCAGACAACTTTGCTCTTGCCTGGGTATATTCTTAGCTGCCCATTCTTTGAACACTTCTCTAAACTCACAGCCTACTTCTATTTCAAGGCCTTCCTGAAAGCCCATCTCTTTGATAATCCTGTTAGCCACTTTTCCCGATATCGTTTTTGGCCTTTCACCTGGATTTCCTTATGTTTCTGGAGCAGCTTGTGGTGCTTCTCTGTATTGAAGGTAGTTTGCAATTGCAAACTGCCACCATTAGTGTTACTAGGTGCCATAATTTATTAGAAATAAGAATCCTAATTCAAATAAGAATTCAAAATCCTATCCTCTTGGTTGTGAGCTATGTCACCAGGTATGATTCAAAGTTCTGAGGGTACTATGTTGTAGCCTCATCTATGACCTGAACTCCCGATAAGAACAGATTTTCTGCTGGGTCAATGAGACCGACATGTTACTTCACAAATTCTTTCCTATACCGTCCAGTACTTGACTTAACTTATTTGATCAATATCCAATCTCATACTGGAATTTTTATATCTTGTTGCATGACCAGAGGGACCTAGGTGTGCATATCCTTTAGTCCCTTAGGTTATCAGGACAAGTGGTAAAGGCGGCACATGGTATACTTGCCTTCTTTTAGTTGAGGCATAGAGTTTAAGAGCAGAAAGGTTGTGCTGGAATTGTATAAAACATTGGTTAGGCCACAGCTACATATTGTGTGCACTTCTGGAATCCACATTTTAGAAGGGATGTAATAACACTGGAGAGGGTGCAGCAGAGATTTAACAGGATGCTGCCTGGGTTGGAGAATTTCAATTATGAACAGAGATTGGATGGATTGGGGTTGTTTTTCTTCGAGCAGTGCAGCTCGAGAGGCAGCATAATTGAGATGTATAAAATTGTGAGGGGCATAGACAGGGCAGGCGGGAATAAACTTTTCCCCTTGATATAGGGATCAATGACTGGACATAGATTTAAGGCAAGGGGCAGAAGATTTAGGAGAGATGTGAGGAAACATGTTAACACTCAGAGGGTGATGGGTATCTGGAAATGACTGCCTGTAGGGATGGTACAGGCAGGAGTATATAGATGTTGATGTGGTATTTAGACTTGCGATGCCAAAGCATACCAAACTATGGGGCCAACTCTGGAGAATGGGATCAGAATAGTTGGGAGCTTGTTTTTGACTGGGTCAAAGGGCCTAGCTGTGGATCACTATGATTCTATGAAGAGCACATTTTTAAAAAGGCAAATGAAGAAGATTGAAGTGTGAGAATTGACAAAGTATTGAAAATGCTATCACACTGTATTTTACTGCCAAAACTGATAGATTAATGCCCATGTTAGCAGCCCAATTCAGCATAAATCTAAATTGTCAAAAATGTATTAAAAATAAGACTAAGACCGCAAGGAATATTGTATCTAATTTTGATCATTGCATTTAAAAAATATAATGGCATTCAGATTTTGAATAATGAAGAAATACTGAAGAAGCTTCATAGAATAGAATTATAGAATCCCTACAGTATGAAAGCAGGCCATTCAACCCATCGAATTCACACTGACTGTCTGAAGAGCATCCACCCCTACCCTAGCCCTATATCCCTGCATTCCCCATGGCTAGTTCACCCAACCTACACATCCCTGGACATTATGGGCAATTTAATATGACCAACCCACCTAACCTGCACATCTTGGAGTGTTGAACAAAACCACAGCACCCAGAAGAAACCCATTGGGAGAATGTGCAAACTCCACACAAACAGTCGCCTTTGGGTGGAATCAAACCCAGTTTCTTGGCATTGTGAGGCAGCAGTGCTTCCACTGAGCCACCGTGCCATTCCTTGAATGGTCCCAATGGAAAAGGAAATATGAGGCACATTGAAAGTACTAACAATCATCGCTTTTGATTTTATTGTGTGAATGCAGCTAAGGAAAGCACAAGCTAAATGTAATATGGATCAACCTCTTCATGTTTAAGAGTTATTAGTTTATTTGATAGATTTCCATTTAGTCTGAGAAATGATGGCTCAAATGAAACAGTGGGAAACAAGATGCAGAAATGAGTAACACAGCAGGAAATACAGGCCTACAGGCTTGGCAATAAGCTGAGGAGGTGAAAATGATCTATCGACATCATGAGCAAGCAACTGCACATTAAAGTGGCCTGGATGACATAAAAAGCCTATTTTCCTTCAATGTCACTACAGCCAGTTGATTAAAAAATATTTGCTGAATGGTTCAAATTCTGGATCTATGCACTTAGCTATTCTTGTTTGCTAAAGCACTGATAGAATTTCAATGCGCTAGTTAATAAAATTGCTGCTGTTCATTGATTTTTCCATGTGTACCTTTCAGCACGATATTGTGGACTTTTTTAAAGTGGCCTAATCTGAGTTCAATAGACCCTAAAGTAAGAACATAATATACATGTGGACTTCATTCTAAGAAATTACTCTGTTCGTGTGTAAGGTAAACTGTCAAATTTATTTAAGCAGTGGAGCTGAGCATTTGATTAATCTGTACTCCAGGTTTGAAATTCTTGCCCTCTCAGTTGATGGGAAATGCAAAATCTGAAATGAAATGTGTGGCCCCAACCTGGGGAGACATCCATTCAGAAAGTTTTTTTTAGTTAAACAAGGAAATGGGTGCATTGAGATCGTTCACCAACAATTCAACATGAAATGAATACATGAAAAACAGAACCTTTTGAACATTAGAAAAAGTGATCAAATAGCTCCTTGTTGTCACCCTAGGCTTTTTTTAGAAAAAAAAATCATGCATGGAATGTGGACATTTATTGCTGGTCCCTAATTGTACCTTAATTAAAATGGACTGCTTGAGGCATTTTACAGAGCAATTAACAGTCAACCACATTGCTGTGGGTCTGAAGCTACATGTAGGCCAGACCAGGTAAGGATGACATATTTCTTTCCTTCAAAGCTCATTAGTGAACCAGATGGGATTTTAAGGCAATTGACAGTGGTTGCACAGTTGCTATTAGGCTAGCTTTTGGGTCCAGACTTCTTTAAAAAATTGAATTCAGATTTCACCATCCGTCCTGATGGAATTCAAACACATGTCCCTATCTGCCGAAGGCAATGACAAAACATGGCACTACCTTGCTGTGCATAGTCATGGACCAAAGATGTCCATGTTTGCCAATTCCCTGTCAGGTCATGGTGCCTGAAGACACAGAGAAAAAAAATGCAGAGCATTCACTGGAATTCAGTTACAAGTAAAACAACCTTTGAACTCAAAAGAGAGAAAACATGAAAAAATGGGAAAGGAAAATGTGGAACCCAAAAGAGAAACAAAGTGAAAATCAAAGGGAAAGGCAAGAACTTAAATTTGAATTTCAAAGAGCAAGAGAAAGGGAAAGAAGTAATTTCCCAGAGAAAGAGAAGAAAGGAACTATAAACTGGAGACAAAAATGTTAACATAACTTTTATGGGGAGTAATAGATAGGTTTGGAAAGGTGTGACACTTAACTTCTGGTTTTGATTTGGCAAGGACCTTTACTTTATTGAGGAAGAAACCAAAATACCTTTTTACAGTGGCCACAAGAAAACTGGACAAGCCTATCACAAAATGTTTTGGTAGAAAAAACATTGGGGACTTCTGCAACTTTTTATGAGGAATAGTCTGCAGATTATAGCACATTGAAGACTGCTGTGCTTGATGCATATCAGTTGCAGAAGCTTATAGATTGAGGAAGAGACAAAAATAAAATTGTGGAATTTTCTAGAGAGAAATAAATGGTGGCTGGTTTGGAGGACATAGTTGTAGATAGATTTAAGGAGCCTTAGAGAGAAGTTGCTCATGGAAGAATTTGGAAAAAGGTTTTTTTTTAAGAATCCCTAGTGTGGAAACAAGCCGTTCGGCCCAATAGAACAAAAATTGATCCTTTGGTCCAACACAGCTACAAAGACCAGACATCCCAATCTGACCTAGTCCCATTTGCCAGCATTTTGCTGATAACTCTCTAAACCCTTCCTATTCATGTGCCTATACAGATGCCTTTCAAATGCAGTAATTGTGCCAGCCTCCACCACTTCCTCTGGCAGCTCATTCCACACACACACCATCCTCTACCCCTCAGGTCCATTTTAAATCTTTAAACTCTCACTTTAAACCTATGCCCTCCCATTTTGGACTCCACTATCCTGGGGAAAAGACCTTGGCTATTCACCCTATCCACGCCCCTTATGATTTTATAAACCTTTATATGGTCACCCCTTGGCCTCCAACACTCCAGGGAAAAAAAGCATCAGCCTATTCAGCCTCTCCCTATAACTCAAACTGTCTAGTCCCAGCAACATCTTTGTGAATCTTTTCTGCACCTTCTCAAGTTTAACAACATCCTTCTTATAGAAGGGCGACCAGAATTGTTTGCAGTATTTTAAAAAAGGCATCACTAATGTCCTGCACAGCTACAAAATGTTGTCCCAACTCCTATACTCAATGTTCAGACCAATGAAGGCAAGCTTGCCAAATGCCTTTTTCACCACCCTGTACCTGCAACTCCACTTTCAAAGAACTGTGCACCGCACCCCTGGTCTCCATAGAATTCCTATTAGAATCAAACACTGCCTAGAAGACGATGACTGTATAATATTTGGGAGACATGCTGCTTTTGGCTGATATTTATCAAGTATTTTGAAAACACATCAGCAGAAGCGGTTGCAAATCCACGGAAAAGCTGGAGGCATACACAAATGTCTACTGAACTGGACACTAATTACGTAATAATTGGGAGGGCAAAATTGAAAAGGCAAACGGTTCTCAGAATAGATAAAACATTAATTTCAACAAGACCAACTTGTTACTTTTGCTGTAAAAGAAAATGTTACAACATGTAAAAGCAGAGGGCCCTGCTTGTGGTGCATTCGTAGCATCCCTACCACTAGAAAGGAGTTCAAGTCCCACTTGCTCCAGAGGTGTATTATAACAATTCTGAATAGCTGCTTAGAAAAATAGGTTAAATAAAAAAAAAGCAGATTGATGGAAATTAAAATCCAAGTCACTTGCTTTTGTGTGCTTGATATTTCTCCAGGGAATGCCTTACCAGCAGGTGGAGCTGGTGTAAAGCCAATTCAATCTAATGCATCAAACAATGGGTTTGTTTTTTGACTTATTCATGGGATGTGGGCATCATTGGTAGGCATTTATTGCCCATTCCCTCATTCCCCACATTGCTTTGGGATGAAGTTGCATGCAGGCCACACCAGGTATATCTAGTTGATTTCCTTCTCTAAAAGAAGTTAGTGAACGGGATGGGTTTTTTTGCACCGTTGTTGAAAAATGTGGTGCTGGAAAAGCACAGCCGGTCAGGCAGTAACCAAGGAGTAGGAGAATTGACGTTTCGAGTATAAGGTCTTCATCAGTTGCCTGACTGGCTGTGCTTTTCCAGCACCACACTTTTCAACTCTGATCTCCAGCATTTGCAGTCCTCACTTTCTCCTGGGTTTTTTGCATGACAATCAACATTAGTTAAATATTACTGCTACCTTTCTCTCCTGAATTGATATTCCAGACATTCTTTTCCTTTTACTGAATTCAATTTTCACCATCTGATATGATGGGATTTGAACACGTTCCTAGAACATTAGCCTGGGGCTCTGGGTTACGAGCGCGGTGATATTATTACCATTTCATTGCCATCTAGGTCTACTGGGATATAAGACGTTATGGGAAAGTTACATTTGCGGGTGAAGTAATTGCATTTCTGTTTAATAAAGAACCCAAAAAAAGATTATTACTTTTAGAGGAGACTCGAGAAGGTGACGGCTTTATCATGATACTATTAATCCAGAAACCAGCTAATGTTCTGGGGACATGGGTTCAAATCCTGCCATGGCAGATGGTGGAATTTGAATTCAATAAAGAATCTGGAATTAAGGTTCTAATAATGACCATGAAACCATTGTCGATTGTTGGAAAAATCCATCTGGTTCATTTATATCCATTAGGGAAGGAAACTGCCATCCTTATCTGGTCTGGCCCACATGTGGCTCCAGATCCTTAGAAATGTGATTGACTCTGAATTGCCCTCTGGACAATTAGGGATGGGGCAATAAATGTTTGCCCAGCCAGAGATGCCCACATCCTGTGAGTAAATACAAAAAAATGGATTTGGCTCAGAGCCTTATGTTAGCAAAAGATATGAACCTTCCTGAGAGTTCATTAGATTGAAATGTATTGATGTAAGTTATCGATGGAAATTGCTTACCAATCCCATTGTGTACAGTGAATTTAAATTTTGCTTTAATCAACAGATCTGTTATTATAGAAGTGGTGTCAAACTTGCCTGTTAACTATACACTAGCTTTTGAAACTAACACATAGGAAATGGGAATCAAGATGTCAGTTCCTACTCCAACCAACGGTGCATGCACTTCCTTCAAGCAATTACTTCATCCTGAAACCAGAGATGCTGCTGTCTCCATTTCCCTTACCTCCTTTTGTCCCTCTCCCTGTTTCCCTTATCACTCAGCCCATTCTCTGCCATTCCTTTCTCACTGACCCCTGCCAACTACCCTGTTCCATTCACTCTCCCAATTCCCCTCCCAGATCTTCTAGATTCATTATGCTACTCTTTCCATTCCCTCTGCCATTCTCCTTACCTCCCCCGTCAATCTCTCTGCTCCCCTTTTTTCATCTGCAGTACTCTGTTCTGGAAGCAAACCAGCTGCAAGGCACCATGCAGAATGCAGAACAGATTAGTCAAATGTGAAGGAAGCAGCAAGGGAATCAAAGGTAATGTAGAGAGGGGTGGGGAATGCAGCAAGGGGGAGCGGTTGAAGTGAGGAAGGCAGGGAATAGTGAGAGGCTGTCAGTGAACAAGTTTCAAAAGTGAATTAAACCTTTTAGTTTCCCATGGTGTACCAATTACCAGTTCTTAAGGCAGCATTGATCTGGGTTTGTGCTGTACTGGAAAATATCCTGTAATTATCTAAATTAACTTAGAGTTTCACATATCAGATGCCTGGGGCATCACTGTTCATTTGGTTGTAGCTATAAGGACTCTATTTTCGTGGAGAGTGCAACATGTTGTGAGTTAGGGGGAATGTTCCTTTCTATGGTTGAAAGGACAAATTACGCACAAAAGGTTAAAAAAAAGCTTATTCATTTTTTTCAGCCATTTAGATTAGATTAGATTACAGTGTGGAAACAGGCCCTTCGGGCCAACAAGTCCACACTGACCCACCGAAGCGTAACCCACCCATACCCCTACATTTAACCCTTACCGAACACTACGAGCAATTTAGTATGGCCAATTCACCTGGCCCTGCACATCTTTGGATGGTGGGAGGAAACCGGAGCACCCGGAGGAAACCCACGCAGACACGGGGAGAACATGCAAACTCCACACAGTCAATCGCCTGAGGCGGGAATTGAACCCGGGTCTCTGGCGCTGTGAGGCAGCAGTGCTAACCACTGTGCCACCGTGCCGCCCATTTGTTACAGCAAAAGTTTTAAATACTTCTCATGGCATTCTTTTCTGAAAGTTTGGATTTCTTTTTAAAAACAGATTGTAATAGAATTGCCTCTTTTGTCTTTACTTAAGCCTATACTCATGTTGCAATCCAGATTATGGAAAGAATATGAAAAGGTGCTGCTTTCTCAGAAGCACTGACCACCACTTGTCCCATAAACAAGATCAGTGGGTGCTAGAAAACTAAACACCAACTGATGTGTTGGTTTATAGCTCCACTCACTCACCACCCTATCCCCTCCCTCAGCATCTGCCAACAATTATATTCAGCTGACAGAACTCTCACCTCTAGGGCCCTAATGGAAAAGCAGTAGTGTCCCTTCCTATGAGCCAAGAGGCCTGAGTTAAAATCCCACATTTTCTGGAGGCATGTTATAACATCTCTGAAGAGGTTGATTATGTAATATCAGCACTCTCACCTCTGACTCAAGAAAACTGTAGATGAAGTCCCTTGCAGAGTTGTGATCACAAAATCTACACTGACATTCTACTGCAGTGTTGCATGGGTAATATGCTAAACCTCTGTGCATGTTCCCAAGGCATTATTTCAAAGAGAGAACAGGGAAATTTTCCCCAGTGCCTTGGCTGATATTTTCCCATCAAGTCTGACATTAAGACAATTGTCACACATTACTTGGCTGGGGCTTGCAGCGTGCAATTTAGCTGGTGCATTTTATATGCTGCAACAATAATGACCCAGAAGACAAAAATGTACTTAGTTGACTGCAAAACTTTTTGGGACATCCTGAAACTGTGTATTTGCCTCAGCTGTACCACAAACCAAACGCATATTGTCAAATAAACTTATTCATGATGTTTTCTTCCCTTTTCCCTCCCTACACTCAATACTCTCCCTGCCCTCTATCCCACTTCTAGCTGGTCATGCTTGTGTAACTCATGCACTGGGAGGGAGTTAACTTCCTCCTTGTTTTGATACCATATACATTCAAATGTAAAGAAGAGATTCCAGACTCCCTAAAACACAACCGAGTACAATCACATAAAATAATCAAAGAGAGAATAAATCAAATGACAAATCATATAATGTTTGCTTGGCAAAGTGTGACAATGGTCATTGTATATACAGTTTACTATTAATTAGCCAGGATAACAAAAATCAAAGCTTCTGCACAACCTGAAATAATTTAAAGCTAAAATATTCCTAGAGGTTAATAAACCAGAGTAATGGCAATTTTGAATCCTGCAATAAAATCTGTCAGTTGCTCTATTACTGTTCCAAAGTATTTCCAAAAGACCTTACCTAGTGTTAAATTGAATTCTGTCACTCAAACTATTTTGATGGTTTATTGTCATGTTATTGTCTAAGCTTGTATTCTCTTAAAAAATTAAGGAATAAATAAGTGGACACCATTATACAAGGTGTCCTGGTAACAGACTGTGACTTTACTAGAATTTGGTGGACAAATGCTTCTGCTAACTAATAACATTGAATTCTCTACACATGAAAAATATAGGAATTAATATTGGCAAGATAATGTACAGCCTGAATTCATTCTTTATAAATAATACCTTTCAAAAAACCATACACAATAGCAAATGCATTAAAGCTAAATTTGTTAAGTTTAAATAATATTGTGCCTGTAAATCTGTGATTAGTTACTTGTTGCTTGTCTCATGCAAGTAAATGTGCTGCACATTTAATGGAGAGCTGTGTAAATTCTGGAATCGTACACTGAAGCAAAATTTGTTGAAACAATGGTAGTGCATGGTTGTACTGCATTACCATTAATTGCTAACAAGAAATCGGGTGAAGAGTATTATGCATTAAAGGAGCTTTGTCACTGCATTGGGAAGTGTTTAGCAGGTTAAGTGCTAGGAACCTACCTGGACTCAAGGTCTCACTGACTGTAGATCTAAGTTGGCATTGCAACAGAGCAAGTGACTGTGTTAATATATGGTCATTTTATGTGTTAAAAATATATATTTGCAGGTGTGATCAGTGGCACAGTGACCATAACTCACGGTAACACAGATCAGACTACCGCACATTTTTCATATTTCCAAATCTAGGAAGGTGTTTGTGAAAACACTTCACCAGCGTGCCTTCCTTATGAGCAAGCCAGATGTAAAATAAAAAAAAGAGAGTTTCTGAAAACCATACGGAGTTGTTTCAATAATAAATTGGTAAATACTGCCTAGATACTTCCCTGTTTACGAGTTACATGTTGCAAGGCAGGGGTTTACTTTTCTTAAAAAAAAATTTCCTCTATGTTGCATCTTGTAAGTGAATAGCAACAGTTTTCATAGCCTGTGCTGAGAATCGTGGCTGTGGCCTCCAGGTGATCCATGACTCCTTCTTGATTTGTACGTGTCCTGATAGGGATCAGAATATTCCTCCTCCACGAGTGGGTATTGGCCTCGGCTGTGCTGGGAACCTGAAGACAAGCGGTTACGGTTCTTGCGTGCCCTCTCATTGTGACCATTTTCATCAGAGTGCACCAGGCGTGTTCGTTCAGGTAAGTGTTCACCAGAGTGATTGCTGTTGCTCATCCGCTGGCCCTAGTTAATACAAAAGGTAGAGTTAGATTAATGGACTGGATGTAACTTAGCATGGAAGAGCGTAGCAGACCAACGTTATGGAAATGAGTTTGGACCATGTGTGGGAAGTTATCACAGTGATACAATTTGTGAGAATATTTTTGAATGGTCATTTTTACCTTGTACGAAATAAGTGCTTTTAAAGTTTCTGGAGCCTAGAAAGCTATTTCACTGATGAAGCTATTTTGACTTATCCAGAGTAGTTGAACCAGTCTCTGTGGCCTGTGCTTGAAGGGGTGAAGACTGGGAAAATGTCAACATCAGTCAATCTTAAATGACAATATTTCAGTGAGCAAATGGTTAATCTATGGAATTGATACCCAAAGGAAAAAAGATCAAAGCAGAGTTCATTCAAATGCAAATTAGAAAATAGCATTGGATAACACAGCACATGAGGCTTCCAGGTTGTGACATGCATTAAATGCTCGGGAGAGAAAAATGGGATTTTGGAACCATATTTCCCAAAGTTGTCCACTTCCACCATTTTATCCACCTCATGATAATCCACCTCATGAATTGAATTAAATGGAATTGAATTGAATTTATTGTCACGTGTACCAAGGTACAGTGAAGAGTTTTGTCTTGCAAGCAATAAAGGCAGATCACAGAGTTAAGTAGCATAGATAGTAAATAATAGGTAAACAGTGACAAAAACAAAAACACAGGTACAGGTGAATGTTAAGAGTTTGTGAGTCCATTCAGTATTCTAACAACAGTATGGTAGAAACTGTTTTGAAACCGGCTGATGCATGTGTTCAGACTTCCGTACCTTCTCCTCGATGGTAGAGATTGTAGAAAAACATTGCCAGGGTGGGATGGATCTTTGAGAACGCTGGTGGCCTTTCCTTGACAGCGGACTTGGCAGATGGATTCCATAGATGGGAGGTTGGCCTTTGTGATTGTCCAGGCGGAGTTCACCACTCTCTGTAACTGTTTCTGATCTTGAATGGTACAGTTGCTATACCAAGTAGTGATACATCCAGACAGAATGCTCTCGATGGTGCACCTATAAAAGTTGGCACGGGTATTCGCCATCATGCCAAATTTCCTCAGCTACCTGAGGAAGAGACGTTGTTAGGTCTTTGTCACCAGTATGTCCACATGAAGAGTCCAAGAAAGCTTGTTATGAATGACCACTCCCAGGAGCTTGACAGACTTGTTTGTTGCAGACTAGCAGCTATCCATTGCCATGATAAGAGAACTCAATTATCTTTGGAGAAGATGAGTATCAAGATGGTGAAAGATGAACTAGATGGACTATTGCCTTCACGCATCCAGTAATTCCTTTGTTCATTTAAAAGAAGCTCGAGTAATATTGGCCCAATTAATTCCTTCAGAACACCAGTGAAACGTTTAATGTGATTCACTGTAAATTGTATTCAGATTATGCTCCCAATGTTTGCAGAATGACAAAACTTTGCTATCCATTGTTCACCAACTGTCTACATGTATTTTGATTGTTACCAAGGCACTTCCATGTCCATTTGAGCCTTTGATGTATCCAGGATTTAATAGCTGGGCTTGTGAGTTTGATACCAAAAAACAACTTGACATAATGGTGTTATGAGTCTAGAATAGAACACAGCAGGTCAAGCAGCATCCAAGGAATAGGAAAATCAACGTTGAAGGGCTTTTGCCTGAAACTTCGATTTTTCTGCTCCTTGGATGCTGTCTGACTTGCTGTGCATTTCCAGCACTACTCTAATCTAGACTCTGATCTCCAGCATCTGCAGTCCTCACTTTCACTATAATGGTGTTATGAGCCAGTCCAGCTGCCAGTCTAAACCTAAGGGGTAATCTTGTGGACACAGCACTGGTCCCAGTTCAGCTCTGCATCGGTCTTTTTTCTGCCATATCTTGTCTCACTCAGGCACTTTATAGGCTAGCGGTGGACCCTCCCCTTGTATCAAGGACTCTGTAGTGCAATCAGAGGCAGTGCCATTGGAGAGATGTGGGGAAAGGAGTCAGCTGCAAGGGAAGGGGTGAATCTCAGACAGAGCCCAATTATTTCCACTGCTGAGTTCCATGATCACTGACAAGTGACGTTGAACTAGGATCTCTGTTCTCCATTCCCCTCTAACCACCCCTTAGTCTGAGAGCCTGCAAGAAACCTCACATGTTTACTCCTTGCATGCAAGTCCCTACAGTGGCAGAAAAATGAGCTGGTGAAATTGGATATCATCTGCCTACTTGATATTGGGCGGGAAAGCTGTCAATGGGACTGGCTGCGAAGGTAGCAGGGTTTCCAACTAGCACTTGAATACCTCATCTCTGCTTGCCATGGGTAGGGCAAACATTCCACCTCTAATGTCCCAAATGAAGATCTCCACTTCAGCATCTTTGACTGGCCAAATTTCGTTTCTCACTTTTTCTACCCATCTATAATCTATGCTTTTGGCTAATCAAGAAGTGCAATTAGAGAGATAAATATTGAATCCTTTGTATTTTAGATAATAGCACAGTTTTATAGTCATGTACAAAGTTTAGCTGATGTGTTGTTAACAGAAAGTTTCTGGGAAATGTCGTCTGAGTGCAATGTCAATTTCAGTTCATTATCTCATTTCATTCACTTGGAAATTTGTGTACCATTTTGGTCTTCTTACCTATGAAAATATATATTTACCAGAGAGCCTTCACCAAGTTGATCCCTGAGGTCACAGGTTTGTTGAATAAGGAGAGACTGGGTTGACCATATACACTGGAGTTTAGAAAAATGAGGTGGGACCTCAATGAATCACATAAAATTCCGATGGAGAGACTGGATGAGGGGGTGATGTGCCTTCAGCTGTTTGTTTGTGTGTGTGTGTCTGGACCAGGGGGCCACAGTCTCAGGATATGTTGTGGACCATTGAGAACTGAGATGAGGAGATATTACTTCACTCAGAGGATGATGAGTCTCTAGAATCCTTAACCATTAAAAGACTGTGGAGGCCAAGTTATTGAATGCATTTAAGAAATAAATAGATAGATTTCTCGACATGAAAGGCATCAAGACGTATGAGGAGAGAATGAAATGTGGTATTGAGATATTGAATGGCAGAGAAGGCTGATCAGGGTGAATGATCTAAATTTACACCTTTTCCTATGTTTCTAATTGAACAGATCTGATTTGATTATCCCTTTTTTGCTCAGGGTTTACTAGTTCGCAAACAGGTATGTTGTTTCCCTTTGTGTTACATTTGCATTGCAGTACAGCAAACAAATTTTCTTATTTGCTATTATGCCACACTAAGTGTCCTTTCTCTCTATTCTTTATGACCTTCTCAATGACAGGACTCCCCTGAAGACGATACTTCAATGTAGAACAGTTGCCAGGCACCATCATATAAATTTGAACCAAACCTGTATTAGACAATGAGTTAAAGGGATTGGTGCTGGTGCAATTTCACCAAATGGAATGCAGCAATTCAAAAAATGCTTCAAGAAGAGGGAGAAGAAGGTCTCTCAGCTGGAAGGTGTATCTGTCCAGGGTTTTCAGAAAGCACTTCTTGTACCTGAACCTCAGCAATGACCAATGTTTGATGTGCCTGTGCTTCACAAAGGAGGTCATCATTGACATCTTCCTGTTGCTACAACCCCAGAGCATATCACCAATGACTGAAGATTGAGCATGACCTTAAACTCACATGCATCAGGTTCCTTCCAGGCTGCTGCTGTTAACCAAATATTAGTGACATGTTTCACTGTGGAATGCATAAGGAAGATCACTGAGATTCACTTTGCAAAGGAATTTAACTTCATTTCATTCCCTTTTGTCAGAGAGAGGCTGGTGAGGAATGCTTAAGATTTTGGAAGGATTGCAGTCTTCTGCATGCAACAAGGTGTCAGTGACTGTTATAGGAAAGATATTATTAAGCTAGAGAAGGTTCAGAAGAGATTTACCAGGATGTTTCCGGGTTTGGAAGGCGTGAGTTATGAAGAAAGGCTGGATAGGCTGGGACTTTCTTCACTGGAGCATAGGAAGTTGAGAGGTGACTTTATAGACATTTATAAAATCATAAGAGGTATAGATAGCGTTAATTGGAGGTGGCTTTTCCCTATGATGAGGAATTTCAAGGTTGGGGTCATACTTTTAATGTGAGAGGAGAGAGATTTAAAGAAGATATGAGGAGCAAATATTTATATAGAGGGTGGTTCGTGTGTGGAAGGAACTTCCTGAGGAAGTAGTGGATGCAGGTACAGTTACAATATTTAAAAGACACTTGGATAGGTACATAGAGTCATAGAAATGTACAGCATGGAAACAGACACTTCAGTGTAACTCATCCATGCTGACCAGGTATCCTAACCTAATCAAGTCCCATTTGCAAGAACTTGGAAGCTTCAGGATGTCAGGACTCTGCTCTGTTGAATTATTTGTGGTTGCATGACTCTCATTTTCATGTTGCACATGTGTGTTGGTGTTGGAAACTGGAGTCATGAGCCATGTCATTAGCCATGTCATTAGCACACAGCCCTCCTCACCTAGTTTTATACTCTTTTGTTTCAGTGATGGCTGATATACTATAGATATCAGAGTTTCAGCAAGATGACTACACTGTGATAGTTGACAGGAATTGGTCATAGATGACCTGCATGGTCATATACCAGCTAAGAGGAATTTCTTTGTTTCTCAAATGCCTCAAGTTATTTTGTCATGTGCATGGAATCAGTGTGCAGGCAGTCATAGAGTCATACAGCACAGAAACAGACCCTTTGGTCCAACCTGTCCATACCAAATATAATCCCAAATTAAATAGTTCCACCTGACTGCTCCAGACACATTTCCCTCCAAACCTTCCCTATTTGCCAGAAGAAGTGGTGGAGTCTGATACAAATATAACATTTAAAAGACATCTGGATAATTCAACAGATAGGAAGGGTTTAGCGGGAAATGGGCCAAGTACTTGCAAATGGGACTTGATTAGGTTAGGATACCTGGTCAGCATGGATGAGTTACACTGAAGTGTCTGTTTCCATGCTGTACATTTCTATGACTCTATGTACCTATCCAAGTGTCTTTTAAATATTGTAACTGTACCTGCATCCACTACTTCCTCAGGAAGTTCCTTCCACACACGAACCACCCTCTATATAAATATTTGCTCCTCATATCTTCTTTAAATCTCTCTCCTCTCACATTAAAAGTATGACCCCAACCTTGAAATTCCTCATCATAGGGAAAAGCCACCTCCAATTAACGCTATCTATACCTCTTATGATTTTATAAATGTCTATAAAGTCACCTCTCAACTTCCTATGCTCCAGTGAAGAAAGTCCCAGCCTATCCAGCCTTTCTTCATAACTCACGCCTTCCAAACCCGGAAACATCCTGGTAAATCTCTTCTGAACCTTCTCTAGCTTAATAATATCTTTCCTATAACAGTCACTGACACCTTGTTGCATGCAGAAGACTGCAATCCTTCCAAAATCTTAAGCATTCCTCACCAGCCTCTCTCTGACAAAAGGGAATGAAATGAAGTTAAATTCCTTTGCAAAGTGAATCTCAGTGATCTTCCTTATGCATTCCACAGTGAAACATGTCACTAATATTTGGTTAACAGCAGCAGCCTGGAAGGAACCTGATGCATGTGAGTTTAAGGTCATGCTCAATCTTCAGTCATTGGTGATATGCTCTGGGGTTGTAGCAACAGGAAGATGTCAATGATGACCTCCTTTGTGAAGCACAGGCACATCAAACATTGGTCATTGCTGAGGTTCAGGTACAAGAAGTGCTTTCTGAAAACCCTGGACAGATACACCTTCCAGCTGAGAGACCTTCTTCTCCCTCTTCTTGAAGCATTTTTTGAATTGCTGCATTCCATTTGGTGAAATTGCACCAGCACCAATCCCTTTAACTCATTGTCTAATACAGGTTTGGTTCAAATTTATATGATGGTGCCTGGCAACTGTTCTACATTGAAGTATCGTCTTCAGGGGAGTCCTGTCATTGAGAAGGTCATAAAGAATAGAGAGAAAGGACACTTAGTGTGGCATAATAGCAAATAAGAAAATTTGTTTGCTGTACTGCAATGCAAATGTAACACAAAGGGAAACAACATACCTGTTTGCGAACTAGTAAACCCTGAGCAAAAAAGGGATAATCAAATCAGATCTGTTCAATTAGAAACATAGGAAAAGGTGTAAATTTAGATCATTCACCCTGATCAGCCTTCTCTGCCATTCAATATCTCAATACCACATTTCATTCTCTCCTCATACGTCTTGATGCCTTTCATGTCGAGAAATCTATCTATTTATTTCTTAAATGCATTCAATAACTTGGCCTCCACAGTCTTTTAATGGTTAAGGATTCTAGAGACTCATCATCCTCTGAGTGAAGTAATATCTCCTCATCTCAGTTCTCAATGGTCCACAACATATCCTGAGACTGTGGCCCCCTGGTCCAGACACACACACACAAACAAACAGCTGGAGGCACATCACCCCCTCATCCAGTCTCTCCATCGGAATTTTATGTGATTCATTGAGGTCCCACCTCATTTTTCTAAACTCCAGTGTATATGGTCAACCCAGTCTCTCCTTATTCAACAAACCTGTGACCTCAGGGATCAACTTGGTGAAGGCTCTCTGGTAAATATATATTTTCATAGGTAAGAAGACCAAAATGGTACACAAATTTCCAAGTGAATGAAATGAGATAATGAACTGAAATTGACATTGCACTCAGACGACATTTCCCAGAAACTTTCTGTTAACAACACATCAGCTAAACTTTGTACATGACTATAAAACTGTGCTATTATCTAAAATACAAAGGATTCAATATTTATCTCTCTAATTGCACTTCTTGATTAGCCAAAAGCATAGATTATAGATGGGTAGAAAAAGTGAGAAACGAAATGAGTTACACTGAAGTGTCTGTTTCCATGCTGTACATTTCTATGACTCTATGTACTTATCCAAGTGTCTTTTAAATATTGTAACTGTACCTGCATCCACCACTTCCTCAGGAAGTTCCTTCCACACACGAACCACCCTCTATATAAATCCTACAATAGTCAGCTGAGAAAGTTTCAGGATTTGTGGTGATTGGCGCATACTGCACAATCTCAGTATCATGAAGAAACTGCCCCTTCCATCACTTGTGAGGCAAAACCATGAATAGGATTATCGCTGATAGGACTACATCCCATTCTTGCCTATCCTCGAAAAACAAAAGGGGACAGGTTATCAAGAATTTAGCTATCTTGGTCTTAAACATTTTCAAAGGCTCTTCTTCCACTGCCTTTTGACAAAGAGAATTCCAAAGACTCTTAATCCTCTGAGAAAAAAAGTTTTGCATCATCTCTTTCTTTAATAGATGACCACTTATTTTGAAACAGCGAACCCTATTTCTAGAGTTTCCCACATGAAGAAGCATCCTTTCAATGTCCAATCTGTTGAGACTTCTTGAGGTTTTTCTTGTGTTCCAATCAAGTAGCCTTTTACTCTTTTATCTCCAGCAATTGCAAGCTTATTCTGTTCAACGTTTTCTCAAAAGAAAACCAGCCCATAACCTTCTCTGAACTGCTTCCAATGTTTTTGCATCATTCATTAAATAAGGAGACAAGAACTGTACATAGCATGTGATCTCACTAACGTCCGTATAACTGAATCATAATCTCTCTTTTTTTAAAAACACATTTCCTCTCACAGCACAGTCCTAATTACTTGTGTACCCATATATTTAAGCTTTCTTTTTCATGCACTAGCCCTCTCCCTACTTGGGAAGTTGAGGTCACAAGAAGGTTTGGGGCTGTGGTGGTTTCAGAAGCAAGGAGAGAGGGGTGGCAGTTGTGCGGGGAGGGGGGGGGGGGAGGGAGAGCCCCCAATTCTCATTGAAAACTCTCTTGCTCATACAATTGAGTGCCAACAATGAGGGATCCCCTCTCTTCATGCCAGTGGTGGTGGGATGAGGTTCTTAGATGGGCATTAATTGCCATCCATGAGGTATCACACATCAAAGTTAATCAGAGGTGGAAATTGGCAGATCTAGATGCAACATTCTTCCAACTTCTTAAATACATACCCATCTCCAAATCTGCCTCAGGGAAGTATTAAGCTTCACCCACTACTTTCTCACTGCATTTCTACTGCCAAAACTGCATCAACTCACAGTTCTCTGTAGTAAATCCCATCTGTCTCTTGCCTGCCCAGTCTGCTAGCCTAAGACTTGTTGCATCCATTTGGCATGATCCACACCGGTTGCCCCAATTACAACTTATGTACCTTTAGCAAGTGTTGAAATTTTACACTGTTTACATTCAAGTTTATGTATGCAGGAAATATAGTGTACATAATTTTAATAAATCAAAAATAGCAATGATACTAGCACTAGCCTTTGAGAGACGACCACAGTCTACCATCCTACAGTTTGAAAAACAACCATTTATCATGACTTACTGTTCTCCATCCTTTTCTTCCTTAATACTTCCTTCTCTTACCCAACTTTTGATTTCCTGACCTCTGTCTCCTTATGACAGTTTGTGTTAAGTTTAGTTTTACAATGTTTTATTAATCATCTTGGACATTTCTTACGTTAAAGATGCAACATAAATTGTTGTTAAACCAAATAAGACTGACTGCTTTTTTCTTTCCACTGAGGTAGGATATAATGAATACATAGATGAGTCTCTGTGATAAGCTGTGATGTAACTGGAGCCTCAGTAGTCATGTGCCTGTACTATGCCAAAAGATTGGAACCTGTACAGCACAGAGTGTGCTGCTTTGTAGCTTCACCATTCGGTACAGTCTGTTCACAAATGCTGTTTAAATGTAACTCAGAAATCTGGCATGAGCTTTTATGAAGATTTGAAGAGGTCAGTCTGCATGCCAAGTATTCATCAAAGTCATCAATTTATGACCAAGCAATTCCAGTGCAAATGGCACAGGTCTATGCCATTAACTGCACATCACCTCTGATTGGGATACTGTAAGTATTGACCAAATCCATGTTAATCAGTTAACATGTCCTAGGTCAAGCCAAAAGATCAATGTGTTTCTTCACACAAGCGCTCGAAAAAATCATCCACCAGTGATTCTTTATTTTGTTCTAAGTTTCGTTTCGATATGCTGACATGAAACACAAGCACAATTGGCCTTCTGACCTCCTTCTGTGCTGTAAGATTTGCTCATGGCAAGCTTTGAAGGAGTTAGGAAATAAATGTGACACTTGTAGATGCACCACCATGCAAGCATGTTACAAAGCATTTAGATGATAGAAATTTCTTATCTATGCATGGATTTTAACTACACCCATAGCTTGATGAATATCCTAATTATGGTAAACAATTTAACATTTGTACACCTTGGTACAAGTGTCTGAGGTATTCAGATATTTGTGTTGAAGGGTCATAGCTTACTTTGTCCCATTACTTCCACAGGTAACCACATTGTTTGTGTTCATACCTGCAACCCAGAGATAGCTGAAGGATATGTTGACAGTGCGGTACTACCTAGGTTTCGGCCCAGCAATGGATTCAGTGGTGCGCTGCTGGGAGTATGTGTCGCACGCCAATATGTTTCAAGGTATTCTGCCAAATGCTCACATGCATCCTCCAATTGATTTTCATCCAGGATAACATCAAACATTTCCTGTCAAATTGAACAAAAAATAATAAAATCAACATTTTTAAGACACAAATAAACATTTTCTAAACAAGAATTACATTTTAAAGTAAATTACAGTTTAAAACTTTACAAAGCAAACTCCAAATTTAAAAGATCAGACAGTATGTTATTATTTTACAAATCAGACCTCTTGTGAAATTGTTCATGGCAAGTTAGTGGATAAGGTGAAGTATACACAATGTAAAATGGCCATTTTCTGTGCTGCAAGATCAATGATGCTCTGATCTAAGGGGTTCAGAAAATTTGCCATGTCCAAGATTTAACATAGCGAATGGGCTAAATTTTGAAATTTTAACATTTTTAGTCTTTATACTTCCAATTGGAGTTTGGTTGCCCAATATAAATATAATGCATTCAGGCTGCTCAAAATAAGATCCTAAATAAGTAGTAATTATTAAATCAATAATAATTCATATTATTACAAGTAGTGATGCAGATTAACAAGGCCATAAAAAGTCCAAAAAATTACATTAGTCACTGGATTTTCTTAACTCGAGGAATAGAACTGAAAGGTTAACGCATTTCAAAACTCTGGTGCAACCACAGTGCAGAGTTTTCATCTCCAATTCTAAATAAAAGATTGAGGTATTGGACGTCATGAGAAAGTTTTTAATGTGAGTAATCACCACTGAGATGCTACAACATGAAAGACTGATGGTTAGCATGGTGGTCAGTGCTGCTGCTTTATAGCGCCAGGGTCCCAGGTTTGATTCCAGCCTCGGTGACTGTCTGTGTGGAGCTTGTACATTCTCCCTGGGTCTGCGTGAGTTTCCTCCCACAGTCCAAAGATTTGCCTGTTAGTAGATTGGCCATGCTAAATTTCTGTAGTGACTGGGGATGTGTCGACTAGGAGAAAGTGAGACTGCAGATGCTGGAGATCAGAGTTGAAATGTGTGGTTCTGGAAAAGCAGCAGGTCAACCAACATCTGAGTAACCTTATTGAATTCTTTGAGAAGGTGACCAAGGAGGTAGATGAGGGGAAAGCGGTAGATGTGGTGTATATGGATTTTAGTAAGGCGTTTGATAAGGTTCCCCATGGTAGGCTACTTCAAAAAATACGGAGGTATGGCATTGAGGGTGAGTTGGAGGTTTGGATTAGGAATTGGCTGGCTGGAAGAAGACAGAGGGTAGTAGTTGATGGTAAAGGTTCATCTTGGAGTGCCGTTACTAGCGGTGTTCCGCAAGGATCTGTTTTGGGACCATTGCTGTTTGTCATTTTTATAAATGACCTGGAGGAGGGGCTAGAAGGTTGGGTGAGCAAGTTTGCGGATGATACGAAAGTCGGAGGAGTTGTTGACAGTGAGGAAGGATGTGGCAGGTTACAGCGGGATATAGATAAGCTGCAGAACTGGGCAGAAAGGTGGCAAATGGAGTTCAATGTAGCTAAGTGTGAGGTGATTCACTTTGGTAAGAGTAATAAAAAGATGGGATACTGGGCTAATGGTCGGATACTTGGTAGTGTGGATGAGCAGAGGGATCTTGGTGTCCATGTACACAGATCTTTACTGCAACTATATATAGGTTATACGAATATGATCTACATTATGACAAAGACTGTCAGGCGCACCAGGTCTATTTCTGACAAACTCCTTCTTTAGTCTGACCAAGTCCCTGTGATATTATCACAATCAGAACGCAGTAAAGCATTAACCCACAGTAAAGCATATAACATCTCTCCCAAAGTCTATCCTACCTCCCAAATCTCTGCTTCACAAACTCAGACAATTCAGAGGTTTCACTATGCTCGCCGAACGGATCCTCTTTGGTCATGGAAGAATAGTAGTTTGTGGGGTAAAAGGCAATTGAATTGGATTGTCTTCAAGATGATCTTAGGTCTGTGGTTTCCCTCTATTCCCAGGTTCACCGTTCAGTTCATCCCAATAAATAGTCTGTGAATGGGTTCAACTGTAATAGGGTGAATTTCCTGTTATTCCTTCACACTGTCCCTTCAGCAGTACAGACAATATACCATCTCCATTGTTTCATTTCTCCATGGAGAATCACACCAGTTCTGTTGAAATCCCTGCTCCACACCTGTTTCCCATTTCCTATGTCTGGCAGATTGTTCACGTTAGCATTCATTGTGATATGAAATAGGATTTCTCTTTATCATGTACCATTAGCAAGATGGCAGTGCTTGCAAGGTAGGTAACATTGGGCTCCTGGGCCTGTCCATTCCAGGTCAGCCGCATACTTCTTTCTCTTTTCTTTTTGTCTTCTTTCTTTTTCCTCATCATCTTCTTGTTGGCAGCGAAGGAAGTGTCATCGTGGAGGAGGCTGGAGCAGGACTCATAGCAAAGGTGTCAAGGTGGTGCTTGCAGCTTTGACTGAGTGGTGGGCCCAGTTTGGGACTCCTAGTGATGTTGGCAAGGTGGTAGCAGAGGAGCTGGGGACCCCTGGGATATTGGCTGGTCCCTGAATGGGGTTTCATTGCAACCCGGAGACCGGAACACCTTTCAGAAACCCCAGAGACTTTAAGAGCCAAGTTTAACAAGAATGACATGTAAAGTTGGACACTATTTCTTACTTTTCTGCCTTTTCTTTGTCAATTGAACAGAAGATGAAGCTCTATTTGAGTAATTTATTTTTACTCATTCTGGAGCTGCATTATGGTGACAAAATATTTTTCAATGTATTTTTCCAAATACACGTGACAATAAAATCATACATTCATTCATTCAAAATCATGAAAACATGGGAACAATTTCATACGCAATAGCCTTGTCCTCAGCTCTCTGCTCATCAGTAGCTCTGCGAGCAGGAAGAACCTCCAATCCAACAGTGCTGTGCAGAAATCGGAATTCTTCCTGTTGAGTGAATTAGATTGTGGAGACTGTTTGTCATGTGCTTACATCCAGAACTGGCTGCAAAGTAGCTGAAACACTGATCCACAAATTGTGGCCTATTGTACGAAATGACATCAGGGATGCTGGCTGGTGCATAAGTTTCATGCAAGACACAGAAGTATTTCTGTGGCCGCATTGTGTAACTTCTTAACCTCAATCCATCAGAAAAATAACCAATGATGATGTGGTAAATCTTTCTGTAAAAGACAAACAAACCCATCCTCACAACTTCCCAAGGTTTGGTAGGGAATCTGTGAGGTATTAAGGGATCTACTCATTCTACCCCATGGATGGAACACATCTGACAATTGGTAATAAGTTCCTCAATTCCAGGAGATGCCAGGCCACCACACAACCAACAAAGTTCTGGTCCAGCACTTGGTGATTTCCCCAAGTGTCAATGGTGAAACTTCCCCAGGTTGAATGCTTTAATTAAAGTTGGGATGGCCAATCAATCACCATACATTAGCGCGTTATCAACAACAATGGCAAAATGTTTAGTGTTCGATATACATTTTCATGGCCTGTCATGGGTCAACTCTCAATGTGGTATCAGCAGATGTTGGTGGATATTTTGTCACTCATTTGTTCTTGGCGAATTTGGCTAAACCAATCATGACTTGTTGGTCATTGCACCACCATGTTTTCCGAGTTGGCACCATTTTGAAATAGTGCTCATCACTGCTGCCCACTATGTTGTGATAGCATCCCAACAGTTCAACTATGTTGTGCTTAGGCTCCTTCGAGCCTGAAGTGGTTTGTCATTCAAATATTTACTTTTCTGTTCCAAGTAGAAGTGCCTTGTTGATAGACAAGATGCTGCAACTATTTACAGATAATGTGATTATGACGAACATTACTACAGACACTGTCAGGAGCATGTTGGACCCAGGTCTATCACCTACTAGTGCCTTCTTTATCCTGACCAAGTCTCTGCATGATCATCACTGTAGGTGGTTCCCAATCAGGTATTAACCATTTCAGGTCAAAATACAACAAACTCCGATATGAATCCAGGAGAAGCCTCTTTGCCAAGACAGTGATTATAATACAGAATATGTTACTACAGGAAGCAACTGAGGACATGTGAAAATAATAGAGCTGTATCTGAGGAGAAGCTGAACAAATAGGAGAGGAAAGAAATAGAAGGGTATGTTGAGGCTCATGTTAGGAATAGATCCCAATTTAAACTGGTTGGGCAAACTGCCTAGTTTGTTTTCTACATTTTCTATTAATAAAAAAAACAGCATGCAGTTCATGACACTAGGTCCTTTTACATAAAAGAGATATAGCTAAATACAACACTGAGATGTGACAAAACCATTTAAGAAGTATTTAGATGTGTACTTGTGATTCCAAGGCGTAGAAAGCTATGTGCTTTTCCAGCACCACTCTAATAGAAAGCTATGGGCTAAGTGCTAGAAAATACGATTAGAACAGTTCAGCGGTTGCTTTAACTGATGCAGGTGTGATGGGCTGAAGGTTTTTTCTGTGCTGTCGTTCTCTATGACTCTAAAGAAAGCCAAAGAATGAGAGAATGAGATGTCTGGAGAAGAGATTAAAAGCTAGGACAAATAACATGTTTTTTCAGGAGTATTTTAAAGTTGAAAGGGAGGTGGGAAGGGCTTAATGAGGAGATGGTAGAGATTGAGTCGTTGTCAGCGAGTGGATGTATACATGAGACTAGTGGCATACAAGCAGAATTGCAGGGAGGCAATGGTTAGTTGGTAAGGTTACGAAAATATGAGAAAAAGAGGCCTTGGAGTGCAAGAAGTTTAAACTTTAGGCATCGGAGAAGCAAAAGTCATTATAAAGAAAATTGGTGAGAATAGGGATAGTCAGATGGTGGTTGGGAGGGCACAATTTGCTGCAGAATTACATGTGATTAGCACAATATATTTTGATAAGCTGGTATTTAATGAAGGATGTGGGACAGTTGGCCAGCAAGGAGAAAACTGGAGTCATTGAGACTGGAGTTGAAAGAAATATAGGAATGTAAAAGGATTTTGGCAGCAGATGTGGGGAAATGTATTACTCCATTGGGCTGTGTTGTCTTTTCTTCATTTAAATAAATACAAAATGGCTACATCTTCACTATGCTATTTGAATGCATTTCATAAGTGGTTGTGTGGAATCTTAAGATTTTTAACTCCTGCTCCACATATAACATTTGCTCATCAGCCAAAACTGTTCATTATTCTAGGATCTTCCTGGATGCCAAGAATGCCAAGCTTTTGTCCCAATAGGATCAAGACAATCTGATCAGCTGCTTTCCCTGATTCTCTCTGTCTTTCTTGCTGACACCAAGTGAATCAAAAATCTTCCACGGTTTTTCCCTCTGCCCTAGCTCTGAACTCTATTTCCTCTTTGTGTTCTCTCTGGTTTTCTTTCATGACCCTTCTAAATCCACCTTGTCCATTCCTGTTCCCTTGACCTATTTCCACTACATAGCAGACCACCCAATTTCCATTCCTGGCTCCCATATTAGTAGGCATAGTTTAAACTCCCTGCTCAGATCTTGTCCAGCCTCTGCTGTAAATCTGGCATTGCCATTCCTTTGGTCAAAAAAACCACCCCTTGATACATTTAGGTTTGCAAAGTACCACCTCATTTTCAAACTCCCTGCCCTTTTCAAATTGTTCAACGTGTTGTTGCCTCCCAAACCTGTCATCATCTTTTCCCAGAACTCCGAATGTGGATTTTTCCAATCTAAAAAAAAGCACATGGGATATGGCATGTCACTGGCTAGGCTAACATTTACTGCCCATTCCTAAATGTCTTCGAGAAGGTGATGGTGAGCTGCCTTCTTAAACTGTTGCAATTCTTTGGGTGGAGGACACCCACAGTGTTGTTCAGAAGGGAGTTCCAGAATTTTGACCCAGCAATGGAGAAGGAACAGTCAAGACTCACCCAAAACTCTAATACCTATATTACATCTTAACACCGACCCTCATTCACCAACTATCTCTGTGGTCACTTACCTACACTAGCCGTCTGTTAAGCAACATTTCAATTCAAAATTCTCCTGCTTGTTTTAAATACTTGCATAGATTCACCACTTCCCTAATACTGTCATCGCCTTGAGCCCTATCGAAATCCAAGATATCAGTGCTCCTTTGATTTTGGCCTCTTAACATCTCTGATTTTAATTGACAGCAAGCTTTACCTGCCAAACCTCTAGAATTCCTTCCCTAAACCCCTCAATCTGATTCTTTCTTTGCGACACTCTGTGACACCTACTTTTTTGAAGAAGCTGTCTGTTATAGCATTCATTTTGCCTTATATTACTTGGAATAGGTTCCTGAGAATTGTGAATAGAATATGAGCTTTTATTAAAGATGAAATATAAATTGACGTTGATGCCATTATTTGCAACCAGTACAGAAACTTTGAATCATAGATGCCAACTTAATTTTCTTTTAAGGAAAAATAATTTGAAATAAGTCAAATGCTGGAGGCTCAAACTTGATCTTGAAAGGAAAGTATTGTTTAACATGCTGGAGCCAAAATTACCAAAACCTACACTTACAAATAACATATGTTGACTGCAAGAGGCAAGCACAAGCAGCAAATAGCTACTCTGTGCATTGTGACAATGTTTTTAACTTGTTAGACTGGAATGAGAACAATTGTTGAATTATTACATACTGGAGGGCATTGGGCCAGTTTATCGGCTGCTACCAACTGGACATTGAGGTTTTTACTCTGCGACTTTCCCCTGGACTTTATCAACCTCTGCAGCACCTGGTGAAAACAAAACAAAATTTTCAATCAAAGTAATAACTGCTCATAACATTGAAACTCTGGCGATGGGAATTTGGAGAGCTAATAAATCTTAGGCAGAAATGTTCTTCAGTAGTGACCTTCTGTCACATAGATATAAAGACACAGATCACTTCATTTGTATTTTCATCCCACACCGTTCCTTGGCCCAAAGCCTGGTCAATGCATTGGACAGAATCCTGATACAGCAGTGAGTGTCCAGACAGTGAGACAGGAATTGAGTGGGCTCGCTGCTTAGAGGCTGAAAGAGACATATTGTTAAACATGCTGGAGCCAAAATTATCAAAATCTACACTTATAAGTAACATATGTTGAATGCAAGAAGCAAACACAGGCAGCAAACAATTACTTTGTCCACTGTGACAATGTTTTTCACCTGGTTACAGGTAATCAAAGGGAACCAATCAATTAGTTATGCTCAGTTGAGTGGCCCGGCCAATATGTCACCAGGGCAGGCTGAAACCACTGACTCCACCATCACATCATGGCAGTCAGAGGTGCAGGTACCTAAATGGGCAAATGTTTATTGATGAAGTTATGAATGTTACCTCGAACAATGGGCTCCAGTTTTATGGAGAGACTCACAGGGGACCAGAGTCAGAGCCCTCAATTTTGGGATTCTTTCCCTGTTAGGTGGGAGCAAATAGTTACACATGGATTTGTATATAATTTTTTGACACAATAAATTACTCTTATAACAAGAGGCTGCAGTGCTGATAGATCAGTCTGTAAAGAGATGTGCTCATTGACGACTCAGTGACAAGGTACAACTGCACATTAAATGCTAGATGGAGCATTTGGAGTAGTAACAAAGAGTTATCAGCCTTTATTCTGGTGTCTATGTATATATATATATATATATATATATCTGATTTTCTTTGTTTCTTAACATATATATATATATATATATATATGTTAAGAAACAAAGAAAATCAGAGATAGGAAAATGTCATTCAGCCTATCATTCCAGTACACTGGCTCTCAAATAAGGACATCAAATGTGGTTGAGTCTTTATTGCTCTCAGAAGAGGCACAGTAAGACATTTATTTGAATTAAACCATTATGAATATTTCAGAATCTAGACACCTCCCAGAGAAGGACATTTGACATCCAGACCCTGATAATTAGACATGTTAAAGTATTTTGGACTTTTCCAATATATTTTCTTTTACTATTTTGTTTGATAGATTTTTTTAAAAAGCCGTTAAGTAAAGGAACTGCTTTTTAAAATATATATATATCAGTATACCAAATATACAAGGAGGAACTGTTGGACAAAGCTGGTATCAAATTTGGAGAAACCATGTACAATGCTGCAAAGATTAGGGGTAGCCCTGAAGATTGGTATAATTTTACAAACCAGGAAAGAGTGACGAAAATAAAAGGAGTAATTGAATATGAGAGAAAATTCACCAAGCATAACAATAGCAAAAACTTCTACAAGTTTATTAAAAAGAATGGACTAATGAAGGTGAACACAAAATGAAACTGGGGAATTAATAATGAGAAATAAGGAGATAACAGAGACTTTAAACAAGTGTTTTGTATCTGTCTCCATAGTGGAAGTTACAAAAAAAGCATCCTAACAAAATAGAAAAACAGGGAGGCAACAGTGAGTGAGGAGTTTAAAACAATCATGATCTCTACAGAGAAAAGGGTAAGAAAAATGGATGGGACTAAATACTGACCTGTTTTCTAGGAAGTGGCATGCATTCGTTATAACCTTATAATGTTCCCTAGATTCTGGAAAGATCCCAACAGATTGCAAGATGACAAATATGACACGTCTGTTCAAGAAAGGAGCGGATGGAAGGTAGTAAGGTATAGACCAATTAGTCCAACAGTTATCAATGGGAAAATGCTAGAAACCATTGTTAAGATGATGGTAGCAGAGCATTTTGAGAATCGTGATACAATAAGGCAGAGACACCATGATTTTGTGAAAGGGAAATCAGGTTTGACAGATTCTTTGAGAATGTAACAGTAGATATACTATATTCAGGTTCCCCAACAATATTTGATAAATCACCAGAAAGCATTTGACAAAGTCCTACATAAGAGATTATATTGCAAGATTAAAGCACATGGGATTGGGGGAAGTGTATTGAAATGGATAGAAAACTAGTTGGCAGAGAGGAAACAAAGAGTAGGAATTAATGGGTCCTTTTCAAATTGGCAGGCAGTAACTGGTGGGATGCCACAGAGATCAGTGCTAGGATTCCAGCTAATCACAATATCTATTAATGATTTGGATGAGGAAACAAAATGGACCAACTCAAAGTTTGCACATAATACCAAGTTAGGTGGGAGGGTGAACTGTGACGAGATACAGAGATGCTTCAGCATTATCTAGACAGGTTGGGTGAGTGGGCAAATCAATGGTAGATGCAGTATAATTTTGCTTAAATATGAGATTATTCACTTTGCAAGCAAAAGCAAGAAGGCAGATTGCTACCTGAATGGCTATAAATTGGGAGAGGTAGGTGTGCAGTGGGACCTGGGTATTCTTATGCACCAGTCACTGAAAGTAGATATGCAGGTACAGCAGGCGGTAAAGAAGGCAAATAGTATGTTGGCCTTCATTGCAAGAGGGTCACTGTTGGGATATTGCATTCAATTCTGGTCTTCCTATCGGAAGGATGTTGTGAAACTTGAAAGTGTTAAGAAAACATTTACAAGGATGTTGCCAGGATTGGAGGATTTGAGCTATACGGAGAGGCTGAATAGGCTGGGACTGTTTTCCCTGGAGCGTCAAAGGCTGTGGGGTGACCTCGTAGAGGTCTATAAAGTCATGAGGGGCATGGATAGGATAAATTAGTGGGGGTGTCCAGAATTAGAAGGCACATGTTTAGGGTGAGAGGGGAAAGATATAAAAGAGACCTAAGGGGCAATTCTTTCATGCAGAGCCTGGTGCGTGTATGGAATGGCTGCCAGAGGAAGTCGTGGAATCTGGTATAATTGCAACATTTAAAAGGCATCTGGAAGGTATATGAATAGGAGGGGTTTAGAGGGTTATGGGCCATGTGCTGGCAAATGGGACTAGATTAGGTGAGGATATCTGGTCGGCATGGACAAGTTGGACTGAAGAATCTGTTTCTGCACTGTACATCTCTATGACTCTAAAAGGTTTTGAGTACAGGATCAGGGATGTGTTGTTTTCAGTTAAACTGGGCTTTGGTGAGGCCACACCTAGAATATTGTGTGCAGTTTTGGTCTCCTTTTCTGAGGAAGGATGCTCTTGCTCTTGAAGGAGTGCAGTGAGAGTTTACCAGGCTGAGTCTGGCGATGGCAGGACTGATCTATGAGGAGAAATTGACTAGTTTAAAATTGTTTTCACTGAAGTTCAGACGAGTGAGGAGGGATCTCATAGATTATAAAATTCTAACAGGACTAGACAGGGTAGATGCAGAGAGGATGTTGTGTGCGTCCAGAATCAGGTATCACAGTCTGAGGATTCGGAGTGGACCATTAAGAATGGAGATGAGGATATATTTCTTCACCCAAAAAGTGGTGAATCTGTGGGATTCATTACCACAGGAAGGTAGTTGATGCCAAAACATTGAATGTATTCAAGGGGGTGAATGGGATGAAAGGTATGGGTAGAAAACAGGCTATTGAGTTGGACAATCAGCCATGATTATGAACGTGGATTGGCAGAGAAGGCTCGAACGGTCGAATGACCTCCTCCTGCTCCTATCTTCTTCTATGTTTTTATGTTTCTAAAAGGTTACCGCACAAGATGAGAACTCCGTGTTGGAGGTAATATATTAGAATGGATAGAGGATTGGCTGACTAATAGGAAACAAGAGTTAGGATAAATGGGTCATTTTTAACCTGACAAACAGCGACCGAGTGAAGTACCACAGGGATAAATGCAAGAGTCTCAACTGTTTACAATCTTCATTAATGATTTTGATTAAAGGACTGACAGTATTATAGACAAATTGGCTGATGATCCAAAAATAGGCAGGAAAACAAGTGAAAAGGAGGATATAAGAATATAGATAACTTAAGCGAGTGAGCAAAAACATTATGAGTTTAATGTGGTAAAATGAGAGGTTGCCCACTTTAACAGGTAGAAATGGAGAAAGACTGCAGAATGCTGCAGTGGAGAAGGATTAGGGTGGTCTTGTACATAAATCACCAAACATTGGCATGCAATGGTGACCTCCAGGATGTTAATAATGGGGGATGCAATGATGGTAATGTCATTGAATATCATGGGGAATTGGTTAGATTTTGTCTTGTTGGAGATGGTTATTTACTTGCACTTGTGTAGACACATGTTAGCTGCCAATTATCAGCCCAAACCTGAAAGTTGTACAGGTCCTGCTGTAGATAGACAATAGACAATAGGTGCAGGAGTAGGCCATTCAGCCCTTCGAGCCCGCACCGCCATTCAATATAATCATGGCTGATCATTCCTAATCAGTATCCTGTTCCTGCCTTATCTCCATAACCCTTGATTCCACTATCTTTGAGAGCCCTATCCAACTCATAGAGATGGGCTGTTTCAGTATCTGATGAGTTGCAAAGAGTTCTGAGAATTTTGCAATCAGTGACCATTCTACTTCTGACCTTACAATAGGAAAAAGGTAATTGACGAAGCACCTGCAAATGGCTTAGCTGAGGTCACTCGCCCAAGGAACTCCTGCAGTGATTACTTTGAACAACAACTATCTACTTTTGTGCTCAGTACAACATGAGCCACTGGATAGTTTTCACTGTGATCTCCACTGAATCCAAAACTTACTAGATTTGGAACTGCAAAAGGAGAATTAAAAAAATATTGCTGTTGCACTTAAGGGAGGCAAAATATATAAGGTAGATCTAAATATTTTAAACTCACACTTGCTATATAAATGTATGAAGAGTTAATTTTACCTTTGGAGAAGAAACTTTGACATGAACAATGATTGGTGCTAGGGAAGTCTTGATGAGCTGGGCAGGATGATTAATGGTGTCCGCATCTAAAACGACCAACTGTAAAGTTCTGGCCAATTCAAAGATTCTTTCAATTTCACTCTGTACTTCAGCTATTGAACGAAAAATGAGAAAACAAACAGATATAGTTTATTAGAAGTTACCAAGGAATAGTTATTATTTAGTGTAGCTTTTATGGCTCATGAAAGGGCACAAAGAAGAAAATAGGAGCATCAGATTGTCTGCAGCATTTAGCAATGTTTACCAATTCTCAACTTTCTCATGAAACTAAGCTTTATCGGCTAACTCCATTAGCTGCTGTGTTGTAATTGTGGGTTACGTGCATGACTCTTCTTTACCTGTTGATATTCATCAAGACCTCACAACATTATCATTCCCTTCATTTTGTCCTGTCTTAAGTAGATTGATTATTTTCATTTTTCAAATCTGATACCTAAAAGGTTAATTGAACTTCTCTCTCTATAGGTCTAATCAATCATCAATTTATACTTTTTTTTCAAAAAATTGAAAATACTGTCTACACTTGACTGTCCATATCTCTCTTAGACATCACCTTTAGTGAGATTGTGCTGGAATGCACCAGAATAAACAGGGCTCTGGTGCAGATCCATCTGCAGTACTGTGTCTAACTTTGATCCAGTGACCATAGGAAAGATGTAAAACTGTAAGAACTGCAGATGCTGGAAATCAGAAACAAAAACAGAAAATGCTGGAAAATCTCAGCATGTCTAGCAGCATCTGTGGACTGAAATCAGAGTTAATGTTTCAGGTCCAATGTTTCTTCATAACTCAGCTGATGCTGGCAAACGTTTGCTCTAGTGGGGAATCTAGAAAACAGAGCCACAGTTTCAGAACAAAGAGTCCATCATTTAGGAGTGAACTGAAGAAAACTTTCTCCATTCAGAGTTATACAGCATGGAAACAGATACTTTGGTCCAACCAGTCCACACCTACCATGTTTTCAAACTAAACTAGTCCCACCTGCCCTTCAAATCTTTCCTATTCATGAACTTATCCAAATCTCTTTTAAATGTTGCAACTGTACCTTTCTCTGATCGCTTTCCCTGGCAGTTAATTTCAGACATAAACTTAGTAAAAAAAGTTGCCCCTCATGTCTTTTATAGATCTTTCTCCTCTCACCTTAAAAATATGACCCCTAGTTTCGAACTAGCAAAAAGACCCTTGCTATTCTCCTTGTCTATGGCCCTCAATATTTTATAAACCTCAATAAGGTCATCCCTCAACCTCCTAAAATCCAGTGAACAACATCCCAGTTTTTCAAGTCTATTTTTATACTCAAAACTTCCATTCCTGGCATTCCATTCCTGAAGAAGGGCTTATACCCGAAACATCGATTCTCCTTCTCCTTTGATGCTGCCTGACCTGCTGAGCTTAAAAATGTGTTGCTGGAAAAGTGCATTCCTGGCTATATCCTGGTAAATCTTTCTGAACCCTCTCCAGTGTAATAATAGCCTTTCAATAACAGGGTGACCAAAACTGCACACAGTACTCCAGAAGAGGCCTCAACAATGTCCTGTAGAACCTCAACATGATGTCCCAACTCCTGTATTCTGTGAACCACTGGGATTGGCTATCTCAGAGGACTGTGAATGTTCAGTCACTAACTTTTCCCAAGGCAGTAATCTGTAGATTTTTGCATACAAAGGGGACTTAGAGACACGGTATAGTGTGGGAAGGTGTTGTAGAGATAGAAAACCAACCATAATCTTCTTGACTTGTCCAGCAGGCTGGAATGGCCAAATGACCTATTCCACCTCTTACATGTGTTGCCTCCATTACTGTCCATCACAAATCACTGGAATTGGGGTGGCACGGTGGCTCAGTGGTTAGCACTGCTGCCTCACAGTGCCAGGGTCCCAGGTTCAATTCCAGCCTTGGGCAACTGTCTGTGTGGAGTTTGTACATTCTCCCTGTGACTGCGTGTGTTTCCTCCCACATTCCAAAGATGTGCAGGAGAGGTAAATTGTCCGCAGTGTTAGGTGCATTAGTCAGAGAGAAAAGGGTCTGGGTGGGTTAATCTTCGGAGGGTTGGGGTGGACTTGTTGGGCCGAAGGGCGTGTTTCCAAACTGTAGGGAATCTAATCTAAATCTGGAGGGTTTGTTTTCACTCCAATGCTAATGCTCTAGCACTAAGAAGATTGTTAAAAGAGGAAAGCTAGAAGCACAGCTTAGGAAGCACAGTAAGTGGCTGGCTAGACCAAGTATACCTTTTAATATAAAGTTTACATTGACTGTGTTATGTTGTAATCTAGTGCTACATTGACTGATAGATCTATCACAGATTGCTTTGCTGATTCATATAATTTGTATTCATAAATTGCTCACCAGGAATAAAGTACTTGACTATTTTTAACCAGTTTCAGCATTCCCTTAATGTTCTCTGAAAAGATGAAACTATGATGTAAATAGACTGCATTTAAACTATAAATCATCTTGTGATTGCAGCAATGGGTTTGACAGGTGATAATATAAATTCAGACCATAAAAATTTGCTTCAAATTGGTTAACATTAAGGGATTTGCTCTAATCCTTGAAGTTATTGTAGTTTTTAGACAATTGATCACACTTACTTGAGCAATCTTTACTTAAACTCAAATTAGGTATAGAAACATAACGGCTACTTTTCGCAATTATTTAGTACAATAGTGCATTCACTCACCAACATTAGAACGTACAAAATTGTAGTGCAGGAAAAGAATTGTTAGTCTACCAAGCCTGACCAGCAGATGAATCAGACCAATACACTACACTTTGCTTTGCAACGTATCCTTCTCTATCAGCTTCCTATCTACAGCCTCATACTATACTGACCAAAAGTTACCACATTAAAGATAGAGTCATACATAATGGAAACAGATCCTTCAGTCAAACTCATCCATGCTGACCAGAGATCCCAAAATGACCTGGTCCCATTTGTTAGCATTTGGCCCATACCCCTTAAACCCTTCCTATTCGTGTACCCAACCTGATGCCTTTTTAAATATTGTAATTAACCTGCATGCACCACTTCCTCTGGCAGCTTGTTCCATATACACACCACCCTGTGTGAAAAAGGTACCCCTCAGGTCCTTTGTAAATCTTTTTGCTCTTATCTTAAACCCATGTCCTCTAGTTTTGGACTCCCCCACCCTGGGAATAAGACCTTGTCTATTCAGATTATCCATGCCCCTCATGGTTTGATTAATTCCAATAAGGTCACCCGTCAGGGTTCAATGCTCCATGGAAAAAAAACAGCATATTTAGCCTCTCTCCTTAACTCAAAAGCTCTAGTCCCATCAACAGTTGTTGTGGTGCACCAATTGTTGACAAATTGTTGAGAAATTATGACCTAGACCTGCTGTTAGAAAGATAGTTGCTGCTGAGGTACAAACTGGAGTTACATATTAAGAATATGCAGATGTCCTGATATACTGACAGTGGTGAATTGTCGGGAAACCTCCACAGGCATCTGGAACAACCGATGAAGTCACCAACTGAGTTACAGTTGGAGACTTTGAAGTATTGACTTACATTATTTGCTTGAGAGGTGAGTCAAGGAAAGTTAGAAAAGTCAAGAAAATGTGCTCTAATTCATAACTAAAAAACTGACCCTCAAGAGTTACTATCTCCCTGATGGGCACAATCTCCCCCCAGAAACCACACTCCATCCTCCTGATTGAAAACCCCTTTCCTCACCACAGCTCAACCCCTGAACCCTCAAGCACTGAGTTTCCCTCTAACTCCCACACTGACTCTTCCCTCCCCCCCCCTCCAATCACAGACTGAATCAGAAGTTAGGATGCCACAGGGTGGGGCAGGTAATTAATGAGACACATTTGGTAAGATATAGCAAGAAATATCACTGGGCTTTATGGCAAGAATCACTCCAAAAAAACTCAATGCAAAATTGCACATACTGAAAAAATAAACTTAAAATTCAGCTCAGAGTATTGGAGATGTCAGGGTGATCTGAAAAGAAATGAATACTGACAGGTATGGAATTATTATCAATGCAGTTGCAGTTCCTGCAAGAGGTAGCAAATGCAAGCCATTTAGAAACCTGACACAGCAGTCAAAAAATAAAATATCATAGCAATTTTAGGATACTTAAGACATTTGAAACAGACATATAGCATAAATGTCCTGATATTTGTCAATAATCTTGTGCATTTTTACACATCAAAAAGCTCTCTACAACTGGGTTCAAAGAAAGCAAAAATCAAATTACTGCAGACATGCCTGTGGATAAATAAATGGTGTTTCCATTGAGGCTATCTGCTTGAACCGTGTATCTTTTAATGCACCAGGAAATACCTTCATTGGAAGCTGCCTAAGGTACTTTTCATTTTGAAATGCCGCACACAGTTCTGCCGAAAGAAAATGCCACCCTGACAGCACTGCAATTATGGAGTCTAATACTGTAGTTATGTTAGAAAATCACTTCAAAAACAAGATGCAAGCTTCCAGAGCAGTGGAATCCAGCTCATTTATCTTACAGGCCAAATTCCACACAGGCCAAAAGCAACAGGCAGATTGTACAAATGGAAGATTGTTTATGCTCAGTCAGTTAAACTTCTGTCTGTTGCAATTTTCTGAATTAACTGGGAAAGATATGTGCACAGCAGCAATTGAGAAACAATGCATTCGTTGAGCACTCAAGCCAATCAGCAGCCGTTGATAACAATTATAAGGAGGACTCTTGTGGCACAGTGGTACTGTATCTGTCTCTAAATATTAACATCTCTGTAAGGATGATTAGAAAATATCTAGATAATTACAATACTGAGACAATTGCTTTTAGAAACACTAGAGGAAAACTATCTCTGCATTTTGACCTGCTAGAGACAACAGTGCCATTTCATACACTACCCAGCATCACTGCCGGAAAGAACATACATACTTTAGTTAAATGTGACATACAATGTCATGTTGAGGTTCATTTGATTGTAGCTACAGGTGACCATGTAGTTTAAGAGTAGTTTATAGGACAAGAAGATCACCTTTTGTTTTTATTTTGGGAGTTCATCCATGACAAAATGAGGGAAAAGAAGCTTCAAAACACAGAAAAGAAAATATGCGAGCAAGATATTGATCCCAGCAAGGATTGAGTCAGGTCAGGCTGGGGTTGGGCTGGATCTGGTCAGGGAGTGTCAGAGCAATTGAGGGTTGGAGGGTGGGGGGGTGATGGTGTTAATCAGCAGGGAATCAGTTGTTCTGTTCAATACTTACCCAGGAATTACAGCAGTTTCTAAGTGCTCACATGTTTCCAGGGTAACCATTAAGAGCAGATGAGCTGGAATCCTGGGTATTTATAGGTTTGTTGGAGGGCACCAGTCTCAGTGAAACTGCCCACCTGGTAGTTCAATTTCCCAGAATACCCTTTGCTGCTCCCTCCTGGATTCCGCATGAGCCAGACGCACAATTTGAGTCCACTGAGTACTGCATCTTCAAAATATCTGGGCTACCGGATTACATTTTAGAAAAGATGTAGATATAATAGGCTGGATTTTATCCAACAATAGGGAGAAACCTTCCAATAGCAGCCTTCCACATGATTTCCAGGCACAATTTGCTGCAGAGTTCTCAGCCTTTAAAATCTATCACCTGCTTAGAAATGCTGCGGAAATCAATGGCTGCTGGTTGCAGGTGACTGTCATTGGCCTCAGGAGATCTGTCCAACCAGAGAAAGATATCAGGGTTTCATTCCAATGCATTCTCCCAACACTCTACTTCCCCACTCACCACTGTTGCACAGTAGTAGCAGTGTATACATCTACAAGATGCATTGCAGGGATTTACCAAAGATCCTTAGACAGAACCTTCCAAACCCATGACCACTTCCACCTGGAAGGACAAGGGCAGGTGTTACATGGGAACACCATCATCTCCAAGTTCCTCTCCAAGCCACTCACATTCCTGACTTGGAAATACATTGCTGATCCTTCACTGTCACGGGGTGAAACCCTGGAATTCCCTCCCTCAGGGCATTGTGGGTCAACTTATAGCATGTGGACTGCAGCAGTTCAAGAAAGCAGCTCACCACCACCTTCTCAAAGGCAGTTAGGAAAGGGTAATAAACATTGGTCCAGCCAATGGCACCCATGTTTCACAAGTGAAAATAAAATCACCTTCCACTACTATGTGGCCTTCAAACATCTACTTGGCTTGCACTGGCATTATATTTTCTTCTCCTTGGTGGCTATGGCAGGCTTATTACTTGGAAACAGGGGAATACAAATAATTGCGTGGTCCATTGATACTCATAAGTATCAGAATTCCAGACACTTCTGAAGTGTTTGCTTTCAAATATAGTAAAGACAGCTGGAGCTGCTAGTGCTAAGATCCCAGCTGATTTAATTACCAGACAAGGAAGATCCCAGTTTGGAACCTGGTTTGATAGATCATGATGTTATTTGTTTTAGTTTAAAAACAAAGTGATCTCTCACTGAAACAAAAGTATGTAATGCTGCAAATTTTGTTTTAATAGTAAAACAGAAGTTTTTTTAATAAAATAAACTCTAAAGACCATGTCACTCTTTCAACTCATTTTTAATTGTGGACTGACATGGAAAATATCTTTGAGAGAAAGTGAGGGCTGCAGATGCTGGAGATCAGAGCTGAAAATGTGTTGCTGGAAAAGCGCAGCAGGTCAGGCAGCATCCAAGGAACAGGAGAATCGTGTTTCAGGCATAAGCCCTTCTTCTTTCTTCATTCCTGAAGAAGGGCTTATGCCCGAAACGTCGATTCTCCTGTTCCTTGGATGCTGCCTGACCTGCTGCGCTTTTCCAGCAACACATTTTCAGCTCTGACATAGAAAATAACTGTATTAAAAACCAATGGTTGCTGACAGATTACAGCAGTTTTTTGCAAGCAGGTAATGTGACACTCATTATAAATACTGTTTTGCAGATACTAGTTCAAACAGGAGGGAGATGGTTTGCAGATGGTCTGGCACCAATAACTGTGTATAAATGGAGATTCAGCTGGCAACAAGTTGCTGGTTGATCTGTGGATAGTGACCAGTTATTGATGGAAAAGGCCTTCTGCCTGTCGACAACGATGTAATATAGAAAATCAGGAGGCTGGAAGAACACAGCAAGCCAGGCAACATCAGGAGATGGAGAAGTCAACTTTTTGGGTGTAACCCTTCTTCAAAACTGGGGGTTGGTGTAGGGGGAGCTGCACATAAAGGGGGTGGTGAACTGGGATAAGTGAAGACAGGTAGAGGGTACGACCTGATTAGTCAATGGGAGGAATGAATCCAGTTGGTGGCTGGGAGGAATGAAAGGGAGAGGGATGGACTGGAAAGGGAGTTGGGGGATGGGAAGGGAGGTTATTTCAAATTGGGGAACTCAATGTTGAGTCCTCCGGGCTACAGGCTGCCCAGGTGAAAGATGAGGAGTTGCTCCTCCAATTTGCGGTTTGATTCATTGTGGCAATGGAGGAGGCTAAGATTGGCTTCAGGTAGCACAACACCTTGAAGGTGTTTAATAAGAAAGAAGACGACATCAGATATCCAAAGATTAGAAGCTGTCTCTGTTCTCTGCAGAAAAATATGCTACAAACTGGAGGAGAACAAATTTATTTTCCCATCAGGAATTGCTTAAAGCTATGATTTTTATGTAATAATTGAGAGGGTTTTATTAATGGTCTTTGCCTCCTGCAAACAAATGGTAGTGCCCACAGAAGGAAGTTGAGAAGTAGGGTTCTGATTAGCACAAGAAGCATCTCAGTAAACCCTTTGAATAGGGATCGCTGAACTGCTTGCCCAATTTTTCCCTCTGCCAATAACACTTTTCTTTTTCTGGCTATGCCTATATAAGGGGTTTATACGGGAATTAGAGCTTTAATTGATGAAATTATACACCAACAGTTCATTATTATTTACCTGTAACTAGGATCCATTTATTTGTAATAAATAGTAATTCTTGTCAGTTCAGAAACCTGGTCTGCGCTTTCTGTCAACCTGGATCTAAAAGACAAGTAAATATGGAAGGCTGTATACTTTACAAAATCATTAACTTTTGAGATGGCTCCAAGAATAATGGGGCTTGATTTCCAGCATGCTACACCAGTGAAGCTGCAGCCTTTGCTTTAACAATAAAACAGAGGTTTATTACAAAAGGAAGACAGATAAAATATGATAATCCAGGCTATCTATCTTAAGGTTTTTAAATTCACAGTAAAAGTATAATTGCATGTATCCCAAAGAAACAAAACAGCTTTTGTACAAATCCCAAAACAGACCTGAGACACAATATCTACCTGTACAATACTCACACTAGAATTTCTGTACCTAATACCTTGGTCAGTTCAAATCACTATGACTTGAGCTTTTAGATTAGAACTGCAGATATCTTCCTTATGGAGTGGTCACATATCTGAGTGTCAATATATTTAGATGTGAGTAACCTCTCAGGATTTTGTCTTAACAATTCTGATCTGCAGCTAATACTAAGTTTTCACGCCAAGGTAACCTGGTTCATTGTGCATCCTTACCATCTCCAGGATGCTTTTCTGCATGGCCATCAGTTACTAGTGTTGTACTGCAAGGATCAGGTGTGGGGCCACTGGTATTTGTATTTTTATAAATAACTTGGATGAGGGTGTAGAAGGATGGGTTAGTAAATTTGTGGATGACACTAAGGTCACTGGAGTTGTAGTGGTGCGGAAGGATGTTGCAGGTTACAGAGGGACATAGATAAGTTGCAGAGCTGGGCTGAGAGGTGGCAAATGAAGTTTAATGAAGAAAAGTGTGAGGTGATTCACTATGGAAGGAGTACCAGCAATACAGAGTACTGGGATAACAGTAAGATTCTTGGTAGTGTGGATGAGCAGAGAGATCTCGGTGTCTATGTGCACAGATCCCTGAAAGTTGCCACCCAGGTTGATAGGGTTGTTAAGAAGGCATACGGTGTGTTCGCTTTTATTGGTAGAGAGATTGAGTTTCAGAGCCATGAGGTCATGTTGCAGCTATACAGAACTCTAGTGTGGCTGCAGTTGGAGTATTGCTTACAGTTCTTCTCGCAGCATTGGAAAGGGTGCAGAGGAGATTTACTAGGATGTTGCCTGGTATGGAGAGAAGGTCTTATGAAGAGAGGTTGAAGGATTTGAGGCCGTTTTCATTAGAGAGAAGATTAAGAGGTGACTTAATAGAGACACACAAGATGATCAGAGGATTAGATAGGGTGGACAGTGAGAGCCTTTTTCCTCAGATGGTGATGACTAGCAGAGGGGATATAGCTTTAAATTGAGGGGTGATAGATAAAGGACAGATGTCAGAGGTAGGTTCTTTACTCAGAGAGTAGTAAGGGTCTGGAATGCACTGTCGCCAGCTTTAAGGATATTTAAATCATCCTTGGATAAACATATGGATGATAATGGAATAGTGTAGGTTAGATGGGCTTCAGATTGGTTTCACAGGTTGACATAACATTGAGGGCCAAAGGGCCTGTACTGTGCTGTAATGTTCTATATTTTATCCTATTCCAAGGATTTCACAGGACTCCCCAACTGAAAAGTCAAAACTAAAGTTCTTCCTTTCACAGCCATGTCATTCTCTTAAAAATAAAAAATTCTAGAACTCTCCAACAACTTTGAGATTCCACTAGTTACCTTTATGGGTCATCACAAAACACTTCAAATGAATAAAAGGCCATTGCAGTGCACAAATTCACTCAGGATCGAAAAACCTTTTCAAGGAAATCACCATGGCTACCAAAATGCTTACAAATTAATTACTAAATTTCAGACACATAAAAATCCAATGCTACAAATTCAAAAAAAATTGAGAAATCCAAACTCCCAACTCATAAGATTAAAATTATACATATAAAGCCCACAGTTTACATCACAGATTTCCCAAAAAAAGAATGAAAATGAATCTTAAAGAGGCATCTTTATTATTCATTAAAAGCCATGTTATCACTGAGTCTAATGAATACTAAAAATAATTGCAATTTAGCATTAATTATGCATAGTGTTACACAGCAATGATTCTTACAAATCTCATAGTCGCTGACATGTGCAGCAGCTGTGATGACATTCTCTTTTCCATGCACATGAACGATTCTCAAATTATATCGCTGGATGCTCAAGCTCCATCAAAACAATTGTACATTCTTATCCCAAAATATTTATGACAGTCCCGGTCTATGTTTGGAAAGTTAAAATCCCCTCCCATAACCACCTTATTATTTTTACAGATAACTGAGATCTCCTTACAAATTTGTTTCCTAATTTCCCGCTGACTATTGGGCAATCTGGCGGAGTCCAGACTAGAGGGCATAGGTTTAGGGTGAGAGGGGAAAAATTTAAAAGGGACATAAGGAGCAAGTTTTTCACACAGAAGGTGGAGCGTGTATGGAAAGAGCTGCCAGGGGAAGTCGTGGAAGCTGGTACAATTAAAACATTTAAAAGGCATCTGGATGGGTATATTTTTGGGAAGGGTAAAGAGGGATATGCGCCAAGCACTGGCAATCACGTTAGGATATCTGGTCAGCATCAACAAGTTGGACCAAAGGGTCTGTTTTCATGCTGTACATCTCTAAGACTCTATGATTGTGGTCCATATAAATACCAGTTTTATCCATATTTAGATGCTATAGTCCAAAGGTGTTGTGCATCACACCAGCAGTATCTGATGTTTACAAGGTGTAATATTCCCCATTTGCCATGGGGATGAGCACAGTTCCAACAACAGTAAAGAAGCTCAGTACCATCCAGGACTAAGCAGCCTGTATTATGGCTGAAATCCCACCCACTCCCTTCAACATTCACTCACTTCATAACTGATGCCAAGTAGCAGCGGTGTGTACCATCTATGAGATGCACTGCAGAAACTCAACAGGATTTCCTAGACACACATTATAAACCCATAACCTTTGCTATCTTGAAGGACAAGGGCAACAGACACATGGGAACACCACCACTTACAAGTTTCCCATCGTGGCACACAGCATATTAGCATAGAACTAAACAGCCATTCCTTCACAGTCACTGGGTGAAAACCCTGGAGCTCTCTTCCAAAAATCATTGTGAGTGTACCTATAAATACAGGTTGTAGCTATTACGAGGGGGCATAGCTTTAAATTAAGGGGTGGTAGGTATAGGACAGATGTCAGGGGTAGATTCTTTACTCAGCGAGTCGTGAGTTCATGGAATGCCCTGCCAGTAGCAGTGGTGGACTCTCCCTCTTTATGGGCATTTAAACGGGCATTGGATAGGCATATGGAGGATAGTGGGCTAGTGTAGGTTAGGTGGGCTTGGATCGGCGCAACATCGAGGGCCAAAGGGCCTGTACTGCGCTGTATTTTTCTATGTTCTATGTTCTAAGGAGGCAGCTCAGCATCACTTTCTCAAGATTAGTTAGGGACGGGCAACAAATTCTGGCCAAACCAAAAATGCCAATGTCCTATGAATCAATACAAATCATCTACCGGAAAAAACATTATCGTACAGATTCTCAGCCCTGTTTCCCTCACCAAAATACAACTCCAACTTTATGCTATGTGGTACATACAATATTGATGAACATTTGATTCATGTTACTCTGTTGGCACATTCAAATCCTATCCTAGGCATTCTCATAAATATTGAAGTGGTAGCAGGAAGAAATGGAAATCAAGAAAAAGGGAGTCAACAGCTTGGACAAACAAAAGAGGGCTGAACAGCAAAGCAAAATATCACTTTGAAATGAAAATGTGAAATAGAAGTGGAAAATGCTAGAAATACACAGCATGCCTGGCAATATCGGTTGAGAGAGAAAACGAGTTGACGTTCCAGGCTGATGACCATCCATTAGAACTGAGAGAGCCAAATGTTAACTACTATTCTCCAACAGGCTTCAACATTTCTGTTTTACTTTCAGAATCCCTGCATTCATGGGCATCTTACTATTTCATGACTAATACATTTTGTCATGCTTTATTGTTGAAAAGACAAACATAAGGAGTGAGAGATTTTCTCTGTAAAAAGGACATTGAGTAAAATTGCACAATTGTATCGAACAAAAACGTCTGCTTCATGATGTTATTGTACAGCGAATTGAAAACAACACGGAAAGTGATTGATACGACTTTTAAAATTAACTTGCATACACAAATGGAGCAAATGGAGATCATACCTATACTGGACCGAGTGTTGGAACGTTCCATTATTGTCCTCTTACTGGGATTAGTTAGGACCGAACGCTTGGCCAAGGATATGTCAGCTGTCACCCGTGTAATTGATATCCTATAACAAAGAGCAAGCAAGCAATATTTGTTCAGTCAAGCAGTTTTGCTAATTGTGATCAATTGTTGTCACAGGTATTTAATTTACCTGTCAGTTCTGTGACACAATAAGCACCTAGTTAGAAAAGCCTGAAGCAAAGAACATTTCCACTCAAGTGTTCTGGCAAAAATCTGAAATGTTAGATGATACAGATAGCTATGCATTTTTAATTCTAATTTTCATTTCTTTTTCATTGTTAATGGTGGGTGTCTTTTCCCTAGGATGGGGGATTTCAAGACTAGGGGTACATTTTTAAGGTGAGAGGAGAAATTTTAAAAAGAGATGGGCAAATGTTTTACACTGAGGGTGGTTTGTATGTGGAATGAACTGCCTGAGGAATGTGGGCACAATTACAATGTTTAAAAGGCATTTGGGTAAGATTTGGAAAGATATGGGCCAGGAGCAGGCAGGTGGGACTAATTCAGTTTGGGATTATGTTAGGCATGGACTGGTTGGAACGAAGGGCTGTTTCCATGCTGTATGACTCTATAACTCTAAGTATTTTGTTTACCATTTATTCTACACTAAAAATTTACTTAATAGTTGCATGGAATTTTCCAAATGTGCAATATAAATCACTTTTATAAAAGTAAAAAATAACTCTTCCTTGTAGACATTGGTCAACATGATTTTAAAACCGAATTGTTGATGGTACAGACATGGTCAAAAGAGGACAAGTCAGAAAGAACCGGAAGAGAAAACATTGGAGAGGATTATGCTCACCTTCCATCAAACCGATGTTTCAGGAAGTCAAAGAGAGCTTTCTGCATCATATCTGTAACCTGAACAGCAGGAAAGGATGGAAAGAGAAGAACAGATATTGAGCAGAGGAAGAAAAGAATTGTAAAAAGTGAAAGTAAGTGCAGAAAATTCTTATAGACCTGTTCACCATTACCTTAAAATAAAACCAAAAAGGTTGCAATGAAAATAAAAGCTCAAGTAAAAATACCAGTTGAATTAGTAAAACATATTTTAGTCTGAAATTATAAATGGGATGAATCTTACTCTCAACAGATAATTTGCTCTTTGGGAGTTTAATGGCTCAAGCAGTAGCACTCTTATCTTGGTGCCAGAATGGGTTAGAGTCCCACTCTATGGACTGCTGCTCACCCATAATCACAGTCAGTCAGAAAACATCCAAGTAAAACCACAATGTTACACTGTGGGTGGCATGAACAAGGTGAAGGTGGGACATGCAGCCCTCAGTGGGAGAAGCTCATACCCTTCAGAGCTGCTGGCCAATCCGAGCAGTTGGCCACCCTTGCAGTTCTGGCAGTGGCACAGCAGCTCGATAGTGAGAACAGCTGGCACTACAAGGAGGCTGGCCATGGATCTGACACTGAGGTATCCGGCAGGGAGGAAATCAGACAATTAAGGCATGGTAATGGCAGGGAAGGAAGTGGGGAGACCCCCAATGTGCAAAGAGCATCATTCAAAATGGTAACCCTCCCCCTTCTGAAAGTGGTAACTCACTTCCTTCCCATTGTTTCGACCACAACGTTTGTTTTAATACAAAAGGGTAACCCATGACCACCTGCCTACCCGTGTATCCCAATTGTATCCTCAGAGGCCACTGCTGGTTTCAGCTCTCAGCCATTCTCCATACTATCAGGGTGACCTTGGCAGTCAGTGGGATGATGGTGGGCCACACACACACACACACACACACACACACACACACACACACACTTACAGACAAAGACCACATGCCAATATACATCAGTGTCAGCCTCAGGCTCCAACGAAATGGGGAACATTAGTGGCAGGAAGGGCATCCAGCAGCAAAACCATTAGCAAAATTAAAAACATTGAGAGAGAGAGATCGATAGATGAAGTGTCTTGCTCAGTGTACTTAATCTATTCTGTAGAATAAAGATAGAATTTCTGTTATTGTGGCTGTTTATAGGTTTCAATGACTGGTCTGCACTGGTAAAACAATTGGTACCACCAGCCCAGATGGCTACTGCTACAACTCATCTTAAAGCTATTTCTTCACAACTGAATAAATAATCATGCATATTATGTAATGTGCTCTATTTTCTCCCTTCCTGTTCGCCTGATCAATTTAATATTAAAACTGGGGATGGTTGTTTTACTTTACTCAGTCATGATTATGTCTATAAATCCTCACATTATGCAATCACTTATCTGTCTACAATTAAAGGATTACTTCTGAGAGCATCAGGTGAATCACAGCATTCAAAAGGCACAATGTTGGTTTCAGTTTTCAAAAAAATCAATGTTTATGCTTGCATGGTATTTATAGAACTATCAGGCCATTCAGCCCATCAGGTGCATGCCAATAGTTATGTTCAACATATCCCTCCTCCCATCATGCTTCATCCAACAACACCATCAATATTTCATTCTAAATAGCAAAAATGCATCCATGCCATTTATCCCAGTTACTCTATGAACAATCAGTTCCACATTTTAACTGCTCGCTGAGTAAAGAGATTTCTTCTGAATGCACCACTGGAATCATTAGTGATTATCTTATATTTATGAGCTCTATTTCTTAGGATGCCTGCTTCAGCCAACTGGCTCCAATATCGCCCCATTTAAATTAATGGAGCTTGGGTTGAGTACTATAAAGGCACTGCCCTAAGTATGTTAATTGTATCAATTGAGGTTATGTATACCTAGCTGAAGGGCATTGATTTTACATCCTCAAGTAACTGTCCAAAGAGACACTTGTTAGCTCTTCTGGGAAAGTACATAGGCATAATGTTTCACTTTGTGGATAGGTTTCTTCCAGGTTAAAAGTGTTTCATGTTCCTTCCTTCACCAACGAGCCAGTAAGAATAAAAAACAAATTGCTCTCACTCTTTTATTCAGGCACTTGCTTGACCTGTGAATGGAGGTTAGTTACACAGCACCATTTACAAGAAAGGGACTATGGTGTACAGGATATGTGCACTTTGTGCTCTTGTTAATGCTGGTTTTGTTACCTGTTCTGTAAAGGTTAAAGGTCAAATAAAGCACCGCATTTGCAATACGGGGCACCTGGAGTGCAGGCATAATGGTACAGGATTCATGGATTATCAAAGGAACATAGAGATAGAGTGGGAATATGGAGTTGAGGTTAAAGTTGAGTCATTGAATTTTGGGGAGTGGGTTTGAAGGGCTCAATGACTTAATCCTACTTCTATCTTATGTTCCTAACTATTACCAGCCAAGATATAAATTGACTCTGTTGTGTGATATTAAATGTTCCAAAAACATGTTAAGTTCAGCTTGAAATAAGCTGTAACAAAAACAAAAGTCAGGTCACCTTATTGTGTCAAAAGTCAATGAGATAAGTAAAGCTTTAGCAGGGTCAATGTGCCCCAAAGGCACATTTACAAATGAGTTCTGTTCTAACTGTCACTTGCAATTACCAGTGAGCTGTGAATCAGATTAATATCCCAAAGTCATCCAAACCGGGATTGCTCGACACAAACTTACATTTGGAGGACTTTTACCCAGTTCAGATGATTCTGGGTTCTAAGGTGCTTTTTTTTAATAAGAGCAGAAATAGATGTATTAATAGGAACCTGGCCAGGCAGGTGAGGAAAATAAAATAGATGATTACAATGGTAGATTTAGATAAGAAAAGATGGAATGATGCTTCATTGGAACATAAATACTGGCATGGAGTAATTGGGCCAAACAGCCTGTTTTATACAATGTGTTTTCTGTAGTAGTTTGTAATAGGTAGATTACTATTTCTCACAGGATGTGTACTCTTATTGGAGGAACATACTCAGCAATACTTCAACTTATTTTCTTACAATGATGGGGTACAAATATTATGATAGAATGTTGTGGTTCTGTTCGCCGAGCTGGAAGTTTTTGTTGCAAACGTTTCGTCCCCTGGCTAGGCGACATCATCAGTGCTTGGGAGCCTCCTGCGAAGCGCTTCTTTGATGTTTCCTCCGGTGTTTATAGTGGTCTGTCCCTGCCGCTTCCCTGTCCCTGTCAGTTTCAGCTGTCCGCTGTAGTGGTTGGTATATTGGGTCCAGGTCAATGTTTGTAATCATTAAAAACACGGAAATAGAAAAAACACACCGGATCATCAACGCCACACTCACAGGAATCCGATTCACGAGAGAAGAAGAAAAGGATAGCCAACTCCCATTCCTAGACGTGATGGTACAGAGAACACCAGACGGAGAATTCACTACAAGAGTATACAGGAAAGCCACACACACAGACCAAGTACTAAACTATGAAAGTAACCACCCCAACACACAAACGAAACTGCATCAGGACACTATTCAAAAGGGCCACAACACACTGCAGTACACCAGAACTGCAAAAAGAAGAAAACTAACACCTATACAAGGTATTCGCCAAAAACGGATACCCACGCAACTTCATCAGCAGATGCC
>NC_057716.1:88955436-88977682 GCF_004010195.1 Chiloscyllium plagiosum
ATCATGGTTTCTTTTTTGTCTATGTGTATATTTCTGATGATGTCCAAGAATTCCTGTGTTGATTGTATGGAGTGTTTGGATCCGCTGACCAGGTGTTTCAGTTTCTGTTGTAGTTCTTTGGCCAGTTTGTATGATGGTGTCCCTGGTAGTGATACTATGGGTCTGAGTGGGATGTCTGGTTTGTGTACTTTAGGTAATCCATAGAATCTGGGGGTGTTGTTGCTTTCCGGTTTCATTCTTTGTAGGTCAGCTCTGGTTATCTGTCCGTTTTTTTGTAGATTCCTTAGTGTGTTATTTATCCTATTGGTGAGTTGTGGTGTGGGGTCAAATTCCTTCATTTGGTAGGTGTTGATATCTGCAAGTAGTTGTTGTGCTTTTTGGATGTAATCAGATTTATCTAGGATGACCGTCATTCTGCCTTTATCTGCTGGTAGTATGATTATGTTCTTATCGTTTCTTAGTGATTTCAGTGCTTCCCTCTCCTTGGTGTTGAGGTTATGTGTTTGTCTTTTCCTTATTATCATAGGTACGACAGTTTGTCTCACTGTTTGTTGTGTCTCTTCTGTCAGTCCATTGTTCCTGAGTGTGCATTCTAGTGCTGCTAGGAGGTCTGTGCGCTTCGCAGGAGGCTCCCAAGCACTGATGATGTCGCCTAGCCAGGGGACGAAACGTTTGCAACAAAAACTTCCAGCTCGGCGAACAGAACCACAACAACGAGCACCCGAGCTACAAATCTTCGCACAAACTTTGAATTATGATAGAATCCAGGTTTTTAACTTTGCTTCTTATTTTTCTGACCTATGATTGTATTGTAATGTAACTTTTTTTTTCTTTATTTCTTTATTCTGTAACAAAACATTGTACCTAGGTACTCTGTGCCTAAGATAGCACCTTCAACAACGAGCACCCGAGCTACAAATCTTCGCACAAACTTTGAATTATGATAGAATCCAGGTTTTTAACTTTGCTTCTTATTTTTCTGACCTATGATTGTATTGTAATGTAACTTTTTTTTTCTTTATTTCTTTATTCTGTAACAAAACATTGTACCTAGGTACTCTGTGCCTAAGATAGCACCTTGTGCTGGTGACATTGTTACACTGTACTAATCTTGTAACTGAAGAAGCTGTACCTAGATACCTTTGTACCTAAGATGATGCTGTAAGTGGCAACGTATAAACATTTCACTGTAGTCATTTGAATACATGTGACGATAAAGTTTATGCAGTTCAATTTGCTTCATGTACCTGTTCTTGAGACAGGCCATAACTGGAACTGAAATTAAAATTCCATTCAATTGAAAAGAGAAACAGAACCTTAAGGTTTCTGGGGAAACATAGCTGAAACCAGATAAATAAGCACAAAGCTGTTAAAGTTCATATTCCAGCGGTGCAGCACAGGCAGGCTGAGATACGTGGAGGTTGCATCCAGAAGTTGGGAGTAGACAAATAGGTATCTGCTGCAGCTGTTTCTGTTATTTGAATGTAATGTTAGTGAATTCACATTATCAAAATAGACATGATCAGAGCTGAACAAATTCTGCAGCTGCGTTGTCTTGGGAAGACCGCACTTGTGAAACTTGGATCAGTTAGGTATTTTAAAACATAGAACTGTGGATGCTAGAGCTCTAAACCAAATTATGCTTTGTGGCTCTCGACCTGCAGGGATTGTACTAATTCATGAATGACTGGTTTATTCCACAGTTATAACTGGAAATATAATTTCCTCTTATCCATACAGCGTTTCATGATTCTTTTCTCAGTAACTGTGCTGATGTTCCTTGTATTCCTATGGAGTGCATATTCAGAGCTTGAAGTTTGGAAGATCATTACCAATAGAAAATCATGGGCTGGCGCACCACCAGAACTCAGTTTGTGCTTCTGGCAAGTGTTGGGAGCTCTGAAGAGGAAAATCTTTAGTTTAATCTAATCAATGAGTGATGGTCAAGAGACAAGGATCAAATGTAACCTATTTAGGATTGCAGCTTAAAGCAGCTTGTGTCACAGGCTTATGTGCATGGCAAATCATCCCTCTGTTTCTCACTCAAATGAAATGTTGGACTTACAAAGGTGGTGTTCAGCTTGATTTTTTGCTGATTACATTAAATTTACAGGACAAATTAGGGGGACAATACTTTGCATTAACAGTATTAACATGTGATCTTTTAGACTAATAGTTGCCACTCTAGATCCCAATGTTTGGGTTCCCCTGAGTTTTGCAAGCAACCAGTTCACAGAGTTAATGTAATCAGCAGCAAACCTGTGCAGCCTAGATATTTGCTAATCAAACTGTTCAGAAATGTCATTACATCCCTTTCAAGCAGGTGAGACTTGAACCCAGGTCCCCTGGTTCAGGAGTAGGCACACCACTACTGCACCACAAGAACCCACAACTCTTTGTTGTACGCTGGGTTAGAATGATATCACAGGATATCATTTAACAGTTAGCAAAATATGGTTAATTTTCATTTTGAGACCTTGGTGCAAAATGGAATATTGATCATGAATGTTATGATTGAAATACTGGGAGGTCACAAGATGGAATTTCCTTTTAAAGTAAAGTGGTAGATACAGATACTGTTGCAACATTTAAAAGACATTTGGACAGGCACATGAATAAAAAAGGTTTAGAGGAATATGGGACAAATGCAGGCAAATGGGATTGGTTTATGATTTGGAGATACCGGTGTTCGATTGGAGTGTACAAAGGTAAAAATCTCACAAGACCAGGCTATAGTCCAACAGGTTTAATTGGAAGCACTAGCTTTCGGAGCGCTGCTCCTTCATCAGGTGGTTGTGAAGTACAGAATTGTAAGACACAGAGTTAATTTCGAATGATTTAATTTGGGAAACCTGGTGATGTGAATGAGTTGGTCCAAAGAGTCTGTTTCCATGCTATATGACTCTATGAGACCTAACTATGGATCACGTGTCAGGTCATAAAAGCTAAAAGTTTGCATTTCATGTGCTGTTTTGAAATTAAAAGTTAATTAAACAAGTATTTTAAATTACACATCTGAATTGGAGGGATACACTAGATTAATCCTTCAATTACTACTCAATTTAAAACCTTCAGAACTAACTTCTCACACCATCCACATTAAAGCCAATTTATAGGATCAAATCTTTTACTTTGTAATTATTGTAGGAAAAATATCAATCACCATTATTGTGGTAAATCCAAGGGGCAACTGAGAATCTATACTTAATTCCTCAAAATGAAACTTTATCTTGGTTTTCTAAAATGGATTTCCACAAGGAATTCCCTAAAGAAAGCTCTTCTTATTTGTGTAGCTTGGAATTCAAAGTCAGGTCATTTGAAATCCTTCATACCCCTTTGAAAAAGAAACAGTTTATAATTTATTGCTAGCAGGAATGTCAAACTGTGGCCCTAGTCATCCCTGGGGCTGTCCCTGGAAAGCCATCTTTCAAAGGCCAGGCAACTCACTCCTAGTCTTGCACCACTGAGAAAATACATGGTCTTTCTTATGTTTATAGTAAATGACCTTGCACTTCTACAGGTTAGCTGAAATGGTTTTGGCCACTGAACCTATCATTCCTGCGATCTTGTGGCATATTTTTGCAACCCGTGAATGTATAAGTTTGAATATCTGAGTTTTAAAAAGCAAACAATGTATTAATTCTGTAATTACTAACTTGATTCAGTAATTCAGGATCCATCGATACATCAAAACCTAGCAGTTTGCATTCTATCATGAAACTATACCTGAACAAATATTTGTCTAATTGTTTGTTAAAAAAGATTTCAATAACACTTTGTCAAAAATTATATAACAAGGTGTTATGAATGTGAAGGTGTTTACTGTACCTTTGAGAGAGTGAATGCTGTTCTGCACTGACAGCTTACAAATACCTGTCATATGACTAGCTAGCAGTCTCAGAGTGTAATGGAGAATTGAAAATATGTAACATATGACTGTGAAATGGATGCCTGAGTTGGTTGGTTAAAGTTGAATTGTTGTCAAAACAGCAATCAGTTTAAATCATGCCACAATATCAAGTAACAATTTGTAGTGGTGGTTCATAGGTATGTTAAAAAAAGATAAGAACTTGGAGCAGGGGCAATTCAGCCCCTCGAGCTTGGTCTGCCACTCAGTACGATAGTAGTTGATAACATCTTCGCCTGAACACTGTTTTCCTGTCTGCTCTCCATAACCTTTAATTTATTACTAATTTAAAATGTCTACCTCCTCCTTAGGTTGACTCAGTGTCCCAGCATCCACCACACTATGTGGTAGTAATTTTCACAGATTCATGACATTTTGAAAGAGGTATTTTCTCCTCATCTCAGTTTTAAATCTGTTACCCCTTATCCTAAAACCAAGACTTCTCATTGAAGATTGCCCACAAGAGAAAAATCCACTTTACATATTCTTTGTAAATGTCCTTTAGCATCTGATATACCTCAATTAGATCTCTTCTCCTTCTTCGAAACTCGAGTGTATCTGCCCAAACTTCTCAATTTCTCTTCATAAGACAAACCCTGCATCTCTGGCATAAATCCAGTGAACCTCCACAAAACTGCTTACATTACAACTATATCCCCCCCTCAAGTAAGGCAACCAAAATTGTATGCAATACTCTAAGTGCAGTCTCACTAATGCCTTGTACAACTGCAGCATCACTCCAGCTTTGACAAATGGTCAGTTAGACTTGAAACGTCAACTCTTTTCTCTCCTTACAGATGCTGCCAGACCTGCTGAGATTTTCCAGCATTTTCTCTTTAGGTTGCAGCATCACGTCCCTACTTATGTACTCTATTCTTTCAGCAATAAATGCTAACATTTTTATTATCAGCTGTACCTGCATACCTGTTTTCTGGTATTCATGTATGAGGACATCCCAGATCCCTCTGCACAAAAACACTCCGAAATTTCTCTCTGTTTAGATAATAAGTTGCCTTTTTATTCCTAGACCAAAATGGATATCCTCACACATATCCATATTAAACTTCTTTTGCCAAGTATTACCCAACCTATCCATATCCGTTTGTTAATTTCTCATTGCAAGTTACTTTCCCACCTATTTTTAGTGTCATCTTCAGATTTGCAAATACAGCTTCACTCAGTGCCCTAGTTTATTTTCATAATGACTGATGGCAGATATAATCCATCACTATTCCTTACCTCATAACCTTTCAACGATGGGCCCACCAACACAACAGGTCTCATGGACGGTACCACATCATAAGGCGGAATGTGCTCAGTCTGTGTTAATTAAAAACAGTAATGATGCATGAGAATACTCGTTAAACGGTAATAGTTAAAACAAGCTAATATCTGATTTAAGTGGCAATGATACTTTAATGCATTGCATTGTAAGTGCCTCCTCCTGTTTTTTTTAAATCTTCCTCCTGGTGTTTACATCTTTCTGTTCCTACAACATTAATGGATCTTGTTAAGAAACTCACCTTCCAAAGTAATTTCTCTGTGGAATGTGATAGACCAATTTCCTGATATCCAGCAGAGTTTCCTGATGGAATACATTCATGAGCTGACTACTATGTACATTGAATGATTCCATTGATCCATTGGGAAACCATTTAAATTATTACTCAGGAAATTTCCCCAGGAGATGATGGAGGATTACTTTTAAAAGATTATTATGGGACTCCCCCTTATGATTAGTGGAGGACATCATAGAAAAGAGTATTCTGTGTGCGTTGGAACCCTGTCACATAGTATCACTGAAGGCTGCAAGAAACAATCGGGTTCACTTGTGTGCCCAGCAGTCAGACCAGTAATCCTTACACAGACCACTACAGACTGCCATTCAAAAAACATAGATTAAGAGTCTTTTTTTTACCCCTTGCTTTAACGAGAGTCAAGAAGGGCAGAAGTGCTGTATGCAATGTGACACTGAGACTGCCTACTTCTCTTCCAGGCTAACCTGAGGTGATAGGTGATTGTCCAAGCCAGGCAAAGTCAAACCTTCTGCACAGCTCTCAATCTGCTGATGGAGCCAGGGGAAGTAACCATAGTTCAGCAGTGATATCCTAATGAAACCAACTTGTATGAGCTTGCCAATAACATTATTACGCACATGCAACATTAGCTACACTGGCGTCATGCCAGACTCAATCCAAGAGCTACTTCAGAATGTGTTTCTTAAATATCATCTGAAATAAACAGGAAATAAAAAAAAGAGATTAAATTGGATTGCAATTTGTTTTCTTATCATTTTTGGTCTGCTACTTTGGGTAAGATTTTCGATTTATGTAGCTAGTAGTTGTAAATAGCTAACTTCACCGAATGTCAAAAGGGCTGCTAGTTTGTAATTGCTAACGAGATTAAAACATTGGTTCAGAGGTTTATAAATCCTGGAGACCCCTCCCTAACAACATTCTGGGTGTATCTCCACCATATGGACTGCAGCATTCTCATGTTCTTCTTACAATCAAATACAGTTGGATAACAAATGCTAGCCTAGAAACCAGTGTCACCCGCATCTTATGAAAGAATAAGTAAAATAAAAAAATAACTCAGGCAGGAACTTGTTTTTACTCAAAATGTGAATTTGATCAATTATTTAAGCAATTATTTACTCAGCTCTTTCTATTTATTTACTTAACATAAACATATAAATGAATATAAACACTGGCAAGTTTGTTTGACACTGGGCTTGAAAAGAATTGATTGAATAGAGGAAAATGCAGCTTTGACAATTCCATTGTTAAGTATTTGTCAAGCCATTGTGTCTCATGCATTTAATCTGAAAACAGATTAATTATGTTAGTAGGTGCAATGACAACCATTCCTGAATACCATTTGAGTCTGGAGGACTAATGTTTTAAATATATACATGCAGTGTGGTGGCTCACCCATTAGAAGTATACATTGAGAAATTATGGGTACTCCTTCCCATAATTTTCAATTTTTTAAAAATCAATTGTCAAAACATAGACAGGGTAATTAACCATCTGGCGACACAGCTGTAAGACAGCAGATTACAGAACAAGTACCGCAAGATGAGTCCACTTGTGAGAACTAGAAATGTCAAAACAAGAGTAGGCTCTCCATTCAAAGTCAGCCTTTCAATCCCTTAAATTCATCTGCTTCCTGCTTAGCTTGGTTCCTGAGGGTCCATGGCACCTTTCTTCCTGCCCACCTGCAACACTAATGTCTCTCGCACCTCATTGGTCATTGTCGATCCAACTGCCACATTGCAAGAATTTACGTTGCAGCAATGCAGGGGAGTTGATGGCCTCGGAATATTATTGCGGGACTGTTATTCCAGGGAACAGGAGAATCGACATTTCGGGCAAAGCCCTTCTTCAGGAATGAGGAAAAAGGGACCCAGGTAATGTTCCGGGGACCCAGGTAATGTTCCGGGGACCCAGGTTCGAATCCCGCCATGGCGGATGGTGGAATTTGACTCCAATAAAAATCTGGAATTAAGAGTTTAATGAAAACTGTGAATCGATTGTTGGAAAAATCCATCTGGTTCACTAATGTTCTTTGGGGAAAGAAACTGACATCCTTACCAGTCTGACTTCAGACCTACAGCAATGTGGTTGAATCTCAACTGCCCTCAGTTAGTGAAGGACAATAACCTGTTGGCCTCATCAGCTATGCCTTCATCCCGTGAATGAATGAGAAAGAAAAAAAAATTCTGACCAACTATCTTTTAAGATACATCATGCCTTTAAGAAGAGTAGGAAAACAGTGCCATGAGGCATTCAAACAACAATGCCAGGGTCTCTTGCTGTGTGCAGAACTCATTGACAGCATTAGGAAGCAGCAGTGCTCCAAAGGTTTGTAATTTGAAATAAACCTGCTGCACTATAGCCTGGTGTTGTGTGATTTCTGAGAGAAAGTGAGGACTGCAGATGCTGGAGATCAGAGCTGAAAATGTGTTGCTGGGAAGGCGCAGCAGGTCAGGCAGCATCCAAGAAGCAGGAGAATCAACGTTTCGGGCATGAGCCCTTCTTCAGGAATGGTGTGACGTCTGACTATGTCCACCACAGTCCAACACCTGCACCTCCCCACCATAGCATTAAGAAACAGAGAGCAACATAAGTACTACACTCACATATTCAGATGAGGTGGATACACAACGTTTACATGTTGCTATGTCAATTGAAAGGGACACGTGTCACTCACTACTTATGATCCTCACATCCAAAAAAACAGTTCTAACAGCCAGTCCTATGTTCCTATGTTTTGCAATTCCCACTTGAGAGAAAAGTAGATGCCCCAATTACCTTTTAAATCCCTACCATTACAGTGAAACAGTTGTGAGAAATGAATTCAGAAAAATGTGTGATTGTAACATTCTTTTCTCTTGCTACTTGCAGCCAAGAGGGCAGAATGTGAAGATCTTCAGCACAACAATGCAAACAGAAATCCTCACTCTAAATTCAGCCTGAAGCCAGTGGACATTCTGTGACCTAGCTATCACAAAGAAACTTGTCAAATAGGTGCAAATATATCAGAATTCACAAGTGTTTCTTTCATCGGTAACTACTAAATACAAAAGCAACATCAGGTGAACTGAGATATACAACTTGAGATCACAATACTCTACCAACTGATGAGCAACTTATGTTCATTGGAATATTCATTCTGTCACTGCTAGTTATTTCATGTGACTTTGTGGCAGTTATATCTGATGTTTAATTTTGAGAATCCATTGTTTGGTTAAACACATGACCTTAGCTGTTCCCAGATGTCACATAATGCGGTAATTTAAATATTAGTCCAGGAAAGCATAATGAATGTTCTGTCTGGAAATGTGGAGGCAGGTTCCACTGAGGCATTCAAGTCGGCATTAGATGATTACTTGGATAGAAATGGTGTGCAGGGCTATGGCAAAAAGACAGGTGATTGGCACTAGGCAACAGAACCTGTATAGGAACGATGGGCTAAATGGTCTTCTTCAGTGCTGTAACAATTCTGTGGTCCTGTGAACATTTGGCATCAGGATAATCTGTCACATAATGGTGTCTCACTGAATGAAACGGATTATGCCTTTTATTTGATTCTTTTAACAGAATTAGTGGATCATAAAATATTACTTTTGGTAAGACACAAGATCAGCACTGCGGTTCTAAGATTATAGAGACAATTTTAACCGTGAGGATGCATACAGTTACAATTATCCATGGCAATTACACACTGTTATTTGTCTTCCTGCAGGTTCTGATTTTAAACTGTTCTTCCAAACAGACAGAAACAGCACCTGAAATTAGTGCTCTTTAAATAAGCAAATTGAGTTCCATTGTTCTGATTAGGGCCAGACTACTATTTTAACTATTGGTCTATAGGGAGACATTTCTGATGCTCTGACCAGGCCAACAAAGCAGGAATAGCAGCCAAGGGAATAAACGATCCAAAAGGTCAAAACCGAAACAACTGCAGATGCTGTAAATTAGAAACAAAAATAGAAGTTGTTGGAAAAGCTCAGCAGGTCTGGCAGCATGTGTGAAGAGAAATCAAAGTTAACATTTCTAAGGGTCATCAGACCCAAAATGTTAACTTTGATTTCTCTTCACAGGTGCTGCCAACCTGCTGAGCTTTTCCAATGACTTCTGTTTTTGTTTCCAAAAACTCAAGTTGTTTTAATGATTTCAACTCTCATCATGGGGCTTGACAGAGCAGAATTAGTCCTCTGGGCTCTTTCCAAAGGTTTTTAATCTTCCCACGCCAGATCCTCTACCTTCACCAAAAGTCTACTGAATCTTCATTCTGAAACTTAACCGAGCCCTGAGGACCATCTTTTCTGTCGATATCAACCATACTGTGCACCTTGTATGCCACTTCCCACTGGCGCCATGCAGATGAAGTCTGGGAATTGAAAACCCCTGGTTCTCGTGCTGCCAGGATTCAGGATTGTTTATACCCACCTGGGCCCCCAAATCTCTGCATTCCTACCTGCATTCAAACCACTGCTTATATTTCCTGGATATCACTTTCCAACTGTCCAAGTCATTCTCAGTCTGTGGTCATCTGTTGGTAAGACTCTCCTTTGCTCATAAGCACTTCAGTATGCAAAACATGCATCAAATAATGTTTAAAGTTCAATGAGAAGTCTGTGGTAAGTGTCAAGAATTAGACAAAAACTCCATTCATTTTCACTTGTTGCACTCTAATGCTGTACAACACACACTCAGCTCTTGTGATTAGAATAGCTTCAGTGGATTTGACAGCCACACTGGTGACAGCCTGACAGTAACAGAAAGAAAACTACTGATTAAGTTGATAGACACAAAAGCAACACCAGGATGGAGAAAAAAAAACACTCACCACTTTTTGCTTCTGTTTTGCTGCAAAGGGGAAAAAAGCATTTGTTTAAGGAACAAACATTCTTGTCCTGGCTATCAGAATATGCAAACTTGGTAGCATCAAATCTCAAGAATTCGACTGTGAAAGGTAATTTCAGCTAACGTATTAAGCATGATTTGAAATAATATCAACAACACAGTAATTATTAAATTGTGGAAACAAAATACTGAATGTGTTCATATTATATTCAAGTGTTTGAGTTGTGCTAATGTTGGTGGCAAACTCTATGGCATAAGACTTGGGGGGAAGCAAGAATCAAATGGTATTAGCACTGGACTGTTAATCCAGAGACCCAGATAATGTTCTGGGGACGCCAGTTTGAATCCTACCACAAGAGATGGTGGAATTTGAATTCAATAGAAGGAAATCTGCAATTAAGAGTCTAATGATGACCATGAATCCATTACTGATTATTGGAGGGGTGAAGAACCCATCTGGTTCGCTAATGTCCTTTAGGAGAAAGTGAGGAGTGAGGTCTGCAGATGCTGGAGATCAGAGCTGAAAATGTGTTGCTGGAAAAGCGCAGCAGGTCAGGCAGCATCCAGGGAACAGGAGAATCGACGTTTCGGGCATAAGCCCTGAAGAAGGGCTTGTGCCCGAAACGTCAATTCTCTTGTTCCCTGGATGCTGCCTGACCTGCTGCGCTGTTCCAGCAACACATTTTCAGCTCTAATGTCCTTTAGGGAAGGCAACAGCCATCCTTACCTGGTCTAGCCTATACATGATTCTAGACCGACAGCAATGTGGTTTACTCTGGGCAATAAATGCTAGCCTAGCCAGTGATGCCGATATTCCATGAATGAATGAAAGAAAACTCAACATGGAAGAAGAACAAGACACAGGATGCAATGACATTAAAGTTGAACCAAACAAGCTTGAAATCCACTTTGGATCAGATCTACTTTCAGTCACATGCTCTGTACTGAACAACATCCTTTTAACAGTAAACTAATAAGAAACTCATTAAGAGTGCAGCATATATTGATAAACAATTCGAGTTTTACTCTCATGGTTTGTCATATCTGCTGAACTCCTGAATGTGTTACTTACTCTGCCATGCAATGTACAGAGTGATCAGGTATTCTTGCAATACCCTAAAATACCTACAGAGTTAAAGTCAGTTGGGCAATTGCAAGTTGAATACTCCACGTGTGATTTAAATAGCAAGAACAAATTCACCTGAAGAAGGGGAGGGAGAACGCCACGTACCAGACACCATATCACCGAGGCTGGAAGAAGAGTTCCCACTGGACTTCCTAATAAAACAAAATATTTCAAAAATAATTATGGGGGACGGAGCAACAGTGAAGAACATAACGGGTTACTCAGTTTACATTCAGGTTCAAAGTCCTTACAACTTTTCCGGACTTTATATCATGAACACAATGAATTCTCATGGATATGTGGACCATTTACAGGCCCATTGATTACTTTTCGTGAAACAATTTTACTTATTTTGGTTATTTTTATTTGGGTCACTCTTCAGAGGTGTGAACTATCAGAGGTTCAGCCTTGACTGATTTTTAATAAAATTATGCATCCAAAATTTACAGTCAGGGCGTTCACAACACAGATTCTCCAACCCAAATCGTGCTAGTGCGCAGTAAAACTGGAATCAGAGAATACAATTTTGATACTGTTCTATTGTCTCCCACTATAATATCTGGAAGTTCTAAATTTAAAGAAAATTATCACAAACAATGCACTAATGATAGTACATAGAACATCACAGTACAGTACAGGCCTTAGAACATAGAACATAGAACATAGAACAATACAGCACAGAACAGGCCCTTCAGCCCACGATGTTGTGCCGAACATTTGTCCTAGCTTAAGCACCCATCCATGTACCTATCCAATTGCCGCTTAAAGGTCACCAAAGATTCTGACTCTACCACTACCACAGGCAGCGCATTCCATGCCCCCACCACTCTCTGGGTAAAGAACCCACCCCTGACATCTCCCCAAACCCTTCCACCCTTCACCTTAAATTTACGTCCCCTTGTAACACTCTGTTGTACCAGGGGAAAAAGTTTCTGACTGTCTACTCGATCTATTCCTCTGATCATCTTATAAACCACTATCAAGTCACTCCAAATGTGGCCTAACCAAGTCCTGTACAGCTGCAACATCACTTCACGGCTCTTGAATTCAATCCCTCTGCTAATGAATGTTAATACTCCATAGGCCTTCTTACAAGCTCTATTCACCTGAGTGGCAACTTTCAAAGACCTATGAACATAGACCCCAAGATACCTCACTAAGAACCCTACCGTTAACCCTGTATTCCGCATTCTTATTTGTTCTTCCAAAATGGACAACCTCACACTTGGCAGGGTTGAACTCCATCTGCCACTCCTCAGCCCAGCTCTGCATCATATCTAAGTCCCTCTGCAGCCGACAACAGCCCTCCTCACTGTCCACAACTCCACCTCTCTTCGTATCATCTGCAAATTTACTGACCCATCCTTCGACTCCCTCATCTAAGTCATTAATAAAAATTACAAACAGCAGAGGACCCAGAACTGATCCCTGCGGAACTCCACTTGTAATTGGGCTCCAGGCTGAATATTTACCATCTACCACCACTCTCTGCCTTCGACCGGTTATCCAGTTTTCTATCCAATTGGCCAAATTTCCCTCTATCCCATGCGTCCTGACTTTCCGCATAAGCCTACCATGGGGAACTTTATCAAATGCCTTACTAAAATCCATGTATAGTACATCCACTGCTCTACCCTCGTCCACATGCTTGGTCACCTCCTCAAATAATTCAATAAGACTTGTAAGGCAAGACCTCCCCTTCACAAATCCGTGCTGGCTGTCCCTAATCAAGCAGTGTCTTTCCAGATACTCATAAATCCTATCCCTCAGTACCCTTTCCATTACTTTGCCTACCACTGAAGTAAGACTAACTGGCCTTTAATTCCCGGGGTTATCCCTATTCCTTTTTTTGAACAGGGGCACAACATTCGCCACTCTCCAGTCCCCTGATACCACCCCCGTTGACAGTGAAGACAAAAAGATCATTGCCAACCGCTCTGCAATTTCCTCTCTTGCTTCCCACATAATCCTAGGGTATATCCCGTCAGGCCCGGGGGACTTGTCTATCCTCAAGTTGTTCAAAATGCCCAACACATCTTCCTTCCTAACAAGCATCTCTTCTAGCTTACCAGTCCGTTTACACTCTCCTCTTCAACAATACAGTCCCTCTCGTTTGTAAATACTGAAGAAAAGTACTCAGTCAAGATCTCTCCTATCTCTTCCGACTCAATACACAGTCTCCCACTACTGTCCTTGATCGGACCTCCCCTCATTCGTTCAGCCCTCAATGTTGCATCGACCTGTGAAAACAATCTGAAATCCATCTAACCTACACTATTCCATTATTGTCCATATTCCTATCCAATGACCATTTAAATGCTCTTATAGTTGATGAGTCTACTACTACTGCAGGCAGTGCATTCCATGCCCCTACAACTCTCTGAGTAAAGACACTACCTCCGACATCGGTATTATATCTATCACCCCTCAATTTAAAGCTGTGTCCCCTCGTGCTAGCCATTAACATCTAAGGAAAAAGGCTCTCACTGTAAAACCTATATATGCCTCAATGAAGTCACCTGTCAATCTTCTCTCTAACGGCCTCAAGTCCCTCAGCCTTTCCTTGTACGACCTTCCCTCCATACCAGGCAACAACCTAGTAAATCTCCTCTGAACCCTTTCCAAAGCTTCAACATCCTTCCTATAATGCAGTGACCAGAACTGTACACAAAACTCCAAGTGCAATCGCACCAGAGTTTTGTACAGCTGCAGCATGACCGCATGGTTCTGAAATTCAATCCCTCTACTAATAAAAGCTAACACACAGTATGTCTTCTTAACAACCCTGTCAACCTGGACTTTCAATGATCTATGTACCTGGATACTGAGATCTCTCTGCTCATCTACACTACCAAGAATTTTACCAATTTTACTCTGCATTCTTGTTACTCCTTCCAAAGTGAATCACCTCACACTTTTCCGCATTAACCTCCATTTGCCACCTCTCAGCCCAGATCTGCAGCTTATATATGCCCCCTCTGTAACCTACAACATCCTTTGTCACTATCCACAACCCCACCAACCTTAGTGTCATCCGCAAATTTATAAACACATCCTTCTATGCCATCATCCAGGTGATTCATAAAAATGACAAACAGCAGTGGACCCAAAACAGATCCTTGTGGTACACCACTAGTAACTGAACTCCAGGATGAACATTTCCCATCAACCACCATCCCCTGTCTTCTTTCAGCTAGCCATTATCTGATCAAAACTGCAAAATCATCCTCAATCCCATGCATCTTTATTTTAGAGTCTTAGAGATGTACACATGGAAACAGACCCTTTGGTCCAACCTATCCATGCCGACTAGATATCCCAACCCAATCTAGTCCCACCTGACAGCACCGGGCCCATATCCCTCCAAACCTTTCCTATTCATATACCCATCCAAATGCCCTTTAAATGTTGCAATTATTCCAGCCTCCACCACTTCCTCTGGCAGTTCATTCTGTGTGAAAAAGTTGCCCCTTAGGATTCTTTTATATCTTTCCCCTCTCACCCTAAAGCTATGCCCTCTAGTTCTGGACTCCCCAACCCCAGGGAAAAGACTTGCCTATTTACCCTATCCATGCTCCTCATAATTTTGTAAACCTCTATAAGGTCACTCCTCAGCCTCCGACGCTCCAGGGAAAACAGCCCCAGACTGTTCAGCCTCTCCCTATACTCAAATCCTCCAACTCTGGCAACATCCTTGTAAAGCTTTTCTGAACCCTTTCAAGTTTCACAACATCCTTCTGATAGGAAGGAGACCAGAATTGCATGCAATATTCCAACAGTGGCTTAACCAATGTCCTGTACATTTGCAACATGACCTCCCAACCCCTGTACTCAATACTCTGACCAATAAAGAAAGCATACCAAAAGCCTTCTTCACTATCCTATCTACCCGCGACTCCACTTTCAAGGAGCTATGAACCTGCACTCCAAGGCCTCTGTTCAGCAACACTCCCTAGGACCTTACCATTAAGTGTATAAGTCCTGAGAAGATTTGCTTTCCCAAAATGCTGCACCTCACATTTATCTGAATTAAACTCCATCTGCCACTTCTCAGCCCATTGGCCAATCTAGTCAAGATCCTGTTGTAATCTGAGGTAACCCTCTTCGCTGTCCACTACACCTCCAATTTTGCTGTCATCTGCAAACTTACTAACTGTACCTCTTATACTAGCATCCAAATCATTTATGTAAATGAGAAAAAGTAAAGGACTCAGAACCGATCCTTGTGGTACTCCAACTGGTCACAGGCCTACAGTCTGAAAAACAACCCTCCACCACCACCCTCTGTCTTCAACTTTGAGCCAGTTCTGTATCCAAATGGCTAGTTCTCCCTGTATTCTGTGAGATCTAACCTTGCTAATAAGTCTCCCATAGGGAACCTTGTAGCTTACTATGGGGAACCTTATCAAACACCTTACTGAAATCCATATACACCACATCAACCGCTTTTCCCTCATCCATCCGTTTGGTCACGTTCTCAAAGAATGCAATAAAGTTTGTGAGGCACGATCTACCTTTCACAAAACCGTGTTGACTATTCCTAATCAACTTATTCCTTTCTAGATTATTATAAATCATATCTCTTATAACCCTTTCCAACACTTTACCCACAACTAAAGTAAGGCTCACTGGTCTATAATTACCAGAATTGTCTCTACTCCCCTTCTTGAACAAGGGAACAACATTTGCTACCCTCCAGTCTTCTGGCACTATCCCTGTAGACAACGACGACATAAAGATCAAAGCCAAAGGCTGTGCAGTCTCCTCTCTGGCTTCCCAGAGAATCCTAGGATAAATGCCACCCAGCTCAGGGGACTTATCTATTTTCACACTTTCCAGAATTGTTAACACCTCCTCTTGTCAACTTCAATCCCATCTAGTCTAGTAGTCTGTATCTCAGTATTCTTGACAACATTGTCTTTTTTTACTATGAATACTGACGAAAAATATTTGTTTAGCAATTCCCCTATCTCCTCTGACTCCACACACAACTTCCCACTACTATCCTTGATTGGCCCTAATCCTACTCTAGGCGAAAGTGAGGACAGCAGATGCTGGAGCTTAGAGTTGAGAGCGTGGTGCTGGAAAGGCACAGCAGGTCAGGCAGCATCCGAGGAGCTGGAAAATCAAGAAATTCCCAATGAAGGGCTTTTGTCCGAAAAGTTGATTTTCCTAATCTTACTCTGGTCATTCTTTTATTCCTGATATACTTATTGAAAGCCTTAGGGTTTTCCTTGATCCTATCTGCCAATGACGTCTTATATCCCCTCCTGGCTCCTCTTAGCTCTCTCTTTAGGTCCTTCCTGGCTAACTAGCAATTCTCAAGTGCTCGAACTGAGCCATCACATCTCATCCTAACATAAGAACTACACCAGAACTATTTAGCAGTATAACCTTCTGAAAGCTGCAGGAATATGGGGAAAGAGCCAAGGAGCAGGGCTCCCTAGATTGCTTTCCAAAAGAGCTAATGCAGACTTAATGGGCCAAATGTTGTCCTTCTATTGTGTTCCTAAGAGAGCAGTCCTATGAGAGAGTACAGTATACAGGGTCTCCTGATTTAGGAGGGATGCAGATGTATTAGAGGCAGTTCAGAGAATGTTTATGAGTCTCATACCAGGAAAGAGTGGGTTGTGTTTTGAGGAACGGTGGACAGGCTAGGGTTGTACCTGCTGGACTTTGGATGTGTAACAGGAACATTGTTGAAACATGTAAGATCTTCAGAAGTCTTGACAGGGTGATAGGAGAATGAGTCCAGTGACCCTTTCTCAGACTGAGACTCGAAACGTTAATTCTGTTTGCTCTCCACAGATGAGGAGTTTCTCCAGCAATTTCTGTTCTTGTGTGTTTCAGATCTCCTGCATCCACAGGTCTTTGTTTCATTTTTGTTTCAAATGTCCAATGGGTTCACGACATTCACTTGGGAAGGATATTCTTACCCATTCTGCCAAATATGTAGCTCCACTAGGCCTGCTGCTGCTGAGGTTCCGATTCTTGGATCAATCTGGGGAGCCTTGTAGTGCATGCTGGATAGAATGTGCCCCATAATCCCAGCATGCTGTGCTGTGCACAACTGAAGCAGACAATGAGGGAATGCCATGGAAGAGGAGGAACAGTCTTCCAAGGAGGAAAATGAAGATATTGAGCAAGACAAACATTGCCTTCTGCAAAGATAGAGGACTGTAGCATTAAGTGCAACAAGTCAGACAGGACTTAATTGACACCTATTTCCAGAAGATGTGAGCTACATACAGTGATCATTCATTTACTGTAGTCATTGGTGTTTGAAAAGCAAACAGATCCTGTCTTTTCTCAGAGGCAAAAGCAACATTTTGTCTTTTGTTCATTTTGGTGGTTTCTGAATAAAAGTAAACATTTTCAATTATCTGAAGGCCTTTCAATACATGTTTGTCCCATGTTGAACAATAATGCTACACTGGGCATTGGGGAAAAGTAGACAGAGTACGAATATGGGATGGCGTTAAAGATGGGCAAGATGTGTAGTTTCATCTTTAAATAGCAATAAATGTACAATATGACGTGCAATGGAAGTGTCAGACATGCCACCTCTGTGCCCTGAGAAGGGTTTGTTTGTGGTTACCCTGCTACTAAGTCCAGGGTGAAAGACAACTCTTGATTGGCAGCACTTGACCATGTGCACAGCTCGGCTTTAAAGATGGTTCCAGATCCAGGGATTCTGTGTGTTCCAGGCAGTGACAAGTACTTCAAACTGTGATGGGAAGAAGTAGATAACAGTATAGGAGTGGGACTGTAGGAGTGGGGTGCATAACTGACCAGCTGTATTTGGGAAGATAGCAGGAGAAATCTCACAAAGTCTCATGGAAAGAAACCCTCTGTGAAATATGCCAAAATTGACACAAAGCAGCAGTGGACCATTAAAAGAGAGGAGTAGCCACCAAATTATTCTTCTGGCAATACGCCCTCCTGGACAATGAGCCAAATAGTAAAGTTTGAACTGCAGTATCATGCTTCTGTCGACCAGCACCACTGAGGCAAGTCTGTGTGCAATGATTGAGCTACATAGAGCTACACAATATAAAATACAGGAAGGGAGCTACACAGAGTGACACAATATAAAATACAGGATTAAATACAGGATATTGTACCCCAACATGCCAACATTTTCATGCAAGACTTCTTCTCTACGCAGGACTTCCAAACAACACCATGGCGACGAGTCACTGAAACAACTACACAATGACATCAACGAGTTTCATCCCACCATCAAACTCACCATGGACTACTCTCACTATCTGTCTCATTCTTGGACACATGCACCTCCATCAAGGATGGGCATCTCAGCACCACCCTCTACCGCAAATTTACAGATAATCTCACAATCCTATGCTTCTCCAGCTTCCTCCTGAAACATATTAAAACAACCATCCCCTATGGACAAGCCCTACACATACACAGGATCTGTTCAGATGAGGAGGAGCGTGACGGACACCTGAAAGTACTCAAGGATGCCCTCATAAGAACTGGGTACAATGCTCAACTCATTGACCGCCAGTTCCAACGTGCCACAGCGAGGAACCACAATGACCTCCTCAGGAGACAGACACAAACTGCAACCAACAGGGTACCCTTCGTGATCCAGTACTTCCCAGGAGCCGAAAAACGACGCCATGTTCTTTGCAGCCTGCAACACGTTATCAACGAGGATGAGGACCTCAACAAGACCTTTCCCACACCTCCACTTCTCGTCTTTAAAGAACCGCCAAACCGCAAACAGAGCATTGTTCGCAGCAAACTGCCCAGCTTTCAGGACAACACCCTACAACCTTGTCATGGTAGACGCTGCAAGATGTGTCAGAGTGTCGACACAGATACCACCATTACACATGGGGACACCTCCCACCATGTACATGGCAGGTACTCATGCGACTCAACCAACGTTGTCTGTCTCATACCCTACAGGCAAGGATGCCCTAAGGCATGGTGCATTGGCGAGATCAAGCAGAGGCTACAGGGATGCATGAATGGACACCGCACAACAATCAACAGGTAGGAGTGTTCCCTCCCAGTCAGAGAACACTTCAGCGGTCCGGGACATTTGACCTCGAACCTTGTGGTGACCGTCCTCCAAGGGGGACTTCAGGACAGGCAACAACAAAAAGTAGCAGAGCAGAGGCTGATAGCCAAGTTCAGTACCCATGGGGATGGCCTCAACCGGGACCTTGGGTTCATGTCACACTACATGTGACCCCATTGCACTTCACACACACACACACACACACACACACACACACTCACTCCGACACACACACACAGACACACACACACTCCAACACGCACCACACTTGTGTACATACACACACACTCCTATACATACACACATTCCTACAGACACACATGCACATTCTGACAGACACACTCATGCAGACCCTCTCTCATACTTTCACACATACACTCACACAGACTTATACTCCTTTACACTCACACTCAGACACATACACACGTACAGATATAAGTTTGTGGGGTGAATCTGTAAGTCCAGAATTACATTTCACTTTGCTCAAAAACTGCATGAATCCATGTAAGATTCTGTAAATCCATTTTTTAGATTAGAATCAGCCTAATCAGTGTGGCACAGACAGTCTCACACAGGGAAGCTCACACCTTCAACACATTATCTGGGCCAGCATGACACCAATTGTTAAAGTTCACTTGAGAATGTAGCTTTTAAAAACGTTTTGTGTTTTACATATGAAAGAACCAAAACCAACATGGTCATTCTAACAGAGGAGAGACTTAACAATCAATCCAGGTCTTTTTCAATATATAATTTCAGTTACATCACAATATAAACTTTTGCGATAAATTCTGTGTCTTACAATCTTATACTCCACAACCACCTGATGAAGGAGCAGCACTCCAAAAGCTAGAGTGCTTCCAATTAAACCCGTTGGACTATAACCTGGTGTTTGTGATTTTTAACTTTGTGCATCCCAATCCAAAACCGGCATCTCCAAATCATAAAATACAGGAAGGGAACTACTCAATTTAAAATACGGGGAGGAAACTACACAGAGCTACACAACAAAGTACAGGGAGGGAGCCATACAGAGATGCATAACACTGACAAAATACAAGAAGGTATGTATTTTGTGCAAAAAGCCTGCAGAAGACTTTGTACTATTTTTACAAAGCACAGTTGAACAAAGAAGTAAAATTCTAGCTTGCAATACAGCATTTTAAAATGCTGTATTATAAGCTAGAATTTTACTTCTTTGTTCAACTGTGTTTTGGAAAAATAGTACAATGGAGATAAGGAGAAATCTCTTCAGCCAGGGAGTGGTGAATTTACAGAAGGTTGTGGAGACCAGGTAATTGAGTATATTTAAGAATGAGAGAGATAGGTTCTTGACTATCAAGGGGATCAAGAGTTACGCACAGAAAGCAGAAGAATGGGGTTGAGAAACTTAGCCATGATTGAATGGTGGACCAGACTCGATGGGCTGAATGGCCTAATTTCTGCTCCTAAGGTCTTATGGTTTTTTAAACTTTCGAATGGGCTTTTTTCTGCCTGTAACCTTAGACTATGCTGCAGTCATCCAGGCATGTGCAACTGAGTACTCATCCCAACACACTGCTCTTATTCAACAAGAAACCTCTTCAGCCACACAGGCATCCCATTAACCTTCTGAGCTTTATATCCTCATCAGTAAGATTCAGGCCTTTCAACAGTGTTTAGCTTCTAGGGCCAATGCGGTATGGAGTACACATTTGTCCCAATAATGATCAAGCCCCCCAAAATGAAAAGAAACTTCAGACATTTGATAGGAGCACTGTAATTGCACAGTAAAAATAGGGAACAATACACTGTCAAAAATGCTATCTTTTGGATAAGATGTTAGTCTCTGTCTCCCTGCTTGAGTTGATGTGAAAGATCCTATGATGCTACCTCAAAGGTCACGGTGCCTTTGTTCATGCTTAGCCCTCAATTCACATGATAAAGTAGATTATCACATTATCATTATCACATTGTTAACAATGTTCTTTCATTTAAAAAGAGAATTGGCAATACAGATGTTAGCTTGTGATGCTGACATCGTCAAAGCAGAAGTGAATCCCTCTGTACACACTAAGATCATTTCCATTTCCTTCCTGTCTGGCTCCGATGCAACAATCCTCTGGTAGCTTCAACAGAACCAGAGGCAGACTGTCCATTTCTCTGCTCTGAGATCAGAGATGCCTGTGGTGGCCCTCCTTTGGGTCTTTGTGCTCATGCACAGAAGGACTTCAAATATGCAGTTTTGTCCCTGATATTATCATCTCTGTCCCCATTTTCCATCTCAGGACCCATCTTGCTTATCCAGAGCTCGACAGGCAGATGGCTACAGTTGAGGGTGGTGTTCAGCCATCAAGGACATTCTTTGGTCAGTGCTTGGCAAAGTGGCAACCATAATGTGCCAACTGTTGGTGGGCCCCATTATATGCTCTTGTTAGCCTGTCACATCTGATGCTCCATGAGCTCAGCCATTCTTTTTGTGGAGCTGTTCATCAGCCTAAATGCCTGAGACAGAGCACTTATGGTAGAGATCTCCTCATTCATCTTCTGTGCAAGCATGAACACTATTCAAAGCTTGGGAGAAGATTTGTAGCTCGGGTGCTCGTTGTTGTGGTTCTGTTCGCCGAGCTGGAAATTTTTGCTGCAAACATTTCGTCCCCTGTCTAGGTGACATCCTCAGTGCTTGGGAGCCTCCTGTGAAGCGCTTCTGTGGTGTTTCCTCCGGCATTTATAGTGGCCTGTCCCTGCCGCTTCCGGTTGTCAGTTTCAGCTGTCCGCTGTAGTGGCCGGTATATTGGGCCCAGGTC
>NC_057716.1:88978205-88987197 GCF_004010195.1 Chiloscyllium plagiosum
TAGTAGCCATACACGCAGACGACAAGCAACATGAATTCGAGTGGGACAACACTACCATTATAGGGCAAGCGAAACAAAGAACAGCCAGGGAATTCCTAGGAGCATGGCACTCATCCACAAACTCCATCAACAAACACATCGACCTGGACCCAATATACCGGCCACTACAGCGGACAGCTGAAACTGACAACCGGAAGCGGCAGAGACAGGCCACTATAAATGCCGGAGGAAACACCACAGAAGCGCTTCACAGGAGGCCCCCAAGCACTGAGGATGTCACCTAGACAGGGGACGAAATGTTTGCAACAAAAATTTCCAGCTCGGCGAACAGAACCACAACAATGAACACTATCCCTGGGAATTCTGAAATGTCCACACATTTCCCATTGTCATCCCACAAGCCCCTATTTTGTGGGTATCCCTGTGATTCCAGTATCTCTGAACAAACTGGAGGTATCTTCAGTCTTCTGGCACCATTTCTGTCCTTGCTTCCAGCACCTAGCCTTGCACTCGTGACATGCAACCACTCTCCCTAGCAGTATGATAGGCCATGAAATGTATGTGTGTATCTGTTCTACTGAAGGGTGTGTGTGAGTCTTGTAACTGTGTCTGCTCAGCATGATGCTCCTCATCTGCGGTCTCCATTGCCTTTTCATCTTCTGTTGGAGCTCCAACAACGCATCTGTGGGAGATGAAACCAGGCTCCAACTGAGCACAGTGCAATCACCAATGTCCTGGTGACATTGATTGAGTATGAGTGCTGATTTGGACAGATTTCTTAAAGACATGGAAGTCAAAGGTTATGGGGTTGACAGAAAAATAGAGTCAATACCACAATCAGATCGTAATGAATGGTGGAGTAGGCTCCAAGGGTCAAACCTCTGCTCATATTTTCTATCCCATCTTCTCCAGCACTCCTTGGGGTGTGGGACCATGGTTACAAAAGCCAAAGGTTTAAGATTGTGAAGAATGCAGTGATTGTTAATGATGGAGATAAGACTTTTGAGGCAAGTGGTGGTGCTGGCTGGATGGTGGGAGGTCAGTATTTGCTACTGAGTGTCTGTTGAGATGGAAACACGAGGAGAGACCTGGGGAGGAAGGACTGTGTGTGGCTCAGGGAGATTGATGCTCAGCTGATTGTTCAGGAGGAGTTTAGGAGAATTGCAGGACAGTCACCTAGCCAGACATTAGATGCTCAGTGAACTGTTTATGGGATTGAATCCACATCCTAAGTACAGTGCATCTTTCAGCTCTCCTCCTGTGCCACCCACAACCTAAACCTGTTTGGTGAATCTGGCCTTTCTGTTCCTTCCATCCATTTTCCTCCTCTTCCACACTGAGTGGTACACACTGTGCAGTGCTGCCATTGTGCATGTCCCAAAGATATTACTAAGCTAGAGAGGATTCAGAAGAGATTTCTCAGGATGTTACTGGGCATGGAAGGTTTGCGTTATAAAGAAGGGCTGCATAGTCTGGGCATTTTTTAACTGGAGCATAAGAGGTTGAGATGTAACCTTTTAGAGGTTTATAAAATCATGAGGATTATAGAGAGGATCAAATGGTAAGTGTCTTTTCCAGAGAATGTGGGATTTCAAGTGTACTGGGCATATTTTCAAGGTGAGAGGAGAGAGATTTTAAAAAGAGGGACAAAGTTTTTATACAGAGGGTGGTTAACATGCTGAATGAAAGTTTTGAGGAAGTGGTGGATGCGGGCACAGATACAATGCATAAAAGACACTTAGATAAGTACACGAATAGGAAAGATTTGGAGGGATATGTATCAGGAGCAGGCAGATGGGACTAGTTTAATTTGGGATTATGTTCGGCATGGACTGGTTGGACCCCAGGGTCTGTTTCTGTGCTGTATGACTCTAATGAAGGCTCAGTAAAACGCCTGGTTACTTGTGCAGTTTCACTCATTTTCTGGGTTTTTAATTCCCTCCAGCACCTGAGTAAAATCCACCTGTACCAAATGTAGCCCAGTTTCACCTGGACTACTATATTCCAGTATTTCTAAACAGCTCTTTACGTCAGATGAAGATTGAAAAACAATCAGTAAAGACTTCACTTGCCTTTTTCTCCAAGTAAGAGTGACTCAGCTTTGACATACAATTTTTTGGAGTCTGCAAATGTTAGAATGCATGATCTCACCTAATTTCTGCACGAAGTGTGTGTTACTCACATTAACATGTGCAGTAAAGTATGAAAATATTGAAGTTCAATTAGTCATGAAACCTCATTTAATATAGCATCCATTAACAAAACGTGCCACAGCATCACAGAATCCTACAACACAGGAGGCCATTAAACTTGTACCTGCACTGGTGCCTTGCAAGTCATGTCCACTCTCGTCCCACACCCTGCAACTCTGAAACTTACAACTGAGGGTCTCTCAAAGCAAGGAGGATGGTTACATAAGGACCTACACATGACGCGTTTTAATATGAGGAGACTGTTGTGAGGCCACCACCACACATGCAGCCTTGGGAGACCCTCCCACTCTTACTGCCTGTGTTAGTTATGTTGGAAGGATTTGCAGGTCGGCAATCAGTTTAATCAAGCACCTTCTGTGGCCAACAAGTCTCAGAAAGGGACTTGGGGTTCTGGCTCAGAGCCAGTGAGCCAAAAGACATCCTACAACCCCAGAAAATTAGAATTCCTCAAATACATTCTTTTAAATGCTACAAAATCTCAGTCCAGTACCCTTTTGGATGGTGCATGCTAGATCCTAATCCTTTAAAGTTGAAGAGATTTCCTTTCTGGTTCTTTCAACATTTATTTTAAATCCAAGAGAAGTGGCTACTTCCACACTTAACAAAGGAAACAATTTCTCACTACTTATTCTCTCAAAGCTTCTCAATTCTGAATGCCTATAAAAAGAGGTCTTCATTTACTTTCTCTGCTCTGAAGTAAACAATCCCAGCTCTTCTAATCTCTGCAATTTGAGTCCATGATTCCTGCTATCATACTCATAAACCTTCCCTGTCCCTTCGACAAGGGTGCAATCTCCTTCCTGCAGTGTATTGCCCAGAATCATATGCAATTTTCCAGCTGCTGAGTTCTAATCTGATATTTATAAAAGTCTACCATTAACTTCCTCATTTATGCATCCAATGCTCCATTTGCAACACAGAAGTGTATGTGAGATTGATCTTATGCTTGCAGTCTCAGTTAAACAACACCACCTTTCAGGTCACACAAAGAAAAACCCAACAGCAGGAATAGTCAATGCCTTGTAATCTACCCAATTTCAAAACTCATTTCCACCACCATGTCCAAAGCAATCAATGTGATTCAGATATTTGACCAAATTCAAACTCATAACACACAGAAAAAGAAATGCACTAACTATTCCTTAAATGGATTGGGTCCTCAATAAAGTACTGAAATAATTAAATTGAGCTATGTATTTCAGAACTGGTAAAGTAGGAATTATGCGTTTGTATATAGTTTAAACAATTTTCAGTGTACTTGATTTTAAATAGCCTATCCATAATTTTACCTGCTGAATTTGTTCCTATATATTTGTTACATTTTTTGCAAGTTTTTAATCTAATTACTTTTTGAAGGTGTATGATACTGAAATTTGGACTTGGGGGCTGAAAAAGTGCTTTGTGAATAAAATATTATTCGTATATTAAAGTCAAGTATTCATTATTCACCTGCAGTTCTCTCAGAATAGTAGGATTTAGATTCTGTTGCTTCTTCAAGATGGCATCATACCATACTTATGCAAATTAAAATAAAATTAAAATTAAACTTGATATGTCCATTTCACCAGGCAAAAGTGAGGACTGCAGATGCTGGAAACCAGAGTCTAGATTAGAGTGGTGCTGGAAAAGCACAGCAGGTCAGGCAGCATCCAAGGAGCAGGAAAATCGACGTTTTGGGCAAAAGCCCTTCATCAGAAAACGGCGATTTTTCTGCTCCTCGGATGCTGCCTGACCTGCTGTGCTTTTCCAGCACCACTCTAATCTAGACTCTGGTTTCCAGCATCTGCAATCCTCACTTTTGCCTAGTTGATTTTAACCTTATTGCGAATCTTCTTGCAAGGATGCCTACCTTGAAGAAGTTCTCCTCCTCTCTCCACAAGAATCTCAGTGAGTCTCTCTCTCACTGTAACCCCAGGTCATGTCCTCTGTCCTGAAAGCTCTATTCCTGATTAAAGGCTTTTGCCCGAAACGTCAATTTTCCTGCTCCTCGGATGCTGCCTGACCTGCTGTGCTTTTCCAGCACCACTCTGATCTAAACTGTCCATTTCACCAGTCTGTGCATGTCTTCTGAACCTCACTTTGTAATGCACATGTAATCATTCACAAACTTCAATATTGTACTTCCTCTACCCTAACCCGACTCACTTGTGTGAAACAAATAAATACTGATCCAGGGAGCTCTGGCTTTGGATATCTGATTATTCTTCTTCATAAGACTAGGCTTCTTCATAAGAATATGTATCTGAACTCTCTCTACCTTGACTAAAATTAATCCTACAATATGAACAGTATCTGAGCTTTATATGAAATGTTATACAGTGATAAAGATATCTAAAGAATAATATCTAATTGTTACGTTGTACAATTTTCTTTGTTCTACAATTAATGATTTTCACATTGGTTTTAACTGGTTCCACCCCCCACCATTGTGTGATTAGGTAGGCTAAATTGCATTGTAAGTTATTTAAAGAGAAATCCTATGCTGGTATGGCTTGAAGACTTCATATTCCCAAATCTCAGAAATGATACTTGTCAGCAGATTATGAGCAAACGTTTTCAGTAAAGCGGGGATGTTTTTCTCTTACTATTGGATAGATAGGGAGCAAAATTGGATAGCTGCTGAAACTGGACACAGGGAATGCAAAATGCTTGATTGAAATAATGTAAATGCATGCTCTCTTTTGGCTGCTAATTATATCGATTGTGATATGCAGCCTAATGCATCCTCTCAAATCTCATTCAAACCACATCCTGTATTATGTTTTGAAAGGCCAGCTGCGTATAGTGTAACCCACCTACCTCTCCCTTTCCTGCCCCTTCCCTCACTCTAATGCTTGCCTTGTGCATTAATACTTCTATATACCCCAAAAAATAAATTGCTGGCTAGCCAGTGATGCCTGAAGCTGAAGACCTAAAAGGACAGCACACCAAGGAGGGAGAACACTGTCACTACAGTGCTATATGTTGCTGGACTGGGAACTGGGGCCTGGCGCAGGCGATCAGACCACATACTGAGCTGCTGCCATTTGAAACTCTTTACCAGACTGGAATGTCAATCCTTTAAAACTGTTATAACAACCTTGTTTCTCACTTTGTTTTAGACACTGTAAGTAACGTTACTACTTTTCCTTTTATTTCTCTTTTTATCCAAGTATTATACCTTGGTATTTGTCCCTAAGATGACACCATTAAAGGTTGCCATTGTAAATATAAGATGAAGGTTGATTTGGGCTCAACTGATCTCAATAATACCTGACCCATGCCATAAGTCAGCTGGCATGGGCAGGAGTGGGGCAACCTCTTTCTCAATATTTTTAAAACCACAGGAATGGAGATCTATTTCTGGAGGATGCACATTGCCCTGTAATGGCACTGTGCCCTGGAAGATAGTGCTCCCTGTTCTTTCCACCCTGCATGGACTTTAAAACCCATCCATTCTCCTTCCCCTCTCCAAGGGATATCAATAATTCCTGCCCAATATCCCCACCATCTCTGGGTTCGATTAGGCTTCAGTCTGACTAACCAGAAGCTAGACAGGTATGACACCGTCCCCAGAGAGGGGCAGAAGTCCCACTCTGCATTCATTTAGCCATCCGTGGGGAGCCTTTTGTTCCACCTGTGTCAGCTCCCCACCAACATTTATTCTGTAGGGCAAGCCGTTAGACTTACTCCAAAGGCTGAATTGTAACTTCAAGTTCTTTATATTCTAATCCTCTAGATAGAAAGGCTAATGGAATGCTAGTCTATCTGATTATTTTCTGTATTTGTTCATGGCATTTTAATAATCCATGTGTCCAGTACTTCGAGTCTCTTTGGGTTTTCACTGTTTCTTACTTACCGCCATTGAGAAAGTACTCTGCTTTCATCCTTATGAATCCAAAATGGATGATTTCACATTTGTTACTTTGACGTTGATTTGTCACAGTTTTAATCATTCAGTTGATTTATCAACATCTCTAAAAATTCATGCTTCCATCTACACTGAGTCAAATGAATGCCACCTATGTCTGTACCATTGACAAGTTTGGGTCTGCAGCTCCCTGTCCCATCAAAGTCAAAAGTTAACACAATGAATTAATGAGAAGCCAATATAGATTCTTACAGGTCACAGCCAGCCAATTAGAGTGCATGCCAGTTATTTCTATTCAGCTAATCAAAAAGAAAGAACCATGCTGTCTATAGTTTTCATCTTGTACAATACAAGAATACCAAATTTCAAAGGGAACAACAAATTAAACACTAGGCACTTAGCCTATGGACTGCATTCCCCTCCAGCACTGAAACTCATATACTGCATTAATCACCTGAGAATAATTTTGACATGAGGGCAGCATGTCAGTAGTGGTGAACCTCAATCCATGAATTGACTAGCTTCGCCTCTTGTTCAAATTCTTGAGACATCTGACTGTAATCGGAGGTAGATTTGGCACTTTCCAGCACTAGAAATAATGAGTTTCAGGACATTCATCAGTTTGTGCAATATGCCTCGAGTAATGATCTGATTGACGTAGCCATAATCTTGCAGGAGTTTCACTGAGCCAATTTCACAACAAGAGCAATAATTTGCTTTCAATTCCACTAATTTTAACTACTGCTATCTTAGAAAGTAACATTCACACCTCATAAATGCCAGGCAGTGACCATCTCCAACAAAAGAAGATCTAACCAATCATCCCATGACATTCAATGTTATTGCCATCACTGAATCCACCATTATCAACAGCATGGGGGTTACCATTGACCAGACACTGGACTGGACTCACCATATAAACACAGTGGATACAAGAGCAGGTCAGAGGCTAGGAATACTGTGACAAGTAATTCACCTCCTGACACCCAAAGACTGTCCAGCAGCTAAAAGGCACAAGCAGTGGTTAGCACTGCTGCCTCACAGCACCAGGGACCCGAGTTCAATTCCAGCGTCGGACAACTGTCCATGTGGAGTTTACATGTTCTCTCCGTGTCTGTGTGGCTTTTCTTCGGGTGCTCAGGTTCCCTCCCACACTTCAAAAATGTGCAGGTTAGGTGGATTGGTCATGCTAAATGGCCGATAGTGTCCAGAGGTGTGTATGTCAGGTCATGGGATTAGTCATGGGAAAAAAACAGGGTTACAGGGATAGGGTAGTGGGTGATTCTGTGTGGAATATTCTTTGGACAGTTGGTATTGACATGTTGGGCTGCATGGCCTGTTTCCATACTGTAGGGAATCTATGGAAAAAAGTCATGACTGGGATGAAATGCTCCTCTCTTGCCTGGATGGGTGTGGCTCCAACAACACTCAAGAAGCATGATGCCCTCCAGGACAAAGCAGCTGATTGATTGGCACCACATCCACAATTATCCAATATCTCCACCACTGATGCTCAGTAGCAGCAATGTGTACTATCTACAAGATGCACAGCAGAAATTCACCAAAGATCTTTTGATAGCATCTTTCAAACCCATGATCACTTCCATCTAGGAGGACAATGGCAGCAGATACATGGAAAGACTACCCCCTGCCAGATCCCCACCAAGCCACTCCCCATCTTGATTTGGAAATACAGAGGAACCTCGATTATCCGAATGAGATGGGCAGGCACTATTTCGTTCGGATAATTGATTATTCGATTAATCGATTCAGTACCTTTCCTCTGGTGCTCGGAGTTTTCTATTAAGTCTGCTCCCCGTTCAGAAGACTGGCGGCAGCACAGTGCGTGCGAGCCCTTGCCTGCCCCCAACAACGCCCCCCGCCTGCACCCCCCATCTTCCCACCCCAGTCCGCCAGCCCCCCCCATCTGCCCCCAACACTGCCCCTAACACCATCCCCATCCGTTCCCAACACCGCCTCCCGTCCCCCTCCAACACCACCCCCACTCGCCTCCCAACCCCGCCCTCTCTCCGGGGCAGCCAAACTGGACATCAACAACAAGACTGCTGCTGTTGCTACTGCAGAGTGAGTCTCTCTTACACACACACACTTTTTACTGAGAGAGATTATCTGGGGAAAGGGGGTTTAGGGTACACACCTGTGTAGAACTCCAGGGAAAATGTGGGAAGAGAGAGAGAGAGGGTGGGACATCAATCATTTAGAGACAGTGCCTGCACTCCCATCAATCCAGGACTGTTATTGGCAGCACTTTTAATCACTGTGAACAAAAGATGCGATCAGTGTTGGACACATATCTTTGATATAATGTTTCTGTTGGGACCTCGAGATCTCCTTCGGATAATCAGATTTTCGGATAATTGGTATTCGGATAGTCGAGGTTCCTCTGTATATTGCCATTTCTTCACTGTCACTGGCTCAAGATCCTGGAATTTCATCCCTAATGGCGTTGAGAGTCCACCTATGGCACATGCAGCAGTTCAAGAGGGCCTCCAAGCCCTCCGTCTTTTCCTCTCCAGACGTCCCCAACAGTACCCTTCCACTGACACTCTCATTCGTTTGGCTGGACTGGTCCTCACCCTTAACAATTTCTCCTTTGAATCCTCCCACTTCCTCCAGACCAAAAGGGTAGCCATGGGCACACGTATGGGCCCCAGCTATGCCTGTCTCTTTGTTGGCTACGTAGAGCAGTTGATCTTCCGTAATTACACCGGCACCACTCCCCACCTCTTCCTGCGTTACATTGATGACTGCATTGGCGTCACCTCGTGCTCCCGCGAGGAGGTTGAGCAATTCATCAACTTCACCAACACATTCCACCCTGACCTTAAATTTACCTGGACCAACTCTGACACCTCCCTCCCCTGCCTGGACCTCTCCATCTCCATTAATGACGACCGACTTGACACTG
>NC_057716.1:88987958-88997327 GCF_004010195.1 Chiloscyllium plagiosum
ACACTGTAAGTAATCTAATCTAATCTAATCTAAACACTTCAACCCCAGGGCATCAATGTGGACTTCAACAGTTTCCTCATTTCCCCTTCCCCCACCTCACCCTAGTTTCAAACTTCCAGCTCAGCACTGTCCCCATGACTTGTCCGGACCTGTCCTACCTGCCTATCTCCATTTCCACCTATCCACTCCACCCTCTCCTCCCTGACCTATCACCTTCATCCCCTCCCCCACTCACCCATTGTACTCTATGCTACCTTCTCCCCATCCTCACCCTCCTCTAGCTTATCTCTCCAACGCTTCAGGCTCACTGCCTTTATTCCTGATGAAGGGCTTTTGCCCAAAACTTCGATTTTACTGCTCCTTGGATGCTGCCTGAACTGCTGTGCTCTTCCAGCACCACTGATCCAGTTCAAGAAGGAAGCTCACCACCACCTTCTCGAGCTAGAGATGAGGCAATAAATTCTGGCCAGCCATCGACGACCATGTCTCATGAGTGAATAAAAAATCCTATTCAGATTCTGGAAGCATCTGTAGACATTTTTCTAGCCATTAGTTTGTGCTGCCAAAAACACAATCAATTGTTTTCATCAGAGGTGACCTAACCTTTATAAATCCAAGTCAGCTGCCTCTGACCAGGTGCAGGGCTAAACATGTTCATGTTACATAATTTAGTACACCTCACTTTGAATTCACAAGTATTTAAAATTAACAATAGTGTCACGACTTTGGGAGTTCTGGCAAATCTGATTTTCCCACTTTATTTGGGAAATTTGATCCTTTTGTTGATCCCCGCAGGGGCCATAACAATAGTCAAAGCACAGATACAAGTTGCCTATTGCTAGATCCTTCCTGTGTAAGTGCCTTATAATGTAGTCCAATTGAAAGAAGTGAAGAAAGAATAACCTGACTGCTATTATAAATTGATAGCATGAGTTGCCCAACAAATGTTCCTGAGGTGGGAGGGAGGTTCTGCATGTCAACAAAATGTGTAAACTCCCAATCATTCATATCCTGTCTTGGAAATGGTGTGAATGAATTGTTACGCACCATGTATGATTTGACACAGTGGGATATAAATAGCACATTTTGATTTGAATTCAAAAGTGCTTCCTATGACTCATCCCAGACACATGAAACAGCTATATTTGAGCACCTTCCTTTCTCACTACCATTAATCAAAAATGACTATGTGCTTCACCTATGCCAAGGAACTAGGGGCATGCAAAACAGACAGCTAACAAAAGACCAACTGTGCCCACACAATACAATGAGAAGGAGATACATATTCACCTCACTCCCAGGAGCCATTCTCTTGGAGTAAACAAAGGAAAGAGAATTGTCCATGACCAATATTCGAAAGAATATCCCATTTTAGAATCATAGAATCCCTACAATGTGGAATCAGGATGTTCAGCCCATGGAGTCCATACTGCCCCTCCAAAGAGCATCCCACTGAGACCTTATATTTCCCATGGCTAATTCACTTAACCTGCACATCCCTGTACACTTTGGGAAATTTAGCATGGCCAATCCACCTAACCTGCACATCTTTGGACTGAGAGAGGAAACTAGAGTACCCAGAAGAAACCCACACAAACACAGGGCGAATGTGTAAATTCCATGCAGACAGTTGCCTGATGATGAAATTGAACCTGGATCCCTGGCACTGTGAGGCAGTGGTGCTAACCACTGAACCACCCTGACCCTCTCGGGCAATCAGGACTGGTCCAAGAGATTACATGGATCAAATGTGTATAAAGTTTGATGCAGAAGTGACATCAGAGCAGTAGAAGGATGGGAAAAGATACTGCCTTTCAGAGAGCTCAAATCTTTGGCTTTTCGGCAGAGTTAGGTGCCTGTAACCCCTCATAGCTAGGTGACATTCTGCTTTGTGCCAGGAAAAATATATTAAATCTCTACCAAATTTCATTCTGTTTCTCCAGCAAAGAAAGATGCTCACACTGTTTAAAATAATATAACCTTTAAACAATATGAACATGGTGTCATATGCTCTTCAAACATGAAAATTCAGAAGCCTTGTCACAGGAACAATATAAAGTTCTGCAGATTCTGGAACAGTCCCAGCAGATTGGAGGGTAGCAGATGTAAACTCATTGTTTCAAAAAGGAGTAAGGGAGAAAGCTAGGAATTACAGACTGGTTAACATGACAACAATACTGGAGTCTGTAATAAAGAATGTGATAACAGGATACTTAGAAAATAGCAATTACTCAAAGTCAAAATGGATTTATGAAAGAGAAATGATGCTTGACAAACTTACTTGACTTATTTTCAAGATATATCTAATAGTAAAGATGGGGGATAGTCACTGGATGTGGTATACTTGGGTTTTCAGAAAGCCTTTGATGAAGTTCCACATAAGTACAAAATCAAAGTACGGCATTGGCAGTAAACTATTGGCATGGATTGAGATTATTTAGCAGACAGGAAACAGCATAGGAATAAATGGATCTTTTTTGAAATGGAAGGCAAGTGGCAAGAGGGATACCATAGAGATCTTGTGCTGGGTCATTCATAATTTCTATCAATAATTTGCATGGCAGAATCAAAAGTAATACCCCCAGGATCTAAATGTAGGTGGTAATGTAAAAGGTGAGGATTTAAAGAGGCTGCAAGGTGATTTAGACACGTTAAGTGAGTGGGCAAATGGATGGCAGATGCAGTACAATGTGGATACTTCAGTAGGAATCATAGAACGGAAGAATATTACTTAAGCGTGTACACAATGGGAAACGTCCTTGTACACCAGTCATTGAAAGCAAGCATGCAGCTGCAGCAGGCAGTCACAAAGATCAAAAGTATGCTGGCCTTAATTGCAGGAGTGTCTGAGAAAAGGAACAAGGAATTCTTACTGCAGCTGTACAAGGTCTTTGTGAGAACACATCAGAGGACTGTGTACAGTTTTTGTCTCTTTGTCAAAACGATGATACTTGCCATTGAGGGAGTTCAGTGAAGGTTCATCAGACTGTTTCCTGGGATGGCACACTGGTCATACTAGGAGAGATTTCATCAACTATGCCTATATTCACTGAAGTGAAGAATGAGAGGGAATCTCATTGAATTGTATAGAATCTCAACAGTGCTGGACTGACTTGATGCAGGTCTTTCTCCTGTCTGGGAGAGAGTGGAAGTTTTTAGAACAGGGGGTCATGGTCTCTGATTATGAAATAGGGTATTTCAAATGGAGAAGTAGAGAAATTTCTTCCAGTGGTAAATTTGTGAAATTCACCACCACAGAAGGTTGTAGCGGTCACGAGACTGAATAAGTTTAAGAAATCAATAGGCTGTTTTCTAAAATCTCAAGGTGTTAAAGGGTAAGACATTGAGATAGAGGACTAGCCCTGATCATATTGAAGGGTAGAGTGAGGTTAATGGACTGAATGGCCCCCGCTACAATTTTCCATATTTCTCTGAGTTGCTGATCTTTTGTAACATTTTTATGAATATTTTCTGCACTCTCTTAAATGCCTTCACATTTTTTCTCAAGTGTGATACCCAGATATGTGCAATACTCCAGCGAGGTGAAACAATGTTTTATTCAGGCTTCATCATTTCAACATTTTGTACACTATGGCCCTATTTATAAAGTCCAAGATCCCTTGTGCTTTCTTCAGTACACTGTCCTGCCACATGCAATGATTTGTGGACATATATCTTCAGGACGTCATGCTTCTCCAATCTCTTTCGAATTGCCTCCTTTAGTTTCTCCTTATTCTTTCAACTAAAATGATCACTTCACATTTCTATGCATTAAATTTCATCTATCACTCGCCCAGCCAATCCACTAACCAATCTCCTTTTTAAGTTCCACACTAACCTCCTCACAGTTCACAGTGTTTTCAAGTTCCACATTACTTGCAAACTTTGAAATTGTGCCTGTATGTCATAAATCAAGCCATTAATCTACATCAAGGAAAGCAGGGATTCTAACACCAAGTCCTGGGGAACTCCATTATAAATCTTCCTCTAGTCCACAAAACTACTATTCACCACTACTCACTGTCACTTAGGAGGCTTCATATTTAAGCTTGGGGTGGCACAGTGGTTAGCACTGCTGTGTCACAGGGCCAGGAACTCGGGTTTAAATCCAGCCTTGGGTAACTGCCTGTGCGGAGTTTGCATGTTCTCCCCATGTCTGTGTGGGTTTTCTCCGGGTGCTTCAGTTTCGTCCCACAGTCCAAAGATGTGCAGGTCAGGTAGACTGGCCATGCAAAATTACCCATAGTGTGCAGGCTAGGTAGGTCTGTCATCGGAAATGCAGGGTTACAGGGATTGATTTGGGTGCTCTCTGGACGGTCAGTATAGTCTGCTTCTACACTATAGAGATTCTATAAAGTTGCTACTGTCCCTTTTATTTCACAAGCTGTAACTTTGTTCACAAGTCTATTGTGCAGCACTTAATCCAATGTCTTTAGATGTTCATACACATCATATCAACAGCTTCATCTTCATCTACCCTATCCGTTACCTCAACAGCATAACTATAGAGACAGTCAGTTAAATATGATTTGCCCTTAAAGTGAACACTTTAACTCCCCCTCCCAGTCTGCAAAGGACATGCAGGTGCTGGACCTCCTCCATCGCCAAACCCTAACCACCTGACACCTTGAGGAAGAACGCCTCATCTTCCACCTTGGGACTCTCCAACCACACGGGATTAATGTGGACTTCACCTCATTTCCTCATTTCCCCTCCCCCCATCTTATCCAAGATCCCATTTATCTCTCTACCCCCTGGGCTCAAAAGCCTCATTCCTGATGAAGGGCTTATCCCTGAAACATTGATTCTCCTGCTCCTCAGATGCTGCCTGACCCGCTGTGCTTTTCCAGCACCACATTCTTGACTCCCCTACCTATCCTGTCATCTTTATTGACTTATGTACATATACATCCAGGTCTCTCTATTCCTCCACACCCTTTTGTTTGTGTTGCCTTGTACTTTTGGTTGTACACAAGATTTAAAATATTTACATAATCAGGAGAATCCAGGTCCCAATGCAGAACTTTCTCACCACTCTGAAAAAAACATTACTTTGATTCTTATCCCTCAGATAATCTTGCATCCTAGTTGCTACTGTCCCTTTTATCCATGATCTATCACTTTCCTCATAAGGCCATTGTGTAGCACTGTATTAAATGGCTTTTAAAAGTTCACCACACCAATGACATCTTCCCTCACCAACCCTCTCTGTTACCACTCTAACAAACTCTCGCAAGTCAGTTGAATATGATATTCCCTTAAAAAAAAATCCACACTGACTCTTTTGAATCAATCCACATTTTGCGATATGACTATTAATTCTATTCCAAATAATTGCTCCTGGAAATTTCCAACACTAAAATTAAACTGACTGATATGTAATGGAGGGACCATTTTCTAAACAAGGGCATAATATTTGCAGTTCACCAGTCTTCCAACATCATGCTGAAATCCAGGGAAGAGTGAAATATTATTGATAGTGACAATTTCCACTCTCACTTCCTTCAATATCATTAGATGCATCTCATCTGTTCCTGGAACCTTGTCACATTTAAGCACCACCAATTATCCAAAACCTTCTCCTTATCAATTTTAAAACCTACCACTGGACCGAGTTTCTTCCTCTGTCACAGTGGCCTGGGCAGCATCTGCCTCATCGGTTAAGACAGCTGGAATATATGTATATAACATTCCAGCCAAGCCTATTGCTTCGAAACGTAAGCCATCTTTTTGATCCCTAATTAGCATATTCCTCCCTTTATCATGCTTTTGTTATTGATGCACTGAGAGAAGACTTTGGAATTTTTTATGTTAGCTGCCAGTCTTTTTTCATAATCCCTCTTTGCTTCTTGTATTTGTTTTTTCATCTCCTTCTGAACTTTCTATATTCAGATTGGTTCACCTGTAATAAGCACAGCTTTTCTCTTTCAAATTAACTTCTATCTTTACTGTTCACTGTTCTATGTTTTTTGTCATCCAGGGAGCTCTGGAATTGTTTTCCCAAGCTTTCCCTTTTGAGAGAATGTATCTCAAGCGTGCTCAAACCCTCTCCTTTTTGAAGGTTGCCCATTATTCACTTACTGTCAGTCTAACCAGCTCAGCTCTGTTCTTGCCCCAGTGAAATCAGCTGTCCACCAGTTGATAATTCTTACTCTGGATTCACCAATATTATTTTCTACTGTCATCCTAAACCTTTTGATATAATGGTCACTGAGGAGAAAGTGAGATCTGCAGATGCTGGAGATCAGAGCTGAAAATGTGTTGCTGGAACAGCGCAGCAGGTCAGGCAGCATCCAGGGAACAGGAGAATCGACGTTTCGGGCATAAGCCCTTCTTCAGGATTCCTGAAGAAGGGCTTATGCCCGAAACGTCGATTCTCCTGTTCCCTGGGTGCTGCCTGGCCTGCTGCGCTGTTCCAGCAACACATTTTCAGCATATAATGATCACTGTCCTCTAAGAGTTCCCCCACTGTCATTTGATCCACTTGACCCAACTCATCTTTAAGAACCCAATCCAGTAGTGCCTCCTTTCTTGTCAGACTGAATACATATTGCCTATGGAGGGTCTCCTGAAAACAATCTAGGGAGATTTAGCCCTCATTCAGACTCTTCCATTAGATATACAGGAATTAAAAGACCCCATTGTAACTGTTCTATTGTGTTTACACCTCTCTGTGATTTCCTTGCAGAGCCATTTATCTATATTCTTCCGACTATCTGGTGGTCTCTGTATGACACCAAGCAATGTAATCGCACCCTTCCCATTGCTCAGATCTAGCCAAATTGATTGCCTGTCAAATATTTGAAACATACTGTTTCACCAATACTGCAATGCACTCCTTAACCAAAAATGTCACCCTCTGACATTTTTCAATTTTCGATCTTTTCTGAATGACGTATAACCAGGAATATCATGCAACCAGATCTTCAGTTCCTTAAGCTAGGTCTCGGTTATTGCCACAACATCTTAATCCCACAAGGCAATCTGTGTTTATAACCCTCCACAATTATTAACAATACTCTTTACATTCACATACCTGCAGTGTTATCCTGATTTAGACTTTGTTACTTTTTCCCTTACTCCGACTCCACCTATTAACACATTCTCTATTTTAGTGATATCTAACTCTTGCAGCATTTTGAGCACCCTGATATTGCTTTTGAATATTCCCTCATGGTTCCCAGACCCCTGCTAAGTTAGCTTAAACTTTCCACAACAACACTAGGAAAACACTCCACATGGAACTAGTCCTGGCTCTGTTCAGGTGCAGTGTCCAGGTTGTACCTTCCCTCCAGCGCCACCCCACCCCCCCAATCATCTCTCGTCTTCCTTCCCCCTCCACATTCCTGATGAAGGGCTTATGCTTGAAACGTTGACTCTCCTACTTCTAAGATGTTGTCTGACCTGTTGTGCTTTTCCAGCGCCACCCTCTTCTACTCTATTTTCCCCAGAGCCAATCCAAGCATCCCAACAATCTAAAGCTGTCCTTCCTGCCTACAGACTCAAGAGCAGCTTCTTCTGAATGAACCTCTCAAATTTTAAATTTAATTTGATCTTGATCTTTGTGCATTTTCTCTGTCAGCGTTAACACTATTCCTCGCTTTGTTCTATTCCCTTAATTCACTTTCTGTAGTATGACCTGCCTGTACTGCACGTAAAACAGAACTTTTCACTGTTTGTAGGTACATGTGACAATAGTAAATCAAATCAAATCAAATCCTGCACCATCTCAGAGCACAGACTCATCTGTCTTTTCTGCCTTCCTGTCTCTGTACTCACTTGTATGTGGCACTGGAGCAGTAATCCAAAGGTTAATATATTAAGAGGATTTGTTTGCTAATTTCCTATCTAACTCTTTATATCCATCTTGCAGAACCACATTGCCCTTTCTTCCTTGTCTACAGTATGAATGTGAATTACTATATGGTTGTTCACCTTCCCCCAAAAAGATCTCCTGCAGCCATTCTGTGACATCTCTGCCATAGAATAAGGAAAGCAACAAGCTATAAACAAAATCAGAAATTCCTGGAAAAACTCAGCAAGTCTGACAACAACTGTGGAAAGAAAGCAGAGTTAATGTTTCAGGTCCAGTGACTCTTCCTCGCCACAGATGCTGCTAGAACTGCTGAGTTTTTCCAGCAATTTCTGATTTTGTTTTTGATTTCTGCATCCACAATCCTTTGGTTTATTTGTTTGGTAGAAAACAAACTATCCTGGAGTCACACTGATAGCTGCATAAATGCCTACCTATTCCCTGAACTAAAGAATCACACTAGGGACAGGTAATAAATGCTGGCCAGCCAGGGATGCCCACATCCCACAAAGATGAATCAATTTAAAAAACTGCACTCCTGTTTGCCTTCCTCCCCTCCTGTACAGCTAGGCCACCCCTCGTGCCATAATCTACAACATAGAACAGTAAAGCACAGTTCAGGACCTTCAGCCCAGCCGGCCTTTTAACCTACTCTACGATCAGACTAACCTACACACCCTTCATTGACCTATCTTCCATGTGCCTATCCAAGAGTCACTTAAATGTCCTTTATGTATCCACTACCACTGCAGGCAATGAATTCCAAGCACCAACCACTCTCTGTATAAAGAACCTACCTCTGACATCTCCCATGAACCTTCTTTCAATTACTTTAACATTATGCCCCTTCATGATAGACATTTTCACCATGAGAAAAAGTCTCTGGCTATCCACCCTATCTCTGCCTCTCAATATCTTGTACATTTCTATCAAGTCACCTCTCATCCATTCAATGAGAAAAGCCCTAGCTCCCTCAACCTTTCACCATAAGATATGTCCTCCAGTCCAGGCAGTATCCTGGCCAATCTCTTCTGCACCCTCCCGAAAGCTTCCATATCTTTCTTATAATGAGGCGACCAGAACTGATCACAATATTCCAAGTGTGGTCTCACCAGGGCTCTACAGAGCTGCAGCATAACCTCGTAGCTCTTAAACTCAATCCCCCTGCTAATGAAAGTCAACACACCATACGCCTTCTTAACAACCCAATCAACTTGGGTGGCAACTTTGAGGGATCTATGAACAAGGACCCAAAATCCCTCTGTTCTTCAACACTGCCAAGAATCCTGCTTTTAACTTTAATCCCTGTACACCTCCATCCCCCATCACGTAGGACTTAAAGCCCTCCGCTTCTTCCTCTCCCGCCGTACCAACCAGTACCCTTCTACTGACACCCCCCTTCGACTGACTGAACTGGTCCTCACCCTGAACAACTTCTCTTTCCAATCCTCCCACTTCCTCCAAACCAAAGGAGTAGCCATGGGCCCCAGCTATGCCTGTCTCTTCGTAGGATATGTGGAACAGTCCATCTTCCACAGCTACACTGGCACCACCCC
>NC_057716.1:88998276-89028480 GCF_004010195.1 Chiloscyllium plagiosum
CCTCTTTCCACCTATCGCATTTCCAAAACCCCTCCCCCAAGTCCCTCCTCCCTACCTTTTATCTTAGCCTGCTGGACACACTTTCCTCATTCCTGAAGAAGGGCTTATGCCCGAAACGTCGATTCTCCTGTTCCTTGAATGCTGCCTGACCTGCTGCGCTTTTCCAGCAACACATTTTCAGCTTTAACTTTAATATACACTCCATCAGGGAGTGGTCATTCATGTCCAGAACAGAAAACAGGATTTCTAGGGGCTTCTGCACAATTTGCTAATTTTCTTTTAGGCCTCCCTGGCAGCCACCCATTACATTTCATTGCTGATGAATGGCTTATGTCTGAAACGTTCATTCTCCTGCTCCTCGGATGCTGCCTGACCAGCTGCGCTTTTCCAGCACCACACTCCCCACTCTGATCTCCAGCATCTGCGGTCCTCACTTTCTCCTAACCTGGTTTGTGGGGTTACCACCTCTCTGAATTTGCTATCCACATAGTTCCCGGCCTCGCGGACACCTCTCGCTGGTGCTCAAGCTCTGAAGCCCTGAATTCAAGTTTATGCAGCCAATGACAATTCCTGAGCAGCTGCTTGTTCAGGTCTGGAGAAGTGTCAACTCCCCACATGCAACAGGATGGGCATTCTACTTGGCCAACCTATCTTGCCATACTGAAGCATACTTTCAAGTTACTTTAACTTTACATACTTTACATTATTCATGCCCTATTAACTAGAAATTAGTACAAATTGCTAATTAGAACGAGACTAAAGTTAATTACTAAAATTAGGAGATTAAGTAGCAAGTAGAAATTCTCCACCTTTATTTTAAAATTAGATCCCTCTCCTGCAATTGTAAAATCTTTCTTTCCTTCTGCTAGTTTAAAAATGTAGATGTTTCAAAGATTGAAACACAGGTGCTAATAGCAGCTGCTAAAAATACAATTAACTCATTACTTTGCTGTAAAGTGATTTTAGACATTGTTTTCTCTTCTGCTAATACTGTTGTATCTGCTGTCTGCTCCCTTTCTCCATTTGTTATTACTGACCGTCTCCAGATCCTCCTCTCTCCCACTTATCTACTCGTGACTGTTAATATTCATCTGTGAGGCCAGACAGGGCACAGTTTAATGTCTCATCCAAAGTATGGTACTTCCTCAGTACTGCACAGGGATATCAATCTTAATTTCTTATTCAAGTTTCTAGAGTGAGATTGAAGACACAGCCTTGTGACTCTGGATTCAATGAACCCATTGAGGCAATGGCTACCTCTAAAGAAGCAAAATATTACAACACACAGGATGTTTTAAAGATTCACCTTAACTTTGCACAGGATAGAATTAAGGTACAGAATTCTGTCAGGACAGAATGAGGGAAATTTACCTAACACCGGAAGAATACAAAATCACTGTGCCAAAAATGGAAAATATTCTGTTTTTTGCACACTGCATCCTTGACTTTGACAATCACAAAAGCATTAAGAAAACCAGAATCTCATTCAGTGTTACAACCAAATAAGGAAAGGTGATTTGGCTCACCTCTTCTTGAACATCTCTCAGTCAGGGACCACAAATGTTTTTATTTCTTTTTAGCAGATAACTGTGACACTTCAATTAAAATATGGCAACTAACTGAAAAAAGTAAAACAAAATGGGACATCAAAACTGCGCACAAACACACATAATAGGTTTTAAAAGTTGTCAGTACAGAGAGATTAAAGTCTACGCAATTTGAGATGTTAAGTTTTTAACTTGACACTACAGTTGTTTCCCTGTTGTTGACTCATGTCCTCAGCAGTGGCAAAGTTTGTAAATATCTTGTGAGTTCTCAGTGAATGGTTGTTTCCAAAATTTGCATTTTCATGGGGCATCGACTTCCAAGATGATAAGAGAAACAAGGAGAAAGACAGAGAGACTTCCAGCTCTCAGTACAAATGCATTTTTCCTTCTCTCTAATCTGGAACTTAAATATGATTAATTTATGCATTTCCAGGTCTGGCTCCATAATCTTTCAAAGCTAAACAAAGTAGACAATCTTTCATGTTCATTGTGCACATTTGTCATACAAGTGTGAATTTAAATAGGAGATAAAAATTTCTTGACGCTGTCTCAGTTGCCTGGCTTTTGATAAAATGATCATTTCAGTACAGAAGCCTTTTTTTTTCCATATTGATCCCCTGGACCTGCCCTCATCTATGGCCAGGGATCAGGCAGCCATTTTAAGTCAGTAGTTGTCTTTGAACATTTTTAGTCCACCAAGTCTCAGATATAACAAACAAATGAAAAAGTTTCAATGGATAGTCAATATTTACCACCATCATAACCAGTGCAATGTCAGGGCGCGACAATCATATAAAACACCTTAATCACCACTTCAGAAGAGCCAAGACATAAATACAACATCCTGCTCAGTATTTACAAAAATAACTAGATTTATAAAACTGTTTTTAAATTAATAGCTACACCTCAATGTTCATGTACAATTTAGAAAACTGCATAAATTCTTCCCTGTCAAGTTTCAATTAGCATCAGATCTTCTGCTGTGATTAATATTACCTCCATCACTCAAGGTGAACAGATGTAATGTTTTCACCCATTTACTAATCTGTTTGATTATAACAATATAAATGATATATATTAACAAAAGAACCAATGGAAGAATTTCATTGAAATTTAGCACATAATTAGAGCATTGCCCAAGGGGGAAACTTTTGGCAAATTCACAGATCCAGGTTCTGAAATTCTTTAAGAATCCATTGCCATAGCGAGATGGCTGATTTCACTTCTTTCTAAAAATGTTCTGGACTTTCATTATTCTTTCATAGGACACGAACATCACTGTCACAAACATAATCTGTGACCTAACCCTAATTACCTCTGAACTGGGTAGCTGGCTAGCCGAGTTTCAGAGGGCAGAAAAGTGTCTACCATATTACTGTACATCATGAGTCACATGTAGACCAGACCAGGTAAAGACCAGCAGATTTACTTTCCTAAATGGTATTAGTGAAACATCCAGAATTTTAGTTGTTAAAGTTAAACTCAATTATTAGCCTTGGCCTCAGGATTATTAGTCCAGCGACACAACCACCAAGGAACCGACCCCAGAAAAAAATTTGAATCTTGTTGATTACTTTAGAATGTGTGGATTGTCAACATCCGATTAATAGAACTTAGAACATTACAGTGGAGTACAGGCCCTTAGGCCCTCGATGTTGCGCCGACCTGTGAAATAATCTGATGCCCATCTAACCTACACCGTTCCATTATTATCTATATGTATGTCCAATGCCCATTTAAATGTCCTTAACGTCAGCAAGTCTACTACTGTTGCAGACTAATACTCTCTGAGTAAAAAAACTATCCCTGATATCTGTTCGAAATCTATTACCCCTCAATTTAAAACTATGTCCCCTCACGTTAACCTTCACCATCTGAGGAAAAAGGCTTTCACTGTCCACCCGATCTAACCCTCTGATTATCTTATAATCTTGATTAAGTCACCTCTCAACCTTCTCTCCCAACGAAAACAGCCACAGTTTCCTCAACATTTCCTCATAAGACCTTCCTTCCATACCAGGCAACATACTAATAAATCAACCAGGCTCCTCGGATGCTGCCTGACCTGCTGTGCTTTTCCAGCACCACTCTAATCTCAACATCCTAGGAAATGTCCTCTGAACCATTTCCGAAGCTTCCAAGACCTTCCTATAATGCGGTGACCAGGACTATATGCAATACTCCAGGTAAGGCCTTACCAGTGTCTTATATAGCAAAGCATGACTTTGTGGCTCCGAACCTCAATCCCTCTACCAATAAATGCAAACACACCACATGCCTTCTTAACAATCCTATCAACCTCAGTGGCAACTTTCAGGGATTTGTGCACCTGGACACCAAGAACTCTCTATTCATCTACACTGTGTTATAAAGATGTGGGAAATATACCTTCAAGAGAGTAAAATCGAGCAGTGACAGCACAAAGTGCTCTCAATAAGACACAATATAATGTGTGCTCCAGCTAATGGAGTAACTGGTTGCCAGGAAACGACAAAAAAAAAATTGAATTAGGCCAATCAGTTTAAGTTATACCCCGGAAAATACCAAATTCCAATCAAGTTTGAATTGAGTATACTGACAATCTTAAAAGCCAATGACACAATCTGATGGTCTGGAGTATAAAGCAGGGGAAAACTGAACAGTTAGGAGGAGAACTGCCAAGCCTCAGCATGTAAGCAGACTGCCTGAAAAATAGCACTCTGAAAAGGTACCTTTTTCAATCAGTAAGCTACAAAGCAGAAATCGCTAAGAAGAAGAAAAGAAGACACAGGAAGATCCAAATAGAAGAACTGAAAGTTGCCTGGTTTTGAGATAAGAAGTTTTGTTTTGTAAACCTTAATAGGGAATTGTATCAGACTAGCATTATAGAAGGGAAGGTAAAAGATAGGTTGGAGTAAGGACTTCTAAATAGTTGTTAGTTAATTATTCTCTGTTATACTTTAAGAAATAAAGTTGTTAATTTTCACTTTAAATAGTTCTTGACCACCCGGATTATTACAGATTACTGCACAGGATAAATCTTTTCTGTGTTGCTGGTTTTAAATTAAGCAGGAGGGTTTACCCCGCGTCGTAACAACTGCCAAGAATTTTACCATTAGCCGAGTATTCTGAATTTCTGTTACTTCTTCTGAAGTGAATTACCTCAAACTTTTCCGCATTAAACTCCATTTGCCACTTCTCAGCCCAGCTCTGCATCTTATCTATGTGCCTCTGGAACCCACAACATCCTTCGGCACTATCCAGAGCTCTGCCTACCTTAGTGTCATCCGCAAGTTTACTGACGCATCCTTCAACACCCACATCCAGATCATTTATAAAAATGTTAAACAGTAGTGGCCCCAAAACAGATCCTTGTGGCGCACCTGAGCTCCAGAATGAACATTTCCCATCAACCACCACTCTCTGTCTTCTTTCAGCAAGCCAATTTCTGATCCAAGCCACTAAATCACCTTCAATCCTGAAACTCCACACTTTGTGCAATAGTCTATTATTTGGAACCTTATCAAACGCCTTACTTAAGTCCATATTCACCACATCAACCACTTTACCTTCGTCCACCTGTTTTGTCACCTTCTCAAAGAACTCTATAAGATTAGTGAGGCTTGACCTACCCTTCACAAAACCGTGTTGATTATCCCTTATCAAATTATTTCTTTCCAGATGATTATAAATTTTCTCTCTTATAACCTTTTCCAACACCTTACCCACAATCAAAGTAAGGCTCACTAGCCTATAATTACCAGAGATGTCCCAACTCCCCTTCTTAAACAAGGGAACATTTGCTATCCTCCAGTCTTCTGGCACTACTCCTGTTGACAATGATGACATAAAGATCGAAGCCAAACGCTATGCAATCTACTCCCTTGCTTCCCAGAGAATCTGAGGACAAATCCTATCTGACCCAGGGTTCTTATCTATTTTCAGACCTTCCAAAATTGCTAAAACCTCCTCTTTGTCAGCCTCAATCCCATCTCATCTTGTAGCCTGGATCTCCATCTTCTCACTAACATTGCCCTTTTCCAATGTGAGTACTGACGAAGATTATTCATTAAGTGCTTCTCATATGTCCTCAGATTCCAAACACAACTTCGCACTACTGTCTTTGATTGGCCCTAATCTTACTCTTGTCATTCCTTCATTCCTGATATACCTATAGAAGACCTTAGGGTTTTCCTTGATCCTACCCGCCAACAATTTCTCATGTCTCCTCTTGGCTCTTCTTAGCCCTCTCTTTCGATCTTTTCTGGCTAACTTATAACTGTCAAGCCTCCAACTGAGATTTCACGGCTCATCCTCACATAAGCCTTCTTCTTTCTCTTGACAAGAGCTTCAACCATGGCTCCCTCTCTCGACAACTACCTCCCTGCCTGATAGGTATGTACTTATCAAGGACCCGCAGTAGCTGTTCCTTGAATAAGCTCCACATTTCAAATGTGTCCATCCCCTGCAGTTTCCTTCCTCATCCTGTATATCATAAATCTTGCCTAATTGCATCATAACTGCCTTTCCCCCAGTTATACCTCTTTCCCAGCGGTATATACTTATCTCTGCCCATTGCTATTGCAAACATAATTAAATTGTGGTCAGTATCACCAAAGTGCACACCTACCTCTAAATCTAACACCTAGCTGGGTTCATTCCCCAATACCAAATCCAATATGGTATCACCCCTTGTTGGCCTGTCTAGGTACTGTGTCAGAAAACCCTCCGCACATTGGATAAAAACTGACTCATCTAAACTACTTGAACTATTGTATTCCCAGTCAATACTGGGGAAGTTAAAGTCTCCCACAACAACTACCCTGTTACTCTCACTCCTATCAAGAATCATCTTTGCTATCCTTTCCTCTACATCCCAGAACAAATCGGAGGCATATAGAAAACTCCCAACAGGGTGACCTCTCCTTTCCTGACCAATAAAAATTATATTGGCAAAGCCAGTTTTCTTTGCATTATTCCCTATATTGAATCTCTGAACCCCAAATCAAGGATGTGTTCTTTGCTTGTGTATATGACAGGTCATACAACGTAGTGGAAGCTGAAAACAGAAAAGCCAACCATATTAAAGTTATTCCCTTTTTGATGTTAATGTAAAATCAAAATTTCAATGTACAAGGAGATGGATGGAGTGAGTCTGGCTAATATTGTGCTGGTCCCCATGTAAGTCTCTCCTCATTTCCACCAATGCACCAGTTTGCCCAAAGAAAGGATTTAAAATTGCCAGCACGCAAATATTCAACCCTCCCTGGTTGCACTCTGCCTTAACAACGTTTGATGAAGAAGGTACTTCCACCTGGAGCAGTCCCACCCAAAAACATGGAGCAGTGGCAAAGAACCTGATGTATCCAATTATAGATTCTTCTACATTTCCATGGCTCTTCTTGCACAGACTATTAATCCAAAGACGTTGGTAATATTCTGGGGACCAGGATGGCAGGTGGTAGAATTTGAATTCAATAAATATTAGATTCCCTGCAGTGTGGAAACAGGCCCTTCAGCCCAACAAGTCCACACCGACCCTCCCAGACCCATTTCCCTCTGACTAATGCACCTAACACTATGGGCAATTAAACATGGCCAGTTCAGCTGACCTGCACATCTTTGGACTGTGGGAGAAAACCAGAGCACCGGGAGGAAATCCACACAGACACAGGGGAAAATGTGCAAATTCCACACAGACAGTCACCCAAGGCTGGAATCGAACCTCATACTCTGGTGCTGTGAGGTAGCAGTGCTAACCACTGAGCCACCGTGCCACCCCTGAATATCTGGAATTCGGAGTCTAATGGTGACCATGAAAGCATTGTCAGTTATTGGAAAAGCCCATCTGGTTCACTAATGTCCTTTGGGGAAAGAAATTGCTATCCTTACCTGGTCTGGCCTACATGTGACTCCAGATCCACAGCAATGTGATTAACTCTTAACTACCCCCTAGGGAAGGGTAATACATGTTGGCCTGGCCAGAGAAGCTTACATCCCATGAGTGAATTTTAAAAATGGTTGCAGTGGTTACTTGGAACGGTCGTCACAAGAAAAATTCATATCTTAACAGTTTATAAAATAGTTTCACATGCTTTAGTATTTTCTAAAATGAATAATAATTCACTTATCAACCTCTCCCAAGCTATGACGACCCTCAGGTTAAAACCTCCGCCAGTTGTCTCACTCTTATAGAAAAGCAGCTCTGTGATCTGGTAAGACTGTGGTGACTTTATACTTACATCACCTTTACTTGATTTGGAGGTGCCAGTGTTGGACTGGCGAGGACAAAGTTAAAAATTACACAACACCAGGTTATAGTCCAACCAGTTTATTTGGAAGCACTGGCTTTCAAGGCACTGTCTCTTCATCAGGTCAACCACCTGATGAAGAGGCAGCACTCTGAAAGCTAGCGCTTCCAAATAAACCTGTTGGACTATAACCTGGTGTTGTGTGATGTTGAACATTATCTTTACGGTTCACTGAATGTTGGAAAGTTCCTCTGCCGACCACAAGATGGAGCTACAGCTAGCATTCGACCAGAATTCCTAACAGGAAGAGGCTGCATTTTTAGCCTCATTCCTACCGCCCCACCCCCACCCCTCCATCCTCCCCACTCCTCCACAAGGGCCCAACATAATATTGAATGTTGGATCTTTCACAAAAAAAAGCTGTGTGTGTGTTTTTTTAAGCAGCCTGTGTTTTGGTAATTACTTGACAAATAGCACATACAGCAAACCTAAGTTCTGCTTTCCTCATCTCACCTCCCAATGTGTTTTTAAATCAGCATAGAGCACACTAATTCTGATCCAACATTCGAGTCCTTACCCACTGTAAAAACGTCCCTGTCGAGATTTCTGCTCCCTCTGTATTCGAATGTTCTCGAGCTTGAGGGGGCTTGGGATGAATCCAATTTCACAGCCTTCTTTCACTAGTCGCCCTATCCACCAGTCATTGTTGTATTTCTGTTGAAACAGATGGCGACGTCAACTTCAAAATACAACACAGTAGTCATCATTGAAGGCAGTGAAGTAAAACTGAATCATAATACCATTCCAATTACGTTAATTCTCTTGTGACTGTACTGTTCATGAATACCAAGCGTGTTTTACATGCAATGCAAAAACATAAATGAAGCAATACAACACATTGTTTCAGATCTAAGTTTGTGACAAGTCTCTGTTACTAAAATGCATTGTGCCAACATAATGTATTACATAGTACTGGGCAAAGTTGAAATGTAACTTTGGGTGGCTGAAAAGATGTAAGCCATTTTTGTAAGGAATAAGCACACGCGATCACCATGAGAATGGTCACCTTAGTTGTAAACCAATATTCCCACAAAATAGATGTTACTAAATTTATTTGAATACATTCCCAAAATACTGCATTTCCTGTAATAGTTACACTGAGAAACCAAAGAGTAGAAGAAGTGAAACAGTAGGAATAGAAAGGCTATTTCCTCTCCACCACTATACTATAGGAACCTTCTTCTCAGCCCCTCCTCAAATACAATTCAAATTATACATTATAAGGTGGTGTTTAGTCTTTGCAAACTGGGTTCCCAATTGCTGAGTCCTCCACTGTCTCATCTGGGGAAGGCCCAAAAGATTTAATTCCTCTAGATTACATTTCAGCATAAGTCCATTAATTTTAATCATTCAGTCACTGATTGTAGCCCCCAAGTGCCTTCAGAATATCTGGCATTTTCAGTAATCAATGATAAATGAAATTGTCTGGTGATTGGCAATAATGGAGCTCAGATATCCAGAGAGGACTGGATTTTAATCTGCCAGGTGGGCATGGGTGCCAGTGTGCCTCGAGGGTTGGGGAAATGACATTAGAAAATACTGGCATGTCGGAAACCTAAAATGACCTCAACCACTTACACGTTGAAAAGGTATGTTTCAAGACTGTGCAAGAAGCTCCCCTTGAGGATAAATATGTGAAGAAGCAATTGAAAAAGATTGAAGCCTAGCTTTAATTGTCAGCACCCAGTTTCCCTATGCTCTCTGACACTCATCATGATCGATGAGGTGAGAACAGTGGGGACTGATAGGAGTGAGAATTGGCTGGAAAGCACTTAAGTACTGAAATGGGACAACTGCTTCCTTGGGATGGGGTGGAGGAGAGTTACATTGTATGGAAAGTGGTGACAGTCTGGGTCTGTATCCATTGGAGTTTAGTAGAATGAGAGGTGACCTTATTGAAACATACCAGATCCTCAGGGATGGAAGCTGAAAGGATGGTTCCCTTTGTCGGGGTCACTAGAGCTTGGGGACTCCGTTAAAAATAATTGGTCTCCCATTTACAATGGAGATAAAGAGAAATATTCAGACAGCTATGAATCTGGGGAAGTCTCTTCCTTGGAGGGCAGAGAAGATAAAGCCATTGGGTACTTTTAAGGCAGAGGTAGGTGGATTCCTTGACCTAAAAGGGAGTCAAAAGTGATCAGGGTAGATTGGAATATTAAGTTGGGGGCATTATTACATCAGACATGATCTTATTGAATGATGGAGGAGGGTCATGTGGCCAAATAGATTATGCCTGCCCCGATTCAATTATTGCTTGCGTAGGGTAAAGACAGATCTTGTGTTGAGAAAGTGCTGTGTGCCAATTTCCAATATTTTTGACACTATTTATGTCTTCTTGGCCTTGGTCTGTGGCTTGGTCTGTCCATCACCAGCAGTCAGGAACTCTACCACCCTCCCAAGCCCAAGGTCTCCTTCTTCACCTCCTCTCCCAAGGTCAAGGTAACTATCACTGGGGGTGACAACGACAGTTCTCTGCCTGTCCCTGGATTTCTGCACTGTCTCTCCTTTCCCATTCCACTGGAGAAGAGTTAGAAGTAGATTGTGGAAAGGATGGAGTAACAACACGAGGGATGGGCAATAAAATGAGGGGATGTCTTTATGCAGACTATTCAGGTGAGAACCTGGGAATATGCCTCGAGCAAGGAATGAGTGGAGCTACAAAGGTTTATTGAGATGAGATGTGCTGTGCATATGAATGTTGGCAAGTCAGACTGTACGGCTTGGCATTTGAATACACCATGGCACTTGTGGTGGTCCCTGAACCTTCCATTCCATCCGGTTCTGAGGTGCCACACTCCAGTGCCTCACTTTCCCATCCACTCAGAGCCACGCTATGCTGTTTGAGAGTCTGGTCTCTTCCTCTATCTGCAGTGAATGTGATTTCTCTGCAGAGCCTCACAGCCCATGTTTAATCTCCATGGAATGTCTCATTGAATCGGGATGGACTCCTTCCCATGTGACCCCTCTGTATTTATGTCTATTCAAACTTTATTCCGAAATCTGCAGTGGAGCCATTCCAACCCTAGTAAGGTCCTCTTAAATATGGATTATTTAACAGACAGGGGCACATTATTATTCCACCCACACTCCCTAATTAGCAGTTAAACTCAGAAGAAAGAGCCAATGTTCTGGTTAAGTTAAAAACATACTCCAAGTAGGTTGCATTCTCGAATAGCTTCTCCCCACCGCAAGCACGTGCCAAAAGTTATAAATTCTTAGCATTACCGAGTCTGAAACTTACTTCTTTAATATGTAGAAAGTCTTTGGCATCAAAAGAGATGGCAGTTCCTGGGACTGGTACATCTTCATCCAGAGCGCCACAGTAAGTGACATTTGTTCTTACAGCAAATGCGACTGGTTTGGTCTGAAAACCAAAACACACTAAGTAAGACTTAGGGTACATTCACATGAGAAGTTTAGATTAAGTTTAGAATGGTTTTAGTTTATTTACTAACACTAAACATTTGTGATGTATAATTATCAACAGGAACTTGAATTTAGAGGAATGAAATGCTATTGTGAACTTCCATTTTCTGCCAGTGGGAGCCTTGAGCAAAAGTTGGGTCTTACCTCATAATTGAAGATCTAGTATCACTGAAACGGTGAGCAATAACATTTTATGGGATTTCACTAGGTATCAGTTTTATAAGTACACACAATTTATTTAGCTTCATTCTCTTTTAATGGTACATTTCACGATAAGCTATCAGTATAGCAAAGCTTCTGCAGGCATGGGACAAATCGCACATGATCTTCCTGACTTCCACGTGTTAACTAACTGAAAATTGTTACCAAGTTAATAACAGTGATAATGTCACAAGACAGAATGTTGCCATTCTCCAGCCGTGTAGAGTGCTACACAACTCCCCAGGTGGCCATCACTTATTGTACACTTCAACCTGTCTGCAATTTTACACAAGACGAGAAAGGCTTATGATAACAGGAAGGCCATTTAGAGAAATGCACAACTCACTCACCCTAATTCAGGCCTTTTGGGGGCATTTATTGACCACTTAACAGGCCACTTCATACTTAGTCTTAATTTTGAGGCTTGCACAACAAGTTTTCAACCAGCTATGAGTCCCAACTGGTCACCTTGCTGGGGCCTCGAGTAAGAAGGAAAAGGTGTCTCCCTCAAATGTACTGTTTCCACATCAGGCACCCTGCCTAATGTTTCCCCTACGGCTGGTTCCCCTACTCCACTATTTTCTCCACCAGGATCTCCACTATCCTGTCTGCCTCAACCAAGTTTCACCTTCCCTCCCATGGGGAAGATAAGGAGGTTTAGCCATGATGGTCTAACCAGGTCACCTTGCTGGGGCCTCGAGTAAGAAAGAAAAGGTGTCTCCCTCAAATGTACTGTTTCCACATCAGGCACCCTGCCTAATGTTTCCCCTATGGCTGGTTCCCCTGCTCCACTATTTTCTCCACCAGGATCTCCACTATCCTGTCTGCCTCAACCAAGTTTCACCTTCCCTCCCATGGGGAAGATAAGGAGGTTTAGCCATGATGGTCTAACCATCATGCTGTGAAGGTGACTTGATGGAGAAGCTGCCAGTTCTGGATGATCATTTTGCCTCACACAGGCCCAGGTGGCAATGACTGACTCAATCTATGCTGCATCAGACCAGAAACTAGCCAGAGCTAAGTGTTGGCATTAACATACTTTGTTACCAGTGAGCAGAGAAACCATCAAAGGTCACCTTTTTAAATTTCCACCTCATATACATTTGTTATTTTGTTAGAGGTTCATTGACCATGTCTAAGGATAACATGTGTTCAAATTGTTTTTCGTAAAATCATACTGAACCCTTGTCCTCTTGTCCCTCTATTGAGCTGAAGCAGGTTGGTGTCTTGCACAATTAGTATCTCCTTACTTTGGCTCTTTCAAGTTGTACTGCTGCTTGTTGTTCTGATTCACGTCGAACCCCATCACGATCCTCCTCCAGGGAAACATCAGAGTCCGACGGTCTGCTAGTGCAAGAATCTGCTGAACCCTGCAATAAAAATGAGTGGGCCAAAAGTCAATTGAGAACACAAGCTGTTCAAAAGGGAATGATTGTGTAGCATGGTTTCAAACAGTCATTTTAAGGCAAATATAGCTGAGTTGATATTAAAATTTTACAAGTTAAATATGGCATTTTTAAAGGCAAAGACATCCAAGTGTGCACTCACTGTTTTAAAGATAGAAATAAAAGTAGAATTTTATTACTTTCAATGGTGACTGAGATTCCCATAAGACAGGATTAAGGTCATGAGAGAATGTTGATTAGTCAGAGATGTGAAAGAAATGGCAAATTATTACATGAGATTATTGGATCTTTGGGAGTTAATCACGAACCTGTCCACATGCATTTACCAATAAATCCCAGAATGAACAAGGCTATTATCTACTGAGATTGTCATCAGAGTCACGAGAATGCATTTAAAAATACAACCGCAACAATTTGCAAAGGATTTATGTGCAACATGTTCCTACTCGAATGCACCATTTCCTGAAAAAGAATTGTCAAATCATTATTTTGCTAAAAAGAACTGGTGCTAATCAGATCAAAATCCATCATTTGTTGCTTCTATTTTAATTATTATTACCTTACCAGAACAATGGTTATTGTCTTTCTAAATGAAACAATAACATTTTTCATGAAAATAGTGCACCATTAAGAATGTAACTAATTATTCTACTTGAAAACTGCTGATAGCAGTCTCATTCTGTCAAAGCTTTGCATGTTCCATTCATCAGTGCAATTCGTGAGAAATGTCACTGTAAAGTGAAAACAGCCTTTTTATACAGTAAGACGGAAGAGTGCTGGTTGGTTTAATAAGTGAACTCGAATTGGTAAAGGCATTGTCATGGAGCATGCACCAGTTAGATGAAGACTAACAGGTGTCAACCATTGTCTGATTCATTTCTCAGGGCAATACCTTGACCAGCTTCAATCTTCCTGGTTTAGTTTAAACAAAGCTTGCCAGCTAACTGGCTTTTCTCAGTAAAACAAGTCTGATATTACTAAATGGCGATTTGGTCATTATCCAGTAGCTGAGTCTGTGTAAAAGGATTCTGCATTAGAAAGTATGTCAAAGCAACTAGCATTGATAAACTACTTTGGAAATAGTGAAACATTTCAAGGTGCTTCACAGGCATGTTATCAACGTTAGCCGAGACCTCAAGATACAAGAGCAGATATTACAGCAGCTGACCAAGACCAAGAGGTTATAAGTAGCATCTTAAAGAGAAACAAAAGCAGAAGTGGAGATCTGGAGAGGTTTAAAGAGTGAATTCCAACAGATAGGACCGAGGCTGGTCACAAGAGGACCACTAATGGTCGGATGATGAAAGGTGAGAGTGCTTTGAAGGCCAGAATTGGAGGAATGCTGAGAGGCTGGTAGGGGTGAAGTATGTTCCAAAGGTAGGGAGGTTTGAAGTCTTGAAGCGACTTGTACAGAAGGATGAGAACTTTAATTTCAAGGCATTGCTGATGTAATTCAGTGAATGTGAAAGCGATGTATGAACAGGAGATGTAAATTAGAATGCAGGCAGAAGAAATCTGATCAGGTCAAGTTATTGACATTCCAAATTCCACCAGGAAGGTGGCAAGCTGTATAGGCTTTGGAATACACGTATAATAACACTGTTCCTGACCTGATGACCTCCCAAAACACAGTATATACCCTTCCCCCACCCCCCCAAACCACACTGATGAAGTATAATCACTGCTGTAATGTAGGGAACTCCATAACAAATATGTACACAGCAAGCGCCCACCTACAAAGTGATAATGAACAAATAACCTTACTGCCATAGGATCTTTTACCTCGGTTTGTGTTGCAGATGGAGCCCAAAATTTAACAATTTACCCAGAGGACATCACCTCCAACAACGCAGCACTCCCTCAGTGGCGCGCTGGAGTTTTGTGATGTTTGTGCTTAAGTCATCAAGTGGGACTTGAACCTAAAATCGTGCAACTCAGAGACAAGTATGCTATCACATAAGCCATGTGTCATTCAGGTCTGGAGTTCACAAGAATACTGACAAGGATTTCCCTGATAAGTGCCTTTTTTAACTTTAAGAATGGGAATTTTCCAAAATACTTTATTCAAACTGTAAGGGGTTACAAAATGGGACATTTCTGTTCATTAGTGTATGTGCTTCCTGTGTGTTATTTTCTGAAGGGCCTTCTTAACCAATTCAAATAATGCATTCATGATCAATGTTTAAACAGCACAAAATGGAAAATGAAAGTGAAGTTTTAAATACTGAATGCACTCAAATATCAAAAAATCTAAGATTTGGAGCATAAACTGGAAAGAAAAGCAAGTTCACCATTTCTCGCACAGGAATACTGCATAGCAATCTCATCTTCACTGAAAACAAAGCGAACAAACACCGTGCCTGTGTACAATTGAATTAACTTTAATTATTGCATAAACTCACATACACAAAAGCAAATGCTGCAGATGTTACAAATATTTAAAATCAATTCGGGGAAAGAGAGTGGGGAGAAAACAAATTTAATAGAAGGCTTTGTTGGAGTGGGTAATAGCGGTGATTAAATGACAAGAGAAGTAATGAGCAAGGTAAAAGGTGGGGTGAAAGTAGGACAATTACAGAAACATTCTAGTGAAACAGGATCAATCCAATTAACTCTCCACAAATGCTACCTGGCCTGCTAAGTAGTTCCAGAATTTTTTTATTTCTTTTGAATTTCAGAAGTCCAGCACCTACAAAATAGCCTCATCTCTGTTCCAAATTCCCATCATCGTTTCTCTGGCTTTGTGGCTTTTTGTGGACTTGTTGTTTTGTTTTACTAGTGACAAGGACTCACTGTGGAGGCAGGGAGTAATCTAGACATTTCCTTTTCCTGTGGCTGTTGCTTTTATTTCTGCTTCTGTTTTTAATCCTGTCTCTTGTATACTGAGATGGTGCCAGAGAATGACAACTTTGTACACTTTTCAATATATTCCTGTACTCCAGTACACATGACATTAAAATCTAAATCTAAATCCGTTTCAACCAATCTAAGTTGCAGGTTTTGTCATGGATTGGGAAGAATTCAGCGGTAAGCTATTTCCTTCCAGACTCCATTTGAATGGAGTGTAACCTTTAGAAACTCAGAAGGTCAGTTATTTGGAAACTGAGCGATGTAATGAATCGAAACTTAGCGATTTTCAGCTCTAGGACCAGCTCAGATCAATGAGATTTAAATCTTCACTTTCTGCTTCACCATGAGCGAATCAAAATACCTTTGGATAGCTCCAAACTAACCACTTATTTGTGAGCATATCTCATGTGCAAAGCTATCCAGAATTTGGCAGTAGTTTCGCGTTATTTTCTCTCTGGCCATTCTGATGATGGAACACAAAATTAGATTTAGATCCTGTCAAGTTATTGCACAAGTCAAATGTGCTACAGAATGTCAGGAACATAAATGTCTCCCATGCACAGTAGAAGCACACAGTTCTGAAGAAAGTTAATGAAGAAAAAGGCTGTATCATGTGTGATATCTGATGTCAAAATGAGCTAACCTTTCATGAGTTTACAATCAGATAAGAAGTGGTCAGTTGGCTCCCCTCTTTCCCACTCCATGTTTGACTACAACTAAACTTTGTTAAAATGGATATATTTGCTAAGTCAGCAAGTCTTTAATTGCTTATATTCTGTGATCATAAAGGTTACAAACAGGTGATCTATCTCAAGATAAGTTAAAGATAACTTATATTATCTTTATAAAATAATAAAGTATACTCTGCCTTAGTTGTGCACCTACACACACACACACGGTCTACAGTGTGGGGAAAGCTAGATTGAGTAATTTGGAGTTAATTAAAATTCATGAGATTTACACCTTTGGACTTCATATCAGTTTATTTTATACCATTCACTCGTGGGTCATGGGTCTCACTGGCTGGCCAGCATTTATTGCCTACCACTAGTTACCCTTGAGAAGATAGTGGTGAGCTGCCTTCTTGAACCTCGGTAGTCCATGTGCTGCAGGTTGACCCACAATACTCTTCGAGAGGGAATTCCAGGATTTTGATCAAGTCACAGTCAATGAACAGTGGTATATTTCCAAATCAGGATGGAGAATGGCCTGATGGGGAACTTGCAGTTGGCGACTGTATTCTCATCCAACTGCTTTCCTTGCCCTTAGATGGAATTGAGTGTGGGTTTGGAAGACGTTGCCTAAGGATCTTTGGTGAATTTTGGCAGTGCATCTTGTAGATTGTACATATTGCTGCTCCTGAGTGTCAGTGGTGGAGGGAGTGGATGTTTGTGGATGTGATGCCAATCAAGTGGCTGCTTTGTTCTGGATAGTGTTAAACTTCTTTATTATTATTTGAGCTGCATCCACCCATGCAAGGGGATGGAGTATTTCATCACACACTGACATGTACCTTGTAGATGGTGGACAAACTTTGGGAAATCAATGTGAATTACTCGCCATAATATTCTAAGTCTCTGATCTACTGTTGTAGTACTGTGTTTGCGGTGAGTTCAGTTTAGCTTCTGGTCAATGGTAATCCCAAGAATGCTGATAGTGGGTGATTCAGTGATGGTAACACTATTGAATATAACAGGATGGTGTTTAGATTGTCTCTTTATTGGTGATGGTCATTGCCTGGCATTTGGGTGGTGCAAAGGCTACTTGCGACTTGTCAGCTGAAGACTGCATATTGTCTAGATCATTTTGCATTTGAACATGGACTGCTTCAGTATCTGAGGAGTTGCAAGTGGTGCTGAGTGTTGAGCAATCATTGGCGAACATCCCGACTTCTGACCTTATGATGGAGCAGCTGAGGATGTTTGAGCCTAAGGAACTCCTGCAGAAACATCCTTTGAATAGGTATTTCTGTCCCTTCACTCGGTGCTGATGCTTGGGGGCTGTGAGACAGTGTAAACACGCATTTTGGCACTTTTGTTCTTTTAGAGACTGTAGTATTGTGTTGAGCTCTTTCAAAACAGCTCGTCTGTGCCACTTGGATTAACAATAAGCAGGGTTCAAGACTTTCTAAGTTAGGTAAGAGAAAGAAATGGGGGAAAGAGAGTGGGAAAAAGAAAGAGGGAAAAAGAAGGGAAAAGAGAAAAGGGGCGAGAGAGAGAGGGAGAGGACAGAGTGGGGGCAAGAGAGAGAGAGAGAACAAATGAGAGAGAAAGAAATAAAAGGAAGGAAGGAAGGATCACATTCACATTCTTGTTACCTGTGTCTCGGCCATACTAGGAAGAAAGCAGCTGCTTAAAACATGCAAAGTTTGGGTTATTGCATGACCCTTTCTCTCCAACTTTCCAAAGATCCAAATAAGACCATGACCAGTATATTCCAGTTGTAGCTTGAATAATTCTTGTCTGGGAATCACTCTCAGCCAGACTCCCATTTTCCAAGTGGTTATGCCTAACTGGTTAGCTGGATACTCAACTATGTGAAGGTAAGTCTCTAAACAGTGTGATAATGGGATAGGGGAGGTTATTCATTCACATTCTCTTGAGACCGTTACCTTTAGTGTTTTTTTTCTGTGGGAAGACTCCCTCTCAGTATTGTTGCTATATGGAGAAGACACTGATGCAAGTTGCATAACCATGTTTGCCTGAGAACTCAAGTCCTTATGATACAGTTTTGATCTCTTTTTAAAAATAATAAATAATTTGGAATTGTCAGGTAGTGAATTCAATTTTTTTTATATAAAGTAGGTTTTCATGACAATGAGGAGAAAGTAAGGTCTGCAGATGCTGGAGATCAGAGCTGAAAATGTGTTGCTGGAACAGCGCAGCAGGTCAGGTAGCATCCAGGGAACAGGAGAATCGACATTTCGGGCATAAGCCCTTCTTTCATGATAATGAAAAAATTATAAAATCTTGGGGGAGCTTGCAAACAATAAGTAGGAGAGGATTCTTTCTTCTTCTGTTCTACTATTGCTACTGCTCATTGAATGTCATTTAAGCAGTCAACACTTGCTAAAAAGTGTGAATCATTAATAACGTATCTGGATATTTGGCTTCCTGTTTGGGGCTGCAGAATACTGAATCAGCCCAATCAATTAGTTCTCCACACTCAAGAACTGACTCACTTAGCATTTATTTCCAGATAATGGCAGATATATTTTAAGATAATGAAATAAAAGGTGCGTTCCTAATCCAGGATCAGGCATCAATGCAATTTAGTACAGGTCAAACTGCCCCTGACTTCAGAATCTGGAGGATTCCAATGGCTCAGAATCTATTTTATCATGCATAATTGTTTTGACATGAGAAATTGCCATCTTTACTTATAGCTGATTAGTGCTATTTAATATAGATTAATATACTTCAGCCTTCTCAAAACACAATCGCTTACTTTGTACTTTGTGGGAGCAGTATTAATTAGCTCAATAAGCAAAGAGAAAAGGCATTGAAAAATTACTTGCCATTAAATCACAAAGAACATTAATAACCTAAAAATGTCTACAAGGAAGTAGTCTTCATTAATCAAAATTTGTTCATACCTTTGTATCCTGAGACTGTTTTATGAACAAATTCACATATCTGACATATCTTACAACATCAACTGCACAATTTACTCCATCATGAGTTGTCAGGGCGGAAATGGGGAACCAATGTGGCGCACAGAATTGATAGATGAGGATATCTGCACTGTATGACCTCAACAATGGCAGTTTCTCAAATTGGGATTATCCTGTTTCTACAAGATAATATGCTGGCTGCAGCGCGCTACAAGTTGAAACTGTATCAAAGCACAAATCAGACGTTGTAAGAAACCCTGATCAGTTTACTTGCAGTGCCCTTTGACTGTCCTTGAATGCATTCCCTGTCTAGTCTTCAGAAGTGCATAGACAACCTGCAACTTTTAAATAATTTTCTAACCAAACAGCAAATAGCAATGACAGGCAGCCTTGATTGAACAGTATGATTCAATAGATTTGATACTGTCCCTTCATTTGTAAAACAAAGTATCAGCAATTGGTTTACAATTGATTACTAAAATGGAATTACAATGGAAATGAACTGCCAGAATATATACACTGTACAGGGGCAAACCATCACTTAATGAAAGGTATCAAATTGCTGCATTCAGTAGAAAGAATGTCAAGAGTAATACACAATATATTGTTGCCTACAATTTCAGCATTAAACATTTTTGGGTATCTCACTTGCAGAATGCCAGTGCTGCACACTCAGGTCTGACAGCACCAAATTTTGGGGCTTAACCCTCAATGTCAAGTTGAAGACACAATAGTAGGAACCTGCACAGGTTCATGTGCCAGTTCAGATCAGTTAGCAATTGAGAAAACACATTTCAGATGCAGTAACGCATGGATACATTCGAAATTATGAACTTTGGTAGAAAAACACAGAATGTCAGGTTTTTTTTTTGAATGGTGATAGATTGGGAAATTTTGGTATACAAATGCATTCATAGTGTCACACCTAGTGTCTCAGCTGTGGCTTTCTTCTTTATTCTTTTACAGTGGCAACTTCCACAATTCTGAACACCCTTGAGTTTGAGTTTGATTTATTGCTGTCACATGTACCGAGATACAGTGAAATTTGTATTGTGTGCGCTACAGGCAGATCAAACCATGCAAAGTGCATCAAGGTAGCAGAACAGAGTGCAGAATATATTGTTACAGCTACAGAGAAGGTGCAGTGAGAGAGATCAACATTAACATTTGAGAGATCCTCTTTGTCAGTAGCTTTGCTTGTATTCAGCTCCTTGACTCGATCAGCTCCACTCCAACACCATGTTATGAATTCAGTCCAGTGCCACGTTGCCTGTACTTTATTGAACTGACTGAAAGGTGGCTGCCCCAATACGGGGCCAGTTGTAAAGTTCACAGGACTACTATAAGCCAGGAGGCGTATGAGTACTACCATTGAATCATTCAGCAACCCAGGTAATGTTCGAATCCCACCATGGCAAATGGGAACATCTGGAATTCAAAATTCAACCACCATGAAATTATTGTCAATTGGAGTAAAAGCCCATCTAGTTCATGAATGTCCTTTGTAACAGGAAACTATTACCCTTACCTGGTTGGGGTCTGCCTGTAACACCAGACCCACAGTGATGTAGTTGGCTCTTCACAATGACCCAGAAAGCTATTTTAGTTACATCATCATAAAGGGAATGAAACTGGACAATGTAACCCGGTCGACTCTGGAAAGTCCTTGTTACCAACATCTTGGGCCACTGACAAATGTTTCCCACATAAATCATGTAACAGCCCAATAAAGTGACTACGGGATCAATGTGGATCTTACCAGTTTCCCCATTTCCCCTCCCCCTACATTATCCCAGTCCCAAGCCTCCAACTCGGCACCGCCCTCTTGACCTGTCCATCATCTTTCCCATCTATCTGCACCACTCTCCTCTCCGACGCGTCACCTTCTCCCCCACCTTCATCTACTATCACATTCTCAGCGACCTTCTCCCCAGCCCCATCCCCCCTCCCATTTATCTCTCAGCCCCCTCAGCCCACAAGCTCATTCCTGATGAAGAGCTTATGCCCAAAACGTCGATTCTCCTGCTCCTCGGATCCTGCCTGACCTGCTGTCCTTTTCCAGCACCACACTCTTTACACAGATGGTATATGGTCAGGATGGGATTGCCTTTTGGATCCTCAACTTTGACACTGAATCCCATCAAATTTCATGATATTAGGTCAAACATAAACATGAAAACATCTTGTTGATTACCATTACCACCACCCCACTCCAAATCCCATTCTTCTTCAATACCCCTTCATGCTCTTGGACCAGCGTTGAGGGTGAAAAGGGTGCAGAAAGTATTCCGAGTGGAAGACTTCAATGTCCATCACCAAGAGTGGCCCAGAAGCACCGTGACTAACCAAGCTGGCTGGGTCATGAAGCATGTAACTGCTAAAGTGTGCCTGAAGCAGTTGGTAAGGATGCCAAAAAAAAGAAACACACCTGACCTCATCCTCACCAATCTAACTGCCATAGATAAATGTGTCCCTGACAACATTGGTAAAAATGACTAACAGACAGTCCTGGTGGAGATCAAGCCCCATCCAAAGATTGAGAATAACCTCCAGCATGTTGTGTGACACTATCATTGTGTTAAATGGGATAGAGTTCAAACAAATCTAGTGACTCAAGACTGGCATGCATGAGACACTGCAGGCCATGAGTAGTTGCAAAATTGTACTCCAACACAATATGCGATGTCATGGCCTGGTATATCCTCCACTCTAACATTACCATCAAGCCAGGAATTCAGTCCAGGTTCAAACAAGACAGCAGGACAGCATGCCAGGAACAGTACTAGGCATACCTAAAAATGAGGTGCCAACCTGGTGAAGTTACAAAACAGGACTATTTGTGTTCCAAACAACAAAGCAGGTGATAGACAGGATGAAGAGATTCCATAACCAGTGGAGCAGAATTAAACACTGCAGTCCTGCTTCATTCAGTTTTGAATGGTGGTGGATAATAAAACAGCTGAGAGGAGAATCAGGCTTCGTAAATACTCCTATCTTGAAGAATGGATTAACACAACACATCAGTGCAAAAGATAAGGCTGAAGCTTTCACAGCAATCTTCAGCTAGAAGTGCTAAGTTGGTTAAGTAACTTGGCCTCCGCTCAAGGTTCCCAGCATCACAGATGCCTATCTTCAGCTAATTTGATTCACTCCATATGATAGCATGCAGTGGCTGAAGGCACTCGAAATTGCATAGACAATGGACCCCAACATTTTTCATGAAATACCACGGAAGAACATGTGTTCCAGATCTTGGTGCACCCTTAGCCACTCTGTTGCAGTACAGGACAGAGCTGCCTGCTTGATTGACACCACATCTACAAATATCTACTGCCTCCACCATATAGATAGTACCACTACCGAACAAAAAGATTTCTACTGCAAAAATCTGCCAACATTACCTTTCAAGCCGACAACTACTTCCATCTAAAAGGACTAGGGCAGCTGATATGTAGGAACACCACCACCTCCAAGTTCCCTTCCAAGCCACTCCCCACCCAGACTTGGAAATAGATCACTGTTCCTTCAGTGTCATTGGGTCAAAATCCTGAACTTCCATCCTGAAAGCATCATGAGTCAACCGACAGCAAAAGTACTGCAGCGGTTCAAGAAGGCAGCTTACCACCACCTTCTCTAGGGCAACAAGGAATGGCAATACATGCTGGCCTAGCCAGCGAAGCCCACATCCCATGAATGAATAAAATCAAATTCACAAACAAAGCTTGCCAGGATTTGGAAACATCAGATTGTGATCTCATAGTGGGGAGAGGTGCATAAAATTGCAAGGATTTGGAATATCATAAAATTCCTATAGAGCAGAAAGAGGCTCTTCAGTCCATTGAGTCCACACCAACCCTTTGAAAAGCATCCCACTCAGGCCCAGTCCCCATTCCCAAACCCCACCTAGCCTACACATCTCTAAACATGCAAACGATTTCAGCATGGCCAATCCACCCAAGTTGCACATCTTTATATCGTGGGAGGAAACCCATGCAGACACAGGGAAAACGTCCAAACTCCACATAGACAGTTGCCCAACGCTGGTACTAAACCTGGGTCCCTGGCAACGTGAAGCAGCAGTGCTAACCAATGAGCCATTGTACTGCCCATATGATTGGGCACTCACTGTGTAATCAGGAGACATGGAAACACAATGACTGGGGCCATGGGAATGGGTGGAGATTGGGAGTCAGAGATCTCTCAATTAGCAACAGCAGTGATTAAGTTGATTTCTTGGTGTGGTATGTATCAGCACATGCTGTAGTACTGTATTTCCCAAAGGCTGACAGCACTGGTGTTGGTTGTCAATGGTGAAAGCCAAATTTGCAAGAGAATGCAGAAGTCAGCATTGGAACATTGGCCTTTGTGTCAGTAAATGGCTTAATGCCTCCTTCTGACATTGCAACATTGCTTTTTTGCTCCTTACTGCAGTAGCTTCCAGCTGGCCCTATGCCAATCGCGTTCTCAGAGTGCAGACACTATTTTGCACACAAAAACCAACCCAAACCTCTGACAGCAGAACCGAATATCTTTTCTAAGCTTCTGTTTAATTACAATTCAATATTTATATAATGCAACAGTAATTGTGCTTCAAAAGTATTTCTCTGACTGTAAGGAATTTTGAGATGTTGTCAGGTCATGAAAGGTTCTACATAAATGTAAGTATTTTCCATCGTATCTGATTAATGTGGAGAAGGAATACAAAAACCCTGACCCTTGTTCCATTAAATGATTTTGACTTAAATTAACAATGCAATGAATATACTTCTATTATATACACATGAATCGACAGCTGTGGTATTACTGTCCATTTTTGCATTGTCCTTGACAGGGAAGACAAAACTCCACACTCAAGTACTTATACACACAACAAAGTCTAATCACCACCTTCTGACAGCCCAGGAAATTGCTAAAAATAGTTGGGAACTGACAGGATACATAGCTCTTTCCTATCCTTGGAAACTTGAGTGCTGTGCAGTCTCTCACCAAAGGAGTTTGTGATTTTAAATGTAATGTTTGAAAAGGCAACTTTATACTGACTGTGATGTACAATAGCATCAATATGCATCATCATCATCTCACGACCAACAGAATAAGAAAATAAAACCAATATTAATAGCTAAACATCCCAAGCCATCTCATAGAAGCATTATCAAATTAATTTTGATCACACAGAGAGTTGTTAGGGCAGATGCTGACAAGCGTGGTCAAAGTTATAAATTTTGAAAAGAGTCATCAAAAGAAAATGAGTTAGAGAGACAGAGAGGTGTAGACCAGGAAATCTAGACCAAGGCAGCCGACTGCATGGCTGCTAACTGAGCAATCATAAATTAGGGATGGCCAAGACTTGAAGAATCACAGGGAATTGTAGGGCTAAAGTCAGTTACAAAAATAGGGATGAGAAAGGCCATGAAGGGCTGGCTTGAAAATAAAGTGCGAAAGTGAGGACTGCAGATGCTGGAGATTAGAGTCAAGAGTGTGATGCTGGAAAAGCACAGCAGGTCAGACAGCATCTGAGGAGCAGGAAAATTGACGATTTGGGCAAAAGCCCTTTATCAGGAAGTTCTTCTGATGAAGGGCTTTTGCCAGAAACGTCAATTTTTCTGTTCCTCGGATGCTGCCTGACCTGCTGTGCTTTTTCAGCACCGCACCCTTGACTTGTAAATAAAAGGTCACATTTTAAAACAGAGGCAGTGTTTGACCAGGGGCCACTGCAGGTCAGTAATCACAACAGTGATGGGGGAATGGTCAGAGTATCACCAATAGAGTCTGGGATAAACTCAAGTTAAGGGAGAGTACACGGTAAGAGGTCAGTCAGGAGAAATAATTCTTATTTTTATAATAATTGACAGCTCTCTGCCACATGTTCATCATTGGACCATTCAAACAGGACTCTGTAAACTAGTTGGACCTATAACCAGTTAGAAAGTGAGGTCTGCAGATGCTGGAGATCAGAGCTGAAAATGTGTTGCTGGAAAAGCGCAGCAGGTCAGGCAGCATCCAAGGAACAGGAGAATCGACGTTTCGGGCATAAGCCCTTCTTCAGGAATGAGGAAAGTGTGTCCAGCAGGCTAAGATAAAAACATTGCCCCTCAGGCCCCTTTTAAACCTTTCTCCTCTCACCTTAAAAATATGTCACCTAGTTTTGAACTCCCCACCCCAGGGAAAAGACCTTTGCTGTTCACCTTGTCTATGTCCATCATGATTCTATAAACCTCTCACCTCAACCTTCCATGCTCCATTGAAAGATGTTCCAGCCTATCCTATAACCAGTTACTAAAACAAGGGCTTTCATAGAATCCCTTCAGTGCAGTGTGAGACCATGTCACCCATTGAGTCTGCACCGACTCTCTGAACAGCATCCCACCCAGACCCAGTCACTTATCCTATCCCTTTAACTCCACACTTACCATGGCTAATCCATCTAGCCTACACATCCTTGGAAACTACAGGCAATTTAGCCTGACCAATCCACCTAACCTGCACATCTTTAGACTTGTGGGAGGAAACTGTAGCAACTGGAGGAAACTCATGCAGACACAGGGAGAGCATGCAAACTCCACACAGACAGTCACTAAAGGTTGGAAACAAATCCGGGTCCCTGACGCTGTGAGGCAACAGTGCTAACCACTGAGTCACCATGCCGGTCTTTAATACGAGTGGGTTTAACTTGGCATTGGAGTAAAATCGGGCAAGAGAGTAAAGGCAAGCTGGATAGGCTGGAACATCTTTCAATGGAGCATGGAAGGTTGAGGTGTGAGGTTTATAGAATCATGATGGACATAGACAAGGTGAACAGCAAAGGTCTTTTCCCTGGGGTGGGGAGTTCAAAACTAGGTGACATATTTTTAAGGTGAGAGGAGAAAGGTTTAAAAGGGGCCTGAGGGGCAATGTTTTCACACAGAAAGTGGTTCATATGTGCCAGAAGAAGCGATAGATGCTGATAAGGTTACAACATTTAAAAGACATGAGGACAAGTACATGAATAGTAAAGCTTTAAAGGAATATGGGCCAAATGCACACAAGTGGAACTAGTTTTGTTTGGGAAACCTGCTCAGCGTGGATGAGTTGGACCAAAAGGTCTGTTTCTGTGCTAAATGACTCCACAACTCTGACTCTGAATGCAAATGAAATATTTTCTGTTTCTGTTATCTTTCAAGCATTTGTGCAAACACAGGTGTAAGTGAAGATTTCAAAACATTTTAGATTTCTCTCTCCACAGCTGTATATTGTACTTAATGTCAGGACATTTCCAAATTTGGCATGAACTCCAAAGTTGGTTGGCAAATTTATTAGCAGCATGTAAACAGATTGACTGGAAGAAATTTCACCTCTGTCATCTAGATATCTGTTTGGTTGTTACTTATTAGCCATTGTTAACACCTTTGGGAGCACAGTTCCAAGAAGGAAAAGAAATACTTGGAATTCAGTAAAAGTCCTGTAAAGTTTTGAATAGACTGATAAACAAAAGGAACAGTGGTTTCGTTAATAATTGTTTGAAAAAATGCCAGAAAAGACTAATACACATTCTAAAGAGTTCCCATCCGAGTTTCCAAAAGACAGTTTGGTCAGCAATTAATGCAATGCCATAATTGACAAAAGATTGCTGATTAATATACAGCCCAGGCAAAGCATTTATTTCATAAAATGTCTCGCCAATTCAACAAATTCCCTCGACTCAACCATAGGAATAAGTTTAGAGAAGAAAGAGATCCGAGATTAAGATGAATAAGGGTTCAGTGTCTCCAAGGTTGAAAGCTAATCCTTTACAGAAGTTAGTCTACATCATAAACCATTACTGTGCACTTGAAGTTTTTGAGACAATTTGTTTCCTGCAGAAAATGATTGGACAACAAATGTAAAAATATAGTATGCTCAGAGGAAAGAAGCCTTTCCCATTTATTGGAAAGGTTTAACACTGCATTTCTGTCACTTAGACTCCATCACAAAATCAACAATAGACACTAGTAGAAAATCTATTTGTAACTGTTTCCTAAATCGGCAATTTTATTCCTCTAAAGCTTCACTTTCTCACAAGTCGAAGTTCCCAAAGCAGTAAGTTAGTTTCCTTGCATGGAGGAAAAGCAGTCTATGTGACAAGCATTCTTCTTTTTTTGATTGCTAATAAATTGGCTCTGCTCCCAAAAACAATTTATCCTTACTGAAACAGCACATGTGAAATCTAAAGATAGAAGCATATATTATATTCAGTTAAACAAACTTGACTTTTTTTAAACATAAAAAGCTAAATGAATTTAGCAAAATAATAAATAGAAAAACAAGTTGATTTTAAAGGGATGCAAATAGAATGAGGGAAAACAAGCAAGAAACAGTTATGGATGTATAAATAGAAAAAGCAGCAGGAACCATTGAAAATGATGATCAGTAGAGTCAAGAAGGAGTATATCACACTAAAATACATCCCTTAAGAAGTAACAAGCCAGTGATGGCCATGGATGATAACAATTCTGCTGACACAAATTACAAAAAGCAAGTTAGGATTAGAATGGATTGATTGAGTGATGCACAGGATTAAACACACAAGTCATGACTGTGAAGTAGTTGAAATACTAAATAACTGTTTAAACTAAGGAAACCAATATACCCTGGGAACATGATAACAACATTGAGATTAAAACAAAAGAAATAAAGACATTTTAGATAGAACGTGTATGTAATTGGTAACTAATGAAACTTTCAGAGTATAAGAAATAAAAACAAAGTATTAGAGAAGCTTAGCATGATTGGAAAGACAAAGCTAATGTGATTCCAATATGGATCAAGTCCTTGTAAATTATAGAACAATTAACTAGGTGTAGACATCAGCAATTGATTGGCATGTGGAGTCTCCTCTTGAGAAAAGGAGACTAAGGATGCATTATAGAGGTCCTTGAAAATCTGAGTGGTTTCAATGGGGCAGAAATGTTTCCTTTGATGGATGTGAAAATAACCAGCAACACTAACTGTTATATAAAGTCTCTGATGTGATGCTGTGCAGTAGCCTCAAGGTCACAACATGTAGGGTTAGGCTCTTGTGGTGCAGTGTTAATGTCCATACGTCTAAGCCAGAGGGATCAGGTTCAAGTCCCACCTGTTCCAGAGGTGTGTAATAACATCACTGACCAGGTTAATTAGAAAATAACAAGCTGGATACTAAGCAACAAAAAATGAGTTCAAGTTAGTTGCTGAGATCAGCAAATACTGGAAAGTGCTGGATAGCATGGTGGCTCAGGGGTGAGCACTGCTGCCTCACATTTCCAGGGACCCAGGTTTGATTCCAGCCTTTGGCAAATGCCCACTGGAGTTTGCACACTCTCCCTGTGTGCATGGGTTTCCTCTGGATGTTCTAGTTTCCTCCCACAGTACAAAGGTGTGTAGGTTAGCTGGATTGGATTTGTTAAATTGTCCATAGCATCTCCAGAGATATGCAGGCCAGGTAAACTAGCCATAGGAAATGCAGGCTAACAAGGATATGGCAGAGGAATGGGTCTCTTTGGAGGGTTGCTGTGGATTCAATAGTACCAATCACACTATGGGAATTCTACAGTAATCCATAGGGATTGGTGCTGGGTCTGTAGTTGTTAACCACTTACACTTGTGAAGCAGAATTTGCAGTTGACAGCAATATTCTGATGTTCCCACGAGTCATATAAATACTGTGGCTGCACCAGCTGGTCAGCTTGGGACCTCAAATCCTGATAGTACAAAGCCTGCCGGGCACAACTCAGGAGAGTGATGAAACACTCCCACAACATTCAATAAACTCAATACTATCCAGACTAAGGTGTGGAGGTGCCAGTTTTGGACTGGGGTGGACAAAGTTAAAAATCACAACACCAAGTTATAGTCCAACAGATTTATTTGGAAGTATAAGCTTTCAGAGTGCTGTTCCTTCAACAGGGAGCTAGCGGGGCAGGATCACAGGACACAGAATTTATAGTAAAAGATCAAAATGTCATACAACTGATGCAAATTATTGAACAAACCGAGATTGCTATTAATTCGTTAATCACTTAGAGTGGGTTGCAGGTTTCAACTGACTAATATGTAAATCCCAGAATGCCTTTCAAGTCCCATTCCCAAGATAACATAAGGTTTTATAAGAAAAGGTGACATCTCAGCTCAGACAATGCATTAAAGGTGTGAGGTTAGAGTCCGTATTCCAACTTGAGTCAGACTGGTTTTATTTCCAAAGTAGGAATTGATAAAATGTCATGCAGACCCTCTCTCATATATACACTATTTCTCAGACACCCACACCCTCTCACAGGCATATACTCTGTCACATTCGCGCGCACACCCTATCAAGGGAGAGAATAGGACCCCTCAAAGATCAGCAAGGCGGCCTTTGTGTGGAGTCATAGGAGATGGAGGAGATATTAAACGAGTATTTTGCATCAGTATTTACTGTGGAAATGAACATGGAAGATATATAATGTAGGGTAATAAATGGTGACATCTTGAAAAATGTCCATATTACAGAGGAGGAATTGCTGGATGTCTTGAAACGCATAAACGTGAATAAATCCCCAGGACCTGATCAGGGGTACCCTAGAAGTCTGTGGGAAGTGAGGGAAGTGATTGCTGGGCCTCCTACTGAGATATTTGTATCATTGATAATCACAGATGAGGTGCCGGATCACTGGAGGTTGGCAAACGTGGTGCCACTGTTTAAGAAGGGAGGTAAAGACAAGCCAGGGAACTATAGACCGGTGAGCCTGACCTCGGTAGTGGGCAAGTTGTTGGAGGGAATCCTGAGGGACAGGATGGACATGTATTTGGAAAGGCAAGTACTGATTAGGGATAGTCAACATGGCTTTGTGCGTGGGAAATCATGTCTCACAAACTTGATTGAGTTTTTTGAAGAA
>NC_057716.1:89029106-89043932 GCF_004010195.1 Chiloscyllium plagiosum
TTATGAGGGGCATGGATAGGATAAATAGACAAAGTCTTTTCCCTGGGGTCGGGGAGTCCAGAACTAGAGGGCATAGGTTTACGGTGAGAGGGGAAAGATATAAAAGAGACCTAAGGGGCAATTTTTTCACGCAGAGGGTGATACGTTTGTGGAATGAGCTGCCAGAGGATGTGGTGGAGGCTGGTACCAATGCAACATTTAAGAGGCATTTGGATGGGTATATGAATAGGAAGGGTTTGGAGGGATATGGGCCGGGTGCTGGCAGGTGGGACTAGATTGGGTTGGGATATCTGGTCAGCATGGAGAGGTTGGACCGAAGGGTCTGTTTCAGTGCTGTACATCTCTATGACTCCATAACTGCTCAAGCGGAGATGTCACTTTTTAAAAATAAAACCTTAAGTTACATCGGGACTGTGACTTGAAAGAAGTTCTGCGATTTACATATTAATCAATTGAAACCTGCAACCCATTCCAAGCGATTATAGGCTTAACAGCAATCTAGGTTTGTTCAATACCCATTGGTTGTATGACACTTTGATCTTTTACTATAAATTCTGGGTCCTCTGATCCTGCCCCAGTAGCTGCCTGACAAAGAAGCAGAGCTCTGAAAGCTTGTACTTTCAACTAAACCTGTTGGACTATAACCTGGTGTTATGTGATCTTTAACTTTATCCAGACTATAGCAGCCTTGATTGGCACCTCATCCACTATCCACATATGGCATCTGCCATGTGTAATGTATATAAAATACTCCAAATTAAATTATCAAGGCTCCTTTAACAGCCGGTATCAAACTTCCTACTATTACCATCAAGAAAGGGAAAACAAATGCAAGCAATCAGCTGCAGTTCCAAGTTCTCAAAGCCAAAACTGAGTTGGATCTACATTGCCTTTCTTTCACTGTCACTGGGTCAAAGTCCTAACAGTACTGTGAATGTAAATACTCCAGATGAACTGCAATGGTTCACTGCCTTTTGCATTAAGGCAAGGGCAATGTATATTTGCCAAGTCTGTCACTACTACATTCAAAGGAGGAACAAATCTTTTAAAAGTAAAACAGAGGAGGAGTCAGACAAAACACAGGAAGATATTAACAAACTTGCAGAATGGACCTGCATTTGAGAAAGGAACTTCAATATAGGCACAGTTGAGGTATATTAGTCAGAAGAATTAGGGCACAGATTATTGCATGCATACATACATGTGAATTAGAAGCAGGAGTAGGCCATTCAGCTCCTCAAGTCTGCCCTGCCATTCAAGCCCAAGCCTCAACTCTTCTTTTGTGCAAACTCATCTTAGTTCGAAAGTCTGGCTACCTTCTCTTTAACTATGTTCAATGATCCAGTCTCCACAAGTCTCTAGGGGACAGAATTCTGCACGCTCACTATGTTCTGGGAGAAGGAGCTCCTTTGCATCTCAGTTTTGAATGACTGCCCTCTTACTATGAAACAGAAACTAATGGAAATATCTTCTCAACATCTACCCCTTGAAATCTCTCATGTTTCAACAAGATCTCCTTCATTTTTCTGAACTTTAATGAAAAAGACTTATAGATGTGCTTGATGAGTCAGCCTCTTCCCCCCAGGAAGCTGCCTAGTGAATCACTCTTGAACTGCTTCCAATAACAGTTCATCCTTCCTGAAATACATGGGGCAAATCTGTACATAATACTCTGGTGTGCCTCACCAATACCCTGTACAGTCGTAATAAGACTTCCCTATTTTTAGTCTCCAAGTCCTTAAAAACGAAGGCCAAAATTCCATTTGCCTTTCTAATTACTTGCTGGACTTGCATGCTAATGTTTTGTGCTACATGCAAAAGGACACCCTAACCCTCCATGCTGCCTTTTCATGGAATCTTTTTCTATTTAAATAATAGTCTGCCTTTTGATTCTTCCACCAAATTGCATGACTTCTCCCTTTCCTTCATTAAACCCATCTGCCAAGATTTTGCCCACTCACACAACCTATCTAATTCTCCTTTCAAATTCCTGATATCCTCATAACAACATGCACTCCTATCTAATTTTGGATCATTAGAAAATTACACTCTGCCCTTCTTCCAAGTTTTTACTCTTTTAAGAGGTTTGATTTTGATGAATAAGTGTTGGTTGCCTGAAACATCACTAAGTCCTTCAAGGTAGCTATTGAAGCTCATGACTTGAGGTAGATGCAGTCCTGACAAGATGAGGAGTCAGCATAAAGAGGCCAGTGGGATACATTTCCAAAAAGCTAACTCATCACAAAATAGAAATACTTAGTGGAGAAAGATACTCTGGGTTTGTTACTAGCTCCTAAATGTTTTTCACAGTATGTGTTTGTCACAGATACAGGGAAACATTGGTATCGACTAATCACAACCTCCTAAATGTTCCCATTGTGGAAACATTTAAGACCAGAATGTAAGACTATCTAGATGGATTCTGCCATTGCAGCCCCATCTCTTACGAATTGTCCAAGTTGCTGGAAAAAATAATGAGATTGCTGATCCTTTGAATATGATTTAAGTTTGTTTTGAATTATCCGAGTACCAAAGATGGCTTCGGCATTAAATGCAGAATTTACCTGAAAAAAATTAAATGACAGCAGGTGTGGGTTTGTCTTAATTTTCTTTCACATTTTTGCTTTGTTTACATTTTGTAATGGGATGAAGGCGTTATAAAGAAACTTTGTTTTTTTTTGTTTGGAACATTAATGTGAAAGGATTGTGGATATGAATCTGTTTCTCTTCCCAGGTCATGGAAAGGACAATGGGACTATTTATTTAAAAAGTCACTTCGTGGAAATCATACGGCTGAAGCAAATTGCTTGCATCTATTTATAGGAAACCAGGTGACAGCGTTTATGGCTGTCAGGAGTTTTCTTTGTTTTAAGATTGCTTGGATTTCAGCTGGGTCATAGCCTACTGAGAAAAAAGAGCCAAAATGCTCAAGACTACCTCATTGGAGTTACTATTACAGCTCTATCACTTTAGAATTGTTCAGCTCAGCCTCTACCTTTCTGAGAAACCCTGAGAATTCAGTTTAACAATTGCAACCCTATTCCAGCTGTTCTCCGACAATGTGTCTGAAAGAGTTTGTCTCAACAATTCTTGAGTGAACTGCGCTTCCTGTGTTTAGTGATATCTCTCTACATGTGCTAGGGCACCAACCCAAAGCCATCTTGAACATTTCACACCTAAATTTACAAGGATTCTTTGAGGCAGTAACAAGCAGGGTAGATAGAGGGGAAGAAATGGAGGTATTATATTTGGACTTTCAGAAGGCATTTGTTAAGGTATCGCCCTTTAAGCATCTTAATAAGACCCCATGGTTTTGGAGGTAGCATGTTAGCATGGATAAGGTTTTGGTTAATTAATAGGTGACAGAGTTTGGGTAAGGTCGGGGGGTGGGGGGTGGAGGAGGGCGCATTTTAAGGATGGCAATGTTTTATAGAATCCCTACACTGTGGAAACAGGCCCTATGGCCCACCAAGTCACACAATTCTCTGAAGAGCATCCCACCCAGACCCACCCCATCCCTGTAACCTTCCATTTCTCATGGCTAATCTACCTAGCTGCACATCCTTGAACACTAGGGGCAATTTCCAATGGCCAATCTGGCAGGGCAAAAGTGAAGACTGCAGATGCTGGAAATCAGAGTCAAGATTAGAGTGGTGCTGGAAAAGCACAGCCGGTCAGGCAGCATCCGAGGAGCAGGAAAATTGATGTTTTGGACAAAAGCCCTTTGTCAGGACCAATCCACCAATGGCCAATCCACCTAACATGGAGAAAGTGAGGACTGCAGATGCAAGAGAGTCAGAGTCAAAAACTGTGGTGCTGGAAAAGCAAAGTAAGTTGGGCAGTGTAAAACCTGCACCCACACCTCCCTCCCTCAACTCCATCCAAGGCCCCAAAGCATCTTTTCACATCCGGCAGAGATTTTCCTGCACATCCATCCACCTCATCTACTGCTTCCGTTGCTCTCAATGTGGTCTCCTCTATATTGTGGAGATGGAACGCCAACTCACGGAGCAGTTCAGGGAACATCTCTGGGACACATTGCAACAAACAACCCCACCACTCTGGGGCCAACCACTTCAACTCCCCCTCCCATTCCTCCAACGAAATGAAAGCCCTGAGCCTCCTCCATTGCCAAACCAAAGCCAACCAACTGGAGGAAGAACGTCTCATCTTCCGCCTTGGGACCCTGCAATCACATGGCATCATCATCGTCTTCACAAGTTTCAACTCTTCCCTCCCCCCACCTCATCCAGATCCAACCCTTCAACTCAGCACCTCCCTCTTGACCTGTCCCTTCTGTCCAGCTTCCTTCCCACCTATCCACTCCACCCTCCCTTAACTATTAATCCCACCTGCATCTACCTATCGCCTTCTCAGCTACCTTCCCCCCAGCCCCACCCTCACCCTCTTATTTATCTCTCAGACCCCTTCCACCTCCACATTCCTGATGAAGGGCTTATGCATGAAACATCACTCTCCTGCTGCTCGGATGCTGCTTGACTTGTTGTGGTTTTCCAGCACCACACCTTTCAACTCATTTCACTTAACCTGCACATCTTAGGAGGAAACTGAAGCACTAGAGGAAACCCACGCAGAGATGAGGAGAATTTGCAAACGCCACACAGACAGTCACCTGAGGCTGGAATTGAACCCAGGTTCTTGGCATTGTGAGGCTGTAGTGCTAGCCACTGAGCCACTGTGCTACAAGACAACTTGTAACTAGTGCATTGTCACAGAGACCAGTAGTGGGGCCACAATTTGAATATGGAAAGTGAACATAGTACAAACAGGTTTGTGGATGACAAAGTTGGTGGGAAGGCAAGTGATCAGCCATGATCTTATTGAATGCCAGAGCAGGGTCCAAGAGCCAAATGGCCTACTCCTGCTCCAAGTTCTTATGTTATTAAGAAACAAAGAGTCTGCAGATGGATATAGACAGGTTAAGTGAATGGGAAAAAACATGACAGGTGTAATATATGAGGTTGAGCACTTTGAAAGAAAGAATAGAGGAGCCGATCATTATATAAATGTAGAAACACAGCTGAAAGCTCGGAAACAGAGGGATTTGGGAGTCCTTATCCTTGAATCATAAAAAGCTAGCATCCACGTTCAGTGAATATTAGGGAAGGCAAATGGAATGATGGCCAATATTTCAAAACAAATGGAATATGAAGATAGGAGAGGTTTTGCTTAAACTATACAATGCACTCATCAGAGCACAACTGGAATACTGAGAACAGTTTTGTGCCCTTTATCTAAAGAAAGATATCCTGGCATTGGAAACAGTCCAGAGAATGTTTGCTGATACCAGGTGTGAAGAGAGCAAATTATTGCAGATACTGGAATCTATGCTGAAAATGGAAAATGCTAGAAACTACAGCGGGTTAGGCAGCATTCGTGGAGAGAGCAAGTTAACATTTTGAGTCCTGGTGACTCTCCATGCCTGACTTGCTGTGATTTCTAGGTATGGAGAGGCTGTTCCTATAAGGAGAGATTGAGTATGATTGGGCTTATACTCATTGATTATTGTAGAAACAAAAGCAGCCTTAATGAAACGTGCAAGATTCCTTGGGGACTTGACAAGGTAGATGTAAAATGATTATTCTCCCCTTGTGAGTGTGTTTAGGACCAAAGGGACTATTCTCACAATAAGGGGTCACACATTTAAGCCAGAGATGAGAAGGAATTTCTTCTTTCAGAGGATAGGAGATCTGTGGAATCCTTTACTGCACTGCACAGTTCAGGCTGGGGTATTAAATATATTCAAGGCTGAGACAGCCAGATTTTATCATAAATAGGGAAATCAAGGGTCATGGTGGAAAGGCAGGAAAGTGGTGGTAAGGAATTTCAGATCAGCCAGGATCTCTCAGAATGGCACAGCAGACTTGATAAGCTGAATACCCTACTTCTGCTTCTATGTCTTATGGTCTCATCGTTTCTTCCCTTCGAGAACTCATGGTTATTGATCTAAGTATTTTTTTTAAAGCTAATCACCACGTAAAAATCATTATTTTATTCCCTGCTTGATGTCTGTACTTGGTTGTTTAAAGGGTTAAATATTGATACTTCTTGTAGTGATTGTTATGAGGTAAGCCAGGTGGACTTCATAGAATATGAGTTCCCTGATCAGGGACCCCTGGCTGACAGATAGAAACAGGAGTGCCAAAGGTTCTGTTCACTCAGAGCTGGCTCTGAGGAAGCTGGACCAGTGTCATGTGCTATGGGGGCATTCTGCTGAAGGTTGCCAATGATATGAAGTTAGGCGGACAGGCAGGTGGTACTGAGGAGGTGGGGAGGCTGCTGAAAGATTTGGACAGTCCAGGAAATGGCTGATGAAATTCAATGTGAGCAAGTGCGAGGTCTTGCACTTTTTTAAAAAAAAGACTACAGGCATTGGCTATTTTTTAAATGGTGAGAAAATTAATAAAGCCAAAATATGAAAGGATCGCAGAGAGCTCGTCCAGGATTCTCTAAAGGTTGATTTGCAGGTTGAGTGCGTGATTAAGAAAGCAGATGTAATGTTGTCATTTGTCACAAGAGGGTTGGAATATAAAAGCAGCGACATGCTCCTGAGACTTTATAAAGCTCTGATTAGGCCCCATTTAGAATACTGTGTCCAATGTTGGGCCCCACACCTCAGGAAGGAAATACTGGCACTGGAGTGTGTCCAGCATTGATTCACATTGATGATCCCTGGAATGGTAAGCCAAAATATGATGAACGGCTGTGGATCCTGGCATTGTATTCATTAGAGTTTAGAAGGTTGAGGGGAAATCTAATAGAAATACAAGATAATGCATGGATTAGAAAGGGTGGATGCTGGGAAGTTGTTTCCGTTAGGTGAGGAGACTAGGACCAGGGGGCACAGCCTTAAAATTAGAGGGGGTCAATTTAGAATGGAAGTGAGGGGATATTTCTTCAGCCAGAGAGTGGTAGGCCTGTGGAATTCATTGCCACAGAGTGCAGTGGAGGCCGGGGCGCTGGGTGTCTTCAAGGCAGAGATTGATAAATTCTTGATCTCGCAAGGAACTAAGGGCTACAGGGAGAGTGCAGGTAAGTGGAATTCAAATGCCCATCAGCCATGATTAAATGGCAGAGTGGACTCGATGGGCTGAATGGCCTTGCTTCCACTTGTATGTCTCATGGTCTTATGGTTTTATGGACTTGATGATGGGATACCGGCCTCTGTGGAGTTATCTGACTTCCACATTTCAAACTGTGTGTTAACCTGCTTTGCATTTTTGCTCCATAAGTCTTGTTTTATAACAGAACAATCATGGACTTGTTGATTAAGGAAATATGATAGAATTTCTATTAAAATCTTAATATTGAGAAGGTATTCAATTGGTCATATCGGGAATTCGGTAAATCAATTAAATTTATGTTGTGAACCAGTTGAGTAGTGAGACTAAAGAAGTGCACGACTCCAACTTCAATTGTAACAGTAATCTGAGCCTTTATTTAAGAAGCCCAGGATTCATATTCTTTATTACCATTTGTGTTAATCAGTCTGCCATGTTCAAAGATTTGTACAAACACTCCCAAATTTCTCTCCTGTTGCCCCCCCTTTAAAAGTTATCATTTAGCACTGTCTCTGCTTATTCTTCCAGCAAATCTGATCATATATTCCCATTCCTTCAACTTTGCTGTTACAAAATCCTGGTTCACTCTACCTTTACTACATTGGGGAAGCCTTTTCACCATCTGGTCTACTTTGACTCTAATATCACAGAACACTGTCCCCTTCTCACATGCTCTTCTGCTGAAACCTTCATTTATATCTCCAATACTTGTAGATCTAACTTTTACAAGGCACTCCCATCTGGATCCCCACATTCTATACTCAGTAAAGAACTTGAAGCCAAGTAAAATTCTCTTGCCTGTGTCTTAGTTTCCACCAAATCCCATTCCTCTGCCACCCTTATTTTTGCTGACCAATAGTAACTCCCGGTCAAACAACATTTTGACCTTAAAATTACTATCTTTGTTTTCAAATCTCACCAATTTTTACAGATGCATTATAGAAAGCATTCTATCTGAATTCATCATGGCTTGGTATGGCAGCTATTCTGCTCAGGACCGTAAGAAACTACAGTGAGTTGTGAACATAGCCCAGTCCATCACGCAGCCAACCTTCCATTCATTGACTCCATCTATACTTCTCGATGCCTCAGAAAGGCAGCTAACATCATCAAAGACCACTCCCACTCCAGTTATAACCTCTTCCAACCTCTTCTGTCAAGCAGAAGGTGCAAAAGCATAAACATGTGTACCAACAGGTCCAAGAACAGCTTCTTCCCTGCTGTTATTACACTTCTGAATGGACCTCTCAAATTTCAAATCTAATATTGATCTTGCTTTTGTGCATGTTCTTTGCAGCCATAACCTTGTATTCCTTGCCCTATTCTATCACCCTATGATCTTTTAAGGTATGATCTGCCTGTACTGCATGCAAATCAAAGCTTTTTACTGTACGTAGGTACATGCGACAATAATAAATCAAATCACACTGTGGCCTTACCCTACTTCTGTAATTTTCTCTAACCCCAGAAGCACTTGAGATATCTTCTTACTTCTAATTCTAGCCTTTCATGCATTGCCAGTTAAAAGCATTCCATCATTGGTGGCTAGTTGCCTAGGCCCCATTCTGAAATACCCTTCCTACGAGACACCATCACACTATTGCAGTTCCCTCCTTTAAAACATCGTTCAAAACCAACCTCTTTGACAAAGCTTTAGTCTATTTGGCCTAATATCTCCCAATGAGGCTCACTGTCACAGTTTGATTTGTAATGCTGCTCTGAAGGGCCTTGGCATGTTTTCCTAGTTTAGATGCATTATTCATTTTTTTTCTGGTCCACAGCAGTTCCCCACTGCTAACACAGCATGAGGGAAGGCATTAAATGCTGGTCTTAGCAGCATTTGTGACATGCTGAGGAAAAGTTTTTAGAATTCAAATATACAGGATGTTTAAAGAACAATATTCAAAATAATGCATTCAAGGTTATTCAGAGTGAACTATTAAACATTGTAAGAGCTCCAATGACAACAGTCTGACATTTTCCATCAGCACCAAAACAGCTACTTCTCACACCCTCTATCACATCACCTCGCTGCCTCCTTTTCTGATTGTAAAGAGGCCAGCATGCCAGGATGATGCTGCACACTGTGCCCAGATTACATTGGAGGGTCAGCTGAGTGACCAATACATTACATCGCAAAAGGAGGGTATCTGCTGCACTTTTCCCATCCCAGACCCACATCAGTCAGTCAAAGTATCATTGAATTCAGTGCAGTCTGTTGTGATTATAAGGAGGTCAGCCAGGGGACCATATAGAATACAAGTTCCCTAACAGGGTCTGTTAATCTGGTCCAATCAGCGAATCCTGCCTGACAGATAAAAAAAGAGGAGTGTCAGACATCCTGTTCACTCTGGAGCTGGTTCTGAGGGAGCTAAATCACTGTCAAGGACTTTCCACAAAATAAAGGACAACTTGGTGATAGGATACCAGTCTCTTTGGCATTATTTTGACAGTTCATTGTCATATTTATATTAGAAATGATCCAACAATGTTCCCCTCGTCTCACATCGTGCTTGGCAATTCCACAGGTGATGGAATGCTTCTGACCAACATTTTCGTCCTTGAAGTCACTGTCACCCCAGTGTTGCAGCGGTTAGCAGCAATGCTAGATTTGCAAGGACCACTGGCTCAGTGTGATATGCCGTTGAGTTGCATTTGATATCCTAGCACCTCAAGTTCAATTTAGGCTTTGAACTGGAGTTTAGCAGAGTAAGACCGGACTCGATTGAAACATATAAGGTACAACCTTAACCCTCTCCTGTAACCTACACACTAACCTATCAATTCAGAGTGAATCATATCTGAATGAGACCTTGCTGAAGAATCTAAGTGAAGTCCATCTTGATAAATTGACTTCTGTGAACAGCAAGGAAACAAACACATTGAACAACATTGTACAGGCTGCCCATATTTAGTAAGATCTGTCAAATTGTTTCCAGGACCTGTGCAATGTACACTGTCACAGTCCAGCTCTATCACACATGTGAACATTTTCCATATCAGTGTGCACTAATACGATTCTACATTACTTACACTGATCATGTTATACACAGAAAACCAAACAGTTGACAATCGATTAAACATTCCTATGTGCCCAGTGACATTATTAACAACTTCATTACTAGTAGCTGACAATACTGGAACACCAGAATTAGGTCTGTGATCTAATTAAAATACAGCAGCAAGAGGAAATATTCTTGAAGTGTGTACCCAGTTTCTATAAAGCTGCACCCTAAATAAATAATGAATATTTAGATCCAAGTATTCAAAATTTCATCACATTTACATGGCACTAATGATGCATACTAATGTTGATAAACACTGAGCTAAACATTTAAAAGTGGAAATTTTCTGTTCACAGGTGATGATATAGATGACCATGATGATTTAATGATTAAAGGGATCAGAAAATATTGGCCATACACATGGAACTACAACACAGAGTCTAATTTTGCACAAGTTCTTTCAGACCAACTGGAAGAAGTCTTGCACAAAGCAACTTTAGCTTCAGTTAAATATTAGGATGGATTAAAAATTAGAAATAATTTTCAGTATGTTTTGGAAGGGATGGATTTAGCACATCAATGGAGAGCAGCTATTTTAAGAATTAGTTTCATTGGGGTAAATTTTACACCTTTATGGTTAAGTGTGAGTTGCATTGAATCTTTGGAGATATCCTCACCACAAGGTCCAATGAAATCTTTCACCTTATTTTATCAAATGTGCCTCATTAACTATCTACACGTCCCTGTGAGATCCTTCATGTCTATTTCTGGCCCTGTCTTAACACAAGTTCCCAGAACAACTTACCACTCACAGGATATCTGCTGAAAGACTGGCATATCTGATGACTGGGCCATCGTTAAAAGGCTGCTGTGCACTTAGACAAGTGCTGGCAATCCTGTACCACCTAACCAACAACATCATTAAAAATCACACAACACCAGGTTATAGTCCAACAGGTTTATTTGGAAGTGCTAGCTTTCAGAGCGCTGCTCCTTCATCAGGTAGCTAATGGAGTAGGATCATATGACACAGAATTTATAGCAAAACATTATAGTGTCATACACTGAAAAAACTTAGATTGCTGTTAAGTCTTCATCTTTTAGAATGGGCAGCAGTTTCTGTTCATTAATATGTGAATCCCAGAACCTCTTTCAAGTCACATTCCCAAGATAACTTAAGGTTTTATATAAAAAAGGTGACATCTCAGCTCAGACAATGCATTAAAGGTGTGAGGTTCGAGTCTGTATATATTCCCATCTTACATATTCACACTGTCACACAGACCCTCTCTCATATACATGCCCTGTGTCTCAGGCATACACACACTCACACCCATGTGCATATACTCTCACAGGCATATACTTCATCACACTTTCAAGTACACACACACTCTCTCTCAATCTCTTCCTCACGTCACACCATATAAGGCTATGGGATGAATCTGCTCTTGCAGAATTGTAATTGCAGATACATTCTATTTTGTTCAAAAAGCACACAATCTGTAGGCAGTCAATATTTTTTATTATCCATGTGATATTTTATAATTTCCTACTTTGGAAAAAGAACTAGTCTAACTCAAGGTTGAAATACAGACAGACTCTAACCTCACACCTTTAATGCATTGTCTGAACTGAGGTGTCACCCTTTTTTTATAAAGCCTTAAGTTATCTCAGGAACATGACTTGAAAGGACTTCTGGGATTCAGATATTAATGAATTGAAACCTGCAGCCCATTCTAAAAGATGAAAGACTTAACAGCAATCTAGGTTTGTTCAATACATTGCATCAGTGTATGACAATATGATCTTTTGCTATAAATTCAGTGTCCTATGATCCTACTCTACTCGCTATCTGACGAAGGAGCCGGGCTCCAAAAGCTTGGATTTCCAAATAAACCTGTTGGACTATAATCTGGTGTCATGTGATTTTTAACTTTGTCCAGCCCAGTCCAACATCAGCACCTCCATATCGTAGCAACGTTATGATGCACAAAACCATCATATACCTCCACAATGGAAACCAAAGGTCGGCAATACGGCCAATACTTATTTCACAGGCCATAATATTTTGCTGCACCCGATTCTCATCTTTTAGAACTGAGTGTCAGTTAGGCCCAGTCTGCCTCAAAATGCTTGCTACAGCTGAGTTCTGTAACCATAAGGAGAGTTTCCTCCATCTCGTTATCCTCAACCAAATGTTCTTCTTCCTCCTGCTTCTCAGCATCTATCACATCACCCCGCTGCCTCCTTTTCTAATTGTAAAGAGGTCAGCACACCAGGGTGATGCTGCACACTGTGCCCAGACTATACTGGAGCGTCCGCTGAGTGACCAATACATTACATCACAAAGGGAGAGAGCCTGCTGCACTCTGACACCTTTCCCATTCCACATCAATCAGTCAAAGTTTCAACGAATTCAGTGCAGTCCATTGTCATATTTATTTGAGAATGATGCAATAATATTCCCCTCATCTCACATCACCAAGTTGAACCTAAGCTTGGATCTACTTGAGTTTAGATAAGTAAGACACAATATGAAATATAACCTTAGCCCATTCCTATAGTCTACATGGTCTCTGATGCTGTTCCACATAACCCCCTCATAATATAAACTTCCTATCACTTGTTCCCACCTCCACAAGTGCCTCGGTTTTCCTGCTGCCCCAGCCTTGAGTTTCTGACTTGTTCTGGTTGTGATCTCCCCACTATCCGTACAGGCCCTCCTTGCACTCTCCTTAATAATTAACAGATGTACCCCCAGGACTGTTTTCGAACCAGACTTCTGAGCAACTGCAACGAGCAGCCTCAAATATATTTATTGACTTGACTTCCCCAGCCTTCTGTGTTAGAGAACTCCGCAGGTTCACAATCCTCCCAGTCTGCCTCCTGCTTCTAGACTCCCCAATCTGGGATACATCCTCCCTGCATACAACATAGAACAATACAGCGCAAAACAGGCCCTTCGGCCCTCGGTGTTGCACCAATTTGTGAACTAATCTAAGCCATCCCCGTAAACTAGCCCATCATTATCTATATGCTTATCCAAGGATTGTTTAAATGCCCCTAATGTGGCTGAGTTAACTACATTGGCAGGTTGGACATTCCACGCCCTTACCAGTCTCTGAGTAAAGAACCTTCCTCTGATATCTACCTTAAATCTATCACCCTTCAATTTGCAGCTCTGCCCTCTTGTACAAGCTAACGTCATCATCATAGGAAAAATACTTTCACTGTCCAGATTAGAGTGGTGGTGGAAAAGCACAGGTCAGGCAGCATCCCAGGAGCAGGAAAATTGACGTTCCGGGCAAAAGCTGATATTCCTGCTCCTTGGATGCTGCCTGACCTGCTGTGCTTTTCCAGCACCACTCTAATCTTGACTGGTCTCCAGCATCTGCAGTCCTCACTTTCGCCTGCTCTCACTGTCCACCCTATCGAATCCTCTGATCATCTTGTATGTTTCTACTAAATACCCTCTGAGCCTTCTTCTCTCCAATGAGAACAGACCCAAGTCCCTCCGCCTTTCCACATAAGTCCTTCCCTCCAGACCAGGCAAAATCCTGGTAAATCTCCTCTGCACCTTTTCCAATGCTTCCATATCCTTCCTATAATGGGACGACCAGAACTGTACACAATATTCCAATTCAGGCTTCACTGGAGTTTTGTACAGTTGCAGCAGGACATCACGGCTCCAGAACTCAATTCCTCTACCAATGAAACCTAACACACCGTATGCCTTCTTAACAGCACTATCAAACCTGGGTGGCAAGTTTCAGGGATTTATGTACATCGACACCAAGAGTCATCTGCACATCCACACTACCAAAAATCTTTACATTGACCCAGTATTCTGCTTTCCTGTTATTCGACCCAAAGTGAATCACCTTACATTTATCTGCATTGAACTCCATTTGCCACCTCTCAGCCTAATTCTACAGTTTATCCAAGCCCGTTTGCAACCTGCAACATTCTTCCACACTGTCCATTACTCCACCGACTTTAGTGTCAGCTGCAAACTTACTAACCCATCCACCTATACCTGTGTCCAAGTCATTTATGAAAATGACAAACAGCAATGATCCCAAAACAGATCTTGTGGCACACCGCTAGTAACCGGAGCCCAGGCTGAATATTTTCCATCAACCACCGCTCGCTGCCTTCTTAGAAAGCCAGTTTCTAATCCAAACTGCTAAATCACCCTCAATCCCATGCCTCCACATTTTCTCCAAAAGCCTACCATGTGGAAACTTGGCTTTACTGAAGTCCATGTATACCACGTCATCTGCCCTACCCTCATCCACATGCTTGGTCACCTTCTCAAAAAACTCAATGAGGTTTGTGAAAAGCAAACCTGCCCTTGACGAAACCATGTTGACTATCTCCAATTAAATTTTTGTTTGCTAGAGGATTATAAATCCTATCTCTTACAAGCCTTTTCAAAACTTTTCCTACAGCAGATATAAGGCTCACTAGTCTATAAATGCTTGGTCAAGTCTACTGCCCTTCTTGAACAATGGCACTTTTGCACTCCTCCAGTCCTCTGGTCCTGAACCACCAGGAACAACACCATTTCTGTATTCGCCGCAGCCACTTCTTCCCCCGGAGTTGCCATCGCCGCATCTACTTCCGCCCCCAGTGACGTCACTCGCCTGCACAATGACCACGCCGCATGTGTCTCTGCCCCCCTGCCCATCCCCGCCCCCACACCGATCTTCGCCCCCACGCCAGGTCTTAGTTCCCCG
>NC_057716.1:89046426-89127451 GCF_004010195.1 Chiloscyllium plagiosum
CCGCCTTCTTGACCTGCAATCTTCTTCCCGACCTCTCCGCTCCCAACCCCTCTCCGGCCTGTCACCCTCACCTTAACCTCCTTCCACCTATCGCATTCCCAACGCCCCTCCCCCAAGCCCTTCCTCCCTACCTTTTATCTTAGCCTGCTTGGCACACCCTCCTCATTCCTGAAGAAGGGCTTATGCCCGAAACGTCAATTCTCCTGCTCCTTTGATGCTGCCTGACCTGCTGCGCTTTTCCAGCAACACATTTTTCAGCTACTAAACCTGTAGACAATAATAACTCAAAGATCAAGGCCAAAGGCTCCACCATCTCCTCCCTTGCTTCCCAGAGAAACCTTTGATAAATCCCATCTGGCCCAGGTCCCTTATCTACTTTCACACCTCTTTACAAACCTCAATCCTTTCTAGTTTAATATCTCATATCTCAGTCTTCTCCTCTGCAATATTCTCCTTTTCCTGAGTGAAAACAGATGAGAAATATTCTCCACTCTCCACAGGGTCCACACATAACTTCCTGCTTCTGTCTTTGAGTGGCCCTATTCCTAACCTCGTCACCCTTTTATTCCTCACATACCTATAGAAATCTTTAGGGTTCCCTGTATTCTACCTGCTAAAGATTGCTCATGTCCCCTCCTTGCTCTTCTTAACTCTCTCTTTAAATCCTTCCTAGCTAATCTGTAACTCTCTGTCACCTCATCTGAACCACCTCATCACATAAGCCTCCCTCTTCTGCTTAACAAGAGATACAATCTCTTTAGTAAGTCACGGTTCCCTTAGCTTATCACTTCCTCCCTGCCTGACAGGGACTTACCTATCAAGGACATGTAATATCTCTTCCTTAAACCAGCTCCACATTTCGATTGTCCCATCCCCTGCATTTTGCTACCCCATTCTATGCATCCTAAGTCTTGCCTAATTGCATTATAACTGCCCTTGCCCCATCTATAACTCTTGCCCTATGGCATGTACCTATCCCTATCCATCGCTAAACTAAACGTAACTGAATTATGATCACTCTCTCCAAAGTGCTCACTTACCACTAAACCAAACACCTGACCTGGTTCATTACCAAGTACCAGATCCAGTGTGGCCTCCCCTCATCGGCCCTTTGACAAACTGTGTCAGAAAACTCTCCTGCAACTATTGGACAAAAACTGATCCATCCAACGTACTAGAGTTATAGCATTTCCAGTCAATGTTGGGGAAGTTAAAGTCCCCCATAATGACCACCCTGTTCCACTCACTCCTACCTAGAATCGTTTTGCCAATCCTCTCTTCCACATCCCTGGAACTTTGCGGAGGCCTATAAAAACTCCCAGCAGTGTGACTTCTCCTCTCCTGTTTCTAACTTCAGCACATATCACCTCAGTAAACGGATCCTCGTCAAAAGTTCTTTCAGCCACCATTATACTGTCCTTGACTAACAAGGTCACACCTCCCCCTCTTTTACCACCTTCCCTGATCTTAATGAAAGATCTAAACCCTGGAACCTGCAACATCCATTCCTGACCCTGCTCTATCCATGTCTCCAACATGGCCACAACATCGAAGTCCCAGGTACCTATCCATGCTCACCTACCTTATTCTGGATACTCCTGGCTTTGAAGTAGACACACCTCAAACCAGATTGCTGTCTGCCAGCACACTCCTGTGATCATGAAATGCTGTCCATGTCCTCCCTAGTCACATCCTCCTGTGCACTGGAACTCACCACAGGTTCCCATCCCTCTGTTGAGCTAGTTTAAACCCACCTGAATAGCACTAGCAAACTTCCCAACCTGGATCTCGTCTGTCCAGCCTTCTTAGAATTTTAGATGCTTCTAGACTCTAGTGAATACAGTCCCAGCCAAATCAAGCTCTCCTCATATGACTGTCTTGCCATCCCAGGTGACAGTCTAGTGAACTGCCACTGCACTCACTTTATAGCAAGTTATGGCCTTGCGAGAGAGACCAACACTGCATGCAATATTCCAGCAGTGGTCTCAACAAGACTGGCTATAACTGTACTAAGATATCCCTACTCCTAAATCAAACCCTCTTGCAATAAAGGCCAATATAGCATTTATTTTCCCAATTCCCTGCTGCACCTGCCTGACAACTTTTACCAACTGGTGTAAAAGAACAACCTCTAGATCCCTTTGTACATCACACTTCCAACACTCTTTCCTTTTACAAACTGAAGTGTATAACTTCATATTTAGCCATGTTGTACTGTATCTACCATTGTCTTTACCCACTCACTCAACTTGTGAAAGTCACCTTGAACGTTCCTTGCATCCTCCCCACAACTCTCAATCCCACTTAGTTTTGTGATGTCAGCAATCTTTAAGGCATTTATATGCATTGTGAATATTTTTGCAGTACTCCATTATTTACTGCCTGCCACTCAGAAAAAGACCCACCTATTCTCACTCTCTGTCTCTAATTTGTCAACAAATTCTCAGTCCATGCCAATATTCTACCTCCTATCCCATGTGTTTCCCACGTCAGGCGACTGACTGTGTGGAGTTTGCACATTCTCCCCGTGTCTACGTGGGTTTCCTCTGGATGCTCCAGTTTCCTCCCACAGTCCAAAGATGTGCAGGTCAGGTGAATTGGCCATGCTAAATTGTCCGTAGTGTTAGGTAAGGGGTAAATGTAGGGGTATGGGTGGGTTGCGCGTCGGCGGGTCGGTGTGGACTTGTTGGGCCGAAGGGCCTGTTTCCACACTGTAATCTAATCTAATCTAATTTTGCCCACTAACCTCTCAAATGGGGCCTTATCAAAAGTCTTCTGAAAACCAATACACCACATTCATTAGTTCTCCTTTATTTATTCTACTGGTTGCATTCTTAACAAAACTCTAGTAGATTGGTTGAGCATGATTTATCTTTCATAAATTTTACTTCATCCCATAAATGCTTTCCAAATGTTCTGTTATCACTTTCAGAACAGACTCTCGCATTTTCCCCATGACTAATGTTATGCTAACTACTGTGTAATTGTCTTTTTTTTCTCTCTCCCCTTTTAAATCATGGGGTTACATTTGCCACCCTCCAATCTGTAGGAACTGACCCAAAGTCAATAGAAGTTTGGAAGATGGCGAAAAATACATCCACTATTTTCAGAGCCACTGTCTTTAGTACTCTGGGATTATGAGGTTCTGGGGATTTATTAGCCTTTAACTCCATTAATTTCCCCAATACCAGTTTCTTACTAATATTGATTTCCTTCAACTCCACCCTCTCACTAGACATATAGTTCCCTAATATTTCTGGGAGTTTATTTATGCCTTCTTTTGTGAAATCCAAAACAAAGTACAGAGGAACCTTGTTTATCTGGCATTTGTTTATCTGAATTTCGGATTATCCGGACAAGATCGCAAGGTCCCAATGCTTGGCTAAACTGTTATCCAGCATTCGATTATCCGAACAAAATACTCCTCACCCGTGTCATTTGGATAATCGAGGTTCCTCTGTATATGTTCAATACTTCTGCCATTTCCTCTTTCCCCAGTACAGACTCCCAGCTTCTGATTGTGAGGAATCTACATTTACCTTTCCTAATCTTTTTCTCTTTACATATTTATAGAAACGTTTACACTCACAGTTTCTATGCTCCCTGAAATGTTACTCTCATACTCCATCGACCCCTTTTGATCAAACCTTTTGTCCTTTTTTGCTGCATTCAAAAATGCTCCCTCTCCTCAGAATTGCTGCTTTTTCTGGTAACATTGTATGTCTACTCTTTAGATCCAATACTACCCTAATTTATTTTGTAATCTATGGTTGCGCCACCTTTCGGTGTCAGTAGGAATCAGTCAGAATGAGGGGAGCACACACTGGAATTCAATTTAACACTCACAGCTTATGCATGTTATTCAACCACTCTGTCATATTGCAAAGTAGACGGGGCCTAGTCCTCAGTGCAATTAAAGGTGTGGGGAAGGGTACGCCTGGTCAAGGCATCCTGGTACCGTCGATCATCATCGCAATCTCCACACAGTCTGGGGGGGTGGCAATGATCAATTATCAGCTGGGATGCTCATGGCCAGGGAATCTTTTCGACTGCAGGCCAGGGAGTGGGCAATGGTCAGTTTTGTAGGCCAATAACGCCAATCAGGGAATTTGGGTGCCATCAGTCAGTAAGCTGCAAAGACAGTGGTCAGGGGTCTGGTCAGTCATGTTGTCTGATTCTGCTGCAAATTGTGCCACAGCCCACATTGATCAGACCATTACATTTTCTGCCCATTACCTTTTAGTCAACTGGGAACCTGGCTGTAATTGTAAAATTTGAGAGTCTTCAGCAGAGCTGAAAAACAGAACATGATTAAGGATGGCCTACATTAAGCTTAGGAATCTACAAGGCATATGAGAGTATGTCAGAGATCAGCAAGCCAAGTTAACACACTGGTAAAAGGTTTTTGCAGTTTAAACGGTACAAGATGAAAGACGACAAGCCAGTAGAGACCAGGTCTCACCAATATCACCAATGTCTGCATTCACCACTATCATGTCATTAATGTCCAGTTAATAAGGTGAACAGAGAATTGGCTTTGCTGGAAAGTGCTCTGGGACACCCTAAGGTTGTGAAATGCAAGTCCCCCTCATCTAAATTCTTTTGTCTCTGCTCACTTCCAGGTTAACACAAGATCATTTGCAGCATCAGCTAACAACCTCTCCACAGAGGATTCTGGCAGGTAACTGGAGCACAAATCAGACTGGACAACTGTCTCATCTCCCCTCCTACTAAATTACAACAACAGCTTGACAGAGCAGCCCAGTCTCACTACAGTGCTGAATTGACCAAAGTGAACATGCATATCTGGGCCATCCATGTGATAAGTAATACAGTTACACAGAAACTGAAAAAATAGAATATTCAGCCCTTCAAGGTTTCCCTGCTGTTCAATATGATCCTGGCTGATCATCCAGCTCAGTACTCTATTCCCACTTTATTCCACACTGTTTGATCTCTTTAACCCTAAGAACTATACCTAACTCTTTTTTGGAAACATTCAATGTTTTGTCCTCTACTGTTTTCTTTGGAAGAGCCTTCTACAGACTCACCACACTGTGGGTGAAAAATTTCTCCTTATTTCAGTCCTCAATGACCTACCCTTATCCTTAAACTGTAACCCCTGGTTCTTGACTCTCCAGTCATCAGGATCATCTTCCTGCATTTACCCTAATCATAACAATTTTATAGGTTTCTATAAGCTCTCCCCTTATTCTTCTAAACCCCAGTGAGTATAGTCCTAACTGGTCCAGTCTCTCTTCATATGTCAGTCCTGTCATCCACTGGGTCAGTCTGTTAAATCTTTGGTACTCTCTCTCTATAGCCTACAGAGTTGATTAGACCCATTTTGACAGCATTCAGTTTGTATCATCTTCTAGATCGATTCACAAGTTCCATGGAAGGATGCTTTAGAGGTTCAAAAATGAATACCACCCATCCCCCCAGCCACCACATGTCGAGTCATCTTCACTAACCCCTCCATTATACAGGTAGTCTTGGTGCTGTGCCATTAGGTCATAGAGTAATAGAGACCCTCAGCACAGAGAAAGACCCTTTGGCCCACTGAACCTGCAGTGGGTCAAAAGTAATTCTATTTTTCAGAACGAGGCCCAGAGCCTTGTATGTCTTAAATGGTTGAGAGATCTTCTGCCTCTATCACCCTTACAAGCAGTGAGTTCCAGATTCCCACCACCCTTTGGGTCAAATGGTCTTTATTCACATCTCCTGTAAACCTCCTGCCCCTGATCTTAAATATATTCTCCATTCTTTCATATCACTTCACCACTTTGGCTAGTTCCCAGCACCAGGCCCAACAGGGAGCAGGAACTTGTGATGAATTTTTCATCAAGGCCAACCCACACAGAATCCAGGTGTTTCAACTTGGCAAGAAAGCAAAGAATGTTGTGCTCACTGTGTTCCAATCTCTACACTTTAACATCAGGACTCAGATGTTTTCTCTGAAATGTTTGCAGGGATGGGGGAAGGGTGCTGACCTAAGGTTTTAAATTGAACTTTATCAGCATTTTGGATATGTTCAAAAACCAATAATAAACAATGTTTCGCAATGAAATTGAAGCAGAACTAAAGTTTTGGACTAGTTCAAACCTAATCTTTGCCTGGGCTGTGTGTACAGTCATATCCAGCAGATAGTGCAGAGAAAATATCAGAACAAGCTCACAAAGCTTGAATTAAATTCTGTGGAAACAACTTTGTTGCGTACTTTTGAGCCAAAAGAGAAGACTGTTTAATCAGTAACTTGGGAATTCTGGTGGAAGGTCATTTGATTAACTTGAAACATAAACCTTTTCTTCAGAAATGAAAGGAAGTGGAAAACAGTTGAAAAATCCTACTTTCCGATACCAAAGGATTTATGAACAGAGAGGCAAAGACTGATTAGGGATAGTCAGCACAGTTTTGTATGAAGGATATAGTGTTTCACAAACTTGACTGAGTTTTTTGAGGAAGTTACTGAAAAGATTGATGAAGGTAGAGCAGATGTTGTTTACTTTAGTAAAGCCTTCGACAAGGTTCCGCATGGTAGACTAATTAGTAAAGTTAGGTCACATGGGATTCAGGCTGAGCTTGGCAATTGGATACATAATTAGCTTAACATCGAGGACAGAGGGTGGAGGGGAGGCTTTCTTTTTGAACTGGAGGCCCAGGACCAGAGGTGTTCCATGGGGACTGCTTTCGGGTCCTCTTTTGTTTGTCATTTATATTAATGATTTAGATGAGAATACAGAAGCTATGGTTAGTAAGTTTGTAGATGTCGCCAAAAGTGGTCAGAGAACATAGAAAAGTACAGCACAGAATAGGTCCTTTGGCCCACAATGTTGTGCCAAGGTTTAATCCTAATGTAAAATATAATAACTTAACCTACGCACCCCTCAACTGACTGTTATCCATGTGCATGTCCAGCAGTCACTTAAATGTCCCTAATGACTGCCTCCACCCTTACAGCTGGCAACGCATTCCATGCATTCACAACTCTGAATAAAGAACCTACCTCAGGCGTCTCCTTTATACTTTCCTCCTAATATCTTCAACTATGACTCCTTGTACCAGTCAATCCTGCCCTGGGGAAAAGTCTTTGGCTATTGACTCTGTCTATTCCACTCATTATCTTGTATTCCTCGATCAGGTCTCCTCTCTTTCTCCTTCTCTCCAGAGAGAAAAGTCCAAGCTTAGTCAACCTTTCTTCATAAGACAAGCCCTCCAGTTCAGGCAGCATCTTGGTAGAACTTCTTTGCATCCTCTTCAAAGCCTCTGTATCTTTCCTATAGTTGGGCGACCAGAACTGGACACAATTTTCCAAGTGTGGTCTCACCAGGGACTTATAGAGCTGTAGCAAAACCTCGCGATCCCCCTGTTAATGAAAGCCAAAACAGCATATGCTTTCTAAACAACCCTATCCACTTGGGTGGCAACTTTGAGGGATCTATGTACTTGCACACCAAGATCCCTCTGTTCCTCCACACTGCCAAGAATCCTGTCTTTAATCCGATATTCAGCATTTGAGTTCGACCTTCTAAAATGCATCACTTCATATTTATCAGGTTGAACTCCATCTGCCATTTCTCAGCCCAGCTCTGCATCCTGTCTATGTCATGCTACAGCCTGCAGTAGCCCTCGATACAATCAACGACACCTCCAACCTTTGTCATAGGCAAATTTACTAACCCATCCCTCAACCTCCTCATCCAAGTCATTTATAAAAACTACAAAGAGCAGTGGCCCAAGAACACAGCTCTGCGGGACCCCACTCAACACTGACCTCCAGGCAGAATACCCTCCATCTACAACCATTCTATGCTGACTGCCTTTAATCACACTATGCTTTGCTAAATAGTCATAAATCCTATCCCTCAGAATATTTTACAAAACTTTGCTGACCACAAACATAAGACTGACTGGTCTGTAATTGCCAGAGATTTCTCTATTCCCCTTCTTGAAAAGAGGAACAACATTCACCACCTTCCAATCCTCTGGTACGACTCCCATGGAGAGTGAAGAGGCAAAGATCCTCGCCAGCGGCTTAGCAACCTCCCTTCTTACTTCCCAGAGAAGCCTAGGATAAATCTGCTCTGGCCCTGGGGACTTATCAACCTTAATGTTTTCCAAAATTTCCAGCACATCAACTTCATCAATCTTGATCTGGTCAAGCCTGTATCCCAGCTCCTCAAAGTTTTCCTTCACAACAAGGTCCCTTTCCTTGGTGAAAACTGAAGGAAAAAACTCATTTAGGCCTTCCCCTATTTGCTCAGATTCCACACACAAGTTCCCTCCGCTACCCCTGATCGGCCCTACCTTCTCCCTGATCATTTCCTTATTCCTCACGTATGAGTAAAATGCCTTTGGGTTCTCCCTAATCTTGCTAAGCCTTTTTTGTGCCCCCTCGTGGCTCTCCTCAGTCCATTTCTGAGCTTCTTTCTCGCAAGCCTGTAATCTTCTATGCTGTGCTAGATCCTTGCTTCCTCCACCTTACATAAGCTGCCTTTTTCCTTTTGATGAGAAGCTCCTCTGTTCTCATCATCCAAGGCTCCTTAATCGTACCCTTTCTTACCGGTCTCAGAGGAACAAATTTGTGCATCACTCGCAACAACTGCTTCTTAAATTGTAGACAGTGAAGAAGGTTTTCTAAGATTACAAAGGGATTTTGATCAAAAGAATCAATGGGCTGAAAAATAGCAGATGGAGTTCAATTTGGATAAATGTGAAGTCTTGCATTTTAGTCCAACAAACAAGGGTGGGCTTATACAATTGATGGTAAGGCCCTGGCTAGTACTGCAGAACAAAGGGACCTAGCAGTACAGGTACATGATTCTTTGAAGTTTGCGTCAGATATAGTCAGGGTGGTTAAAAAGTTCTTTGACACACCTGCCTTCATTGCTCAGTCCTTTGAGTATAGGAGTTAGGAAGTCATGTTGTGGTTGTACCGGATATTGGTGAGGCCTCTTCTGGAATAGGAAGGATATTATCAAGCTGGAGAGGATTCAGAAGAGATTTACCAGGATATTGCAGGGTATGGAAGGTTTGAGTTATAGACTGGATAAGCTGGGAGTTTTTTTGTTGAAGCATAGGAGGTTGAAGGCAAAAATAATGAAGGGTATAGATAGAGCTAATGGAGCTGTATTTTCCTAGGATTGGGGACTTCAAGACTATGGGGCACATTTTTAAAGTGAGAGGAGAGAGATTTAGAAAAGACATAAGGGGCAAATTCTTTACACAGAGTGGTTCGCATGTGGAATGAACTTCCTGAGGAAGACGTGGATGTGGGTACAATCACAACATTTAAAAGACATTTGGATAAGTACATGAATAGGAGGGGGTTGGAGGGATATGGGCCACAAGGCGGCAGGTTGGGCTAGTTTAGTTTGGGATTATGTTAGGCATGGACTTGTTGGACTAAAGGGTATGTTTCTGAGGTACACTACACTCAACATTAACTCTGTTTCTCACAACTGATGCTGCCAGACCTGCTAAGTTTCTCCAGCATACTCTTTGTTTCAGGTTTTCAGCATCTGCAGTCTTTTGTAAATTTATCTGGCTCAGCAGTATTAATTTTTTCAACAATTATTGCATAAAATTAGTGCAGTGGGTCTTCAGCATGAAATTTTGTTTTATATTTAACAATTCTTTTATTCTTCCGCATCACGTTGACTTTTGCTCCCTGCACCATTTCCTTATGATCTCACTGCTCCTTAATTCTAAACTTATCTTTATTAATCTCCAATTATCTCTATTTTACTTTAAACACTGAGCTTGTCATCGATATTGTGTTTCCAGTTCTTTTCAAGCCTTCCTCTTTGAGCCCAGCACCTATTTATGAATTTTTAAAAAGTATTATATTTCCCCAAGTATCATCAATTCTTAAAAAAATCTTTTGCTTGGATTGAAATATTATCCATAAAATAAATCTCACTAAACATTGTTTAGGGTTCAGTATTCAGTGAGACAACTATGCCAGAAATCCCAACTTTGTGGAGACTATCTGTGTCACTGCCAAAGTAAAGAGGATCTTTACTGACACAGAAGTGTTAATATATACTGCTTTGTCCAAGTTCTGCAGCTATAAAACTATCTCCTGGGATTATTTTTGGTGCAATTTAATTTATCACTGTCAATGATTGTGCAATATTAGTGCTAAAATACAAGATCATATACTTAATTACAATTTGAAAGTAATTTCAGAACTCTGGTCAAAGTTGGAATAATGTTTTTGTGTCTTATATAAAAGAAGCCACTAACCTCCAATAGATTATTCTAGGAAAAGAGGAAATACACAACTGAAAATTATTCCATTCGCATCTTGTCATATTGCCTGCCAGTCCCTCAATCACAAGCAATTGCACATGCTTTCACTATCTACATCAGTGAAAAAGTGGAGGGGAAAAAGGTGACTTTTATTAAGGCCTCCAATTACGGATTGATTGTTAAAATAGTGCTAATCACTGGAAGTTATTCTCACAGAAATTTCAATGTACTTTCTTCACTAAGGTCTAATTATCAAATCTAAAGTGGAATCATGTCAGTAATTCTCTCATCCTGTGCATGGTCAGCTATTTTATCAGATTCTACACACTCCAGAACATTAATTTACCTTGCACCTGCCTTGGAAACAAAGGGATTTTTAATAAAGTTGGTTAATTTAATGATAATAGCAAAATACTGCAGATGCTGGACATCTGTGACAAACACAGAAACTGAGCAACTCTGGCAGCGTCTGTAGAGAAAGAAAGAGGTCACATTTTGAGTCTGGTATGACTCTTCTTCAGAACAAAAGATTTTAAGTTTCTACTGCATTCTCGGTTTAATAGCTTAATAATTATTTAATATTAATCATTTAACAGTGGTGACTACTCATTGTTATCACAGACATTCCTGCACAAAAACCAAAATATTTTGATACTGTTATAGAATCATAAAGACGTACAGCACCCTTCAATCCAACTCATCTATGCTGACCAGATATCCTAAATTAATCTAGTCCCATTTGCCAGCACTTGGCCCATATCCTTCCAAACCCTTTCTATTCATTTACCCATCCAGATGCCTTTTAAATGTTGTCATTGTATCAGCTTCCACCATTGCCTCTGGCTCATTCCATACACACAGCACCCTCTGTGTGAAGATGTTGCCTTTTAAGTCACTTTTAAGTCTTTCCCTTGTCACCCTAAACCTATGCCCTCTAGTTTTGGAGTCTCACACACCACAGAAAAGACCTTGTCTATTTACCCTATCGATGCCCCTCATGATTTTATAAATCTCTATAAGGTCACTGCTCAACCTCCGATGCTCCAGGGAAAATAGCCCCAGCCTATTCAGCCTGTCCCTATAGCTCACGCCCTCCACTCCTGGCAACATCCTTGTCAATCTTTTTTGAACATCTTCAGGTTTCACAACATCCTTCCTATAGCAGGGCGACCAGAACTGCACTCAGTATTCCAAATAATTTTGGAAACGGCTTTCTAAATTTTTAAAAATTCATTCATTAGATGTGGGTGTTGCTGGCCAGGCCAGCATTAATTGCCCATCCCTAATTGCCCAGAGGGTTATTAAGAGTCAACCACATTGCTGTAGGTCTGGAGTCACATGTAGGAGAAAGTGAGGACTGCAGATGCTGGAGATCAGAGTCGAAATGTGTGGCACCATAAAAGCACAGCAGGTCAGGCAGCATCCAGGGAGTGGGAGAGTCTACGTTGATGTATAAGACCTTCATCAGGAATGAGGCTGGGCAGGGAGGTGGGGAGAGGACTGAGAGATAAATAGGAGTGGGTTGGGGCTGGGGATAAGGTAGTTTGAAAGGCGATAGGTAGATGCAGGTGCGGTGATGGTGATAGGTCAGAACAGAGGTGGAGCAGATAAGTGGGAAAGAAGATAGACAGGTGGGACAGTTCAAGAGGACAGTGCTGAGTTGGAGGGTTGGATCTGGAATGAGGTGGGGGAGATGGGGGGCGGGGAGATGAGGAAACTGATGAAATCCCAACATTGATGCCATGTGATTGGACGGTCTCAAGGCAGAAGATGAGGCATTCTTTCTCCATGCATCAGGTGGCTTGGATTTGGCAGTGAAGGCGGCCCAGGACTTGCATGTCCTTGGTGGAGTGTGAAGGGGAGTTGAAGTGGTTGGCCACAGGAGGTTGTTTGGTGTGTGTCCCCCAGACATGTTGTCTGGTTTCAGAGAACATCTCTGGGACACACGCACCAAACAGCCCCACCACCCTGTGGCCGACCACTTCACCAAGTGGTCTTCCCACTCCACCAAGGACATACAAGTCCTAGGCCGCCTCCTCTACCTGATGCCTGGAGGAAGAATGCCTCATCTTCCACCTTGGGACCCTCCAACCACACGGTATCAACTTCAATTTCATCAGTTTCCTCATCTTCCCCTCCCTCCATCCCAGATCCAACCCTCCAACTTAGCACCATCCTCTTGAATTGTCCCACCTCTCCATTTTCCTTCCCACCTATCTGCTCCACCCTCCACTCCAACCTATCACCATCACCGTCCACCTGCACCTACCTATCGCCTTCCAAGCTACCTTATCCCCAGCCCCACACACCCCTCCTATTTGTCTCTCAGCCCCCTTCCCTCTCCCACATTCCTGATGAAGGCTTATATCTGAAATGTTGACTCTCCTGCTCCTCAGATGCTGCCTGACCTGCTGTGCTTTTCCAGCGCCACACTGTGGATCTGGAGTCACAGGTAGGCCAGTCCAAGTGAAGATGGCAGTTTCCTTCCTGAAAGGACATTAGTGAACCCGTGAAGCTGTGTTCATTATCTGTTTATGGCACATAATTGTTATGTTTAGTATTCATAGTATTCTGCCTAAGACAAGTAGCGGGGCCTCTCATCGGAAGGGCAAGGAAGAGAGTCATGGGGTTCGTTCCTGATACAGAGATGGGGGGAGGTGACATCAGAAGTCATGTATTGGGTGTAGAATGGTCACTTAAATGTGGCAAGGGAGCCCCTGAATAGGCAGATCCCCATTCACTCACACACAAGACCCAAGCAAGGTGACCTGCCAGAGATCATCCCTGTTGGAACTTGAGTGCAGTCAGAATGCAGCCATTAATTATCCAAAATTGGCTGTTTAAAACTCTCACTTGAGGAAAGTGCAGATGTGCTACCCTGGGCCTTGCAGGCCAATGTAAAATTGCAGTAAGGTCAGCAGTAGGTGGAAGGGGTATGAGAAGGCCACTTGAGCAATTGTACAATCTTCCCTGTCTGCAAACCTCTCTGAGCAATACTCTGCCCAATATTGACTAAATGCCCTCTTAAGCAAGCAAGCAACACATCAGTATTCAAAAAGTTGGTCCCCTACTACCTTCTCAGGGACAACTCAAGATGTACACCTGTAAGTAATGACTACATCCCATGAATTAGCAAAAAGCAGATTTGGTACTAGCAATTGCAGAATTAGTTGAAATTCAGATTTGCCCATACCTATTTAGACCAGATTGGCAACTCTTTTTTTCACCCTTTCAAGCATTTTGCGTTTGAGTATATTCTGCATTTGCTTTATTTCCATTAAGTTTGCATTCACGTTTCTGCACAAAACAAGAGCTGCACAAATATCTGTCAAGGTAAGTTCAAGGATACATGATAGGTACAAAAAATAAATAAAAATTGTCTCTTAGTTCCTTCAAACCCCAAAACAAAATGTTGATCCTCCATTACCTTACATTAAATCAAGACAAGAGCTGAACATAAACTTCATGTGAATGAGTGGTGTCATAACCAGGAAACGTCATTTGCATGATCTGTATTCATTAAAGAATAACATATTATACAATAAAAGATTATGAGATCATACCAAAATCTAAAGGAATTTTCAAATTACCACTCAAGCCCTAAAGATGTCCCAGAATTTTCTAGTCAATTAATTAGTTTTGAGATGGACTGAACATTGGTGCAAAGACAAACAAAACTGCCACCTTGTCCAAAACAAATTCCCACAAACAATTATTCAGAAAGTTATCAGTTAATCTGTTTTACTGGTGTTAGCCAGGGCACCAGGAGAATGCCCTGAGATTTCATAAACAGTATCATTGGATCTTTTATGGTCAGCTAACTCTAATTCTGATTGAAGCACAATTCCTAAAGTACCATTTGTACGAAGTGCCATTAAACAAATTTCCTGAAATCAAGTATAGTGTTTCTGAACAAAGCAAGCACTCTTCACAATTTAATTCCAGCTGGCATACAGCAATCTCACATTCATGTAATCCAATAGCAAAAGATCACTAGAAAAGAAAATCACCTTGAATATAAAGCTGGTCAGTTTAACAACACCCCAGTTGTGTGGGTCACTACCAATGACACAAGTGAGGGTTATATTATTAAATATGGGAACCCAATCCCATCTTTCACTGACTGGTTCAACTTGCAGTTAATCAAGAGGACTTGGAGTTACAGAAGCAACCCAACCTCAATAGATCCATAATTACAGTTAAATGAGATTTGATTAGCACTTTGGATTTAATAACTGGGGGCTATGTTTACCGACACTCTGGAAAGCCCAAAGGCTGAAGATAGTCAGCAACCACCAGATCCTTTCCCAGTTCTGTATGTGGGTCAGGGGGAGCAGGAGTGTTTTCTCCACCTTGTCCTCCAGAATAAACCTACCACAATTTCCTGCAGTTCTGCAATTTCCATGGACATGCCCCCAAATACCATTAATCAAGCCTATACCATCCTGAGTTGGAACTACACTGTCCTGGGGTCAAAATCCCCCCCTTCCTGGAAATCCTTCCCCATCAGCACAGTGAATGTTCCTGCATCCCCAAAAAGTTGTGGTTCAAAAGGCAGCTCACCAACACCTCCTCTACAGCAATTAGGAATGGGCAGTAAGTGCTGGCCCAATAGGGGGAGGCAGTGGCAAGGTGGGAATATCACTGGAATAGTGTTCTGGGGATATGGGTTCACATCCCACCATAGCAGTCAGTGCAACTTGAATTTAGCTTAAAAAAGGATGTGGCCTAATGGTGACCATGTAACCACTGTCAATTGTCAGGAAAAATCCAGCTGGCTCACAAATCTATCATCCTTATCTGACCTGCATATAACAGCAGATCCACTACAATGCAGTTGATTTTCAACTGCCCAAATCCTCATGAATAAAGGGAAAAAAAATCAGCCAATCCTCAATCATGCTCTTTCACCCACTGGATCTACACATTAAACTCTCACCCTCCACAACATTTCATTTGGATGCAATCTCTCCCTCTCCATGTTGTGCTCACCATCTCCCATTGATATATTTCACTTTATGATCTCACTCCATCAATTTCTCTTCTTGTAAGACAGGAATCTCTTGCAATCCACCCTCCCTCACCACCTCCACCACAATCTTTCAGATCCTCCACTTTCAATTTCCCCTTTGTAATCTTGCCCCTTCTCCCTTTCTCCTGTTGCACTCTCCTCAGGATCTTTCATTTTCTTGATTTCCAAGGTCCATCAATGCAGCTCTGAGCTCAGTGTTCAAACTGGCCCCCTGCCAGGCAGAAAATTGAGTAAAATCGTTGTAATGAAGTCATGCCACTAAACATCCATTCCTGCGAATTCTGTCTTTCCCATCCGCTGACAGACACATTTACATCTCTCTCCAACACCCTCTAAGTATCAGCAGCAACCCATTCCTGATATATATGAAATATCTGAGCTCAAAACTATGAGTCTATTCTTTCGTGGTTCAGTGTTGCTGTATGTTTTCCAGCATCTTTCATTTCCAATTTGAATTTTCAACATTCATGGGTTCGGTTCTCATTTTATTCGATCACCTATTTGATTTCATTTTTAATAAAATTGATATTTCACAGTTTGGAAAGAATTTTCAACATGATTAAATGATTGGTGAGTTAAAGATCAAAGATTTGTCATATTTAGTGCTAAATAATGAGAAGATTTGTATGGTGGCTTGAGAGTTTTCTCTTCACCTATATTCGGGTTTAGGGAAATTTGCAAGCTTTTTATCTTGGAGGTCTAATCTGAGTTACTTGTATCCCATAGGAGAAGGATTAAATTAAGCATAGGTTACAGCAGAGGAAATTGTAAATTTGATGTCGAAGGGTGAAGTGTTAATGAGTTTTCCTTCAGGGAAATCCGACTGTTGGACTGCACCAGCAACGTCATTATCACAGGCCTTCACAATAAACAACAAATGGAATATGCCAAGGGATTATGAGTCTATAGACCAGCATCGTAGCTACCCAAACCTTGTTCACCTCTTGAGATATTTGGGGTCTGATGACGGGCTTTTGCCAGAAATGTCGATTTTCGTGCTCCTCAGATGCTGCCTGACCTGCTGTGCTTTTCCAGCACCGCTCTAATCTTGAAATTTGGGTCAAACACTATCTCCATCCAGAAAACCAGTTGGGAAAAATGTCAAAATGAGGACAAGCCACAAATGGGATGGACACAGCCTCAGGAGAACTGTCCACATCACATCTTACACTGTAATTATTAAAAGCGATGCTTTTAGTAATGAGCAAAATCTATCAGCACATATTGAAAAGTCAAGGTGATACCCAATCATTGGCAATTATTTATTCAGAGCTAGGTGAAAGTGATCCATCTCTCAGATTGCAGGCGGGTTAATGCCCCTGGATTTACTTTCTGCATTACGAGTTGGAGTAGACAATATTGTTCTAGAGGATTATTTTCTTACAATTGGTGTTGCAGTTAAAAATAAACTAGGCTGTAATTGTGCTGTCCACACAGATAAATCCGCAATATGCTTTTTTGTTTGTGATTTGATTTAAGTTATTGGGGCTGGATTTATCATGACAGAATATTCAATGATATTGGTTTCTCTTGTTGTACACAAATCAAATGTCAGCTGGAACTGTCTTTTGAAAAAAAAACCAAGGTCCATAATGCTAATTTATATTTGCTCTATTTGATAATGAGCCTTGCTAAGGAGAGAATTTACAGCACAGAAACAAGCTTTTCAGATCAACCATTGTCATGTACGCCTCACGAGCATCATCCTACGTTTCAAATGATGAACCTACCTGCCCTTATTTCTCCCGCGTCTCTTAAGTGCATCAAAACAAATGCATGCCCAGAATTTTTCAGGACTGTGACTGATGTATTCCAGAGAGTACGTTTTGTCAGTCAATATTACAATTGGAATTTTCTGTGTTAAAATATGCTACAGGTGAGTTTAAATACCGCCCCCACCACAAAAAAACGTGTTTCATTGTTTGCTTTCAGAAGTTCATGTTTTAAAATCTATTTTGTTTCTCTGACTGCTATGCCATTCTCATTCTGATTGTGTTCACAGCTGATCTACTCAAAGCTGTAGAAACTTGTCACGCTCCAGTGGACTTTTTTTCCCTCTTCCTTGTCTTAGCTTAATCACAGGATACAGTCAGAGCCCAAATACAACAAGCTCACATTCCGCTGATTACTGTGAACAAGCAAGAGACTGGAAACAGAAACAGAAACTGCTGGAGAAACTCAGCGGCTCTGGCAGCATCTGTGGACAGAAAGTAGCGTTAACATTTCAGTCGGGTGACCTTTCCTCAAAACACATTCTGGGCTGGATTTGAAATGTAACTTTGCTTTCTGTCCACAGGTGCTGCCAGACCTGCTGAGTTTCTCCAGCAATTTCTGTTTTTGTTTCCAATTTCCAGTATCCGCAGTTTTTTCAGTTTTTGTTGAGTCTGAAATTTAGCCCAGCCTTTTCCTTTCCTTTCTTTCCCCTCTATTTTAAACAGCTAATTGTTTTGCTTAAAATAGATGTCCAACAGTAAAATAAATCATTGTTTACAGATGATACAATGGTGGAGTGTTGAGGAATTGGTGAGGCTGCATAAGGACTTGGACAGATTAGGAGAGTGGGTGAAAAAAATGGCAGATGGAAAACAATGCAGCAAAATGTGAGATTTTGCACTTTGAGGGGAAGAATTGGGGTGTTTTCTAAATGGGGAAAAACTTCATAAATCTGAAGCACAAAGGAACTTAGGAATCCTAGGTCAGGATTCTCTTAAGGTTACCATGCATCTTCAGTTGGCAATTTGGAAGGCAAATGCAATGATAGCATTCATTTCAAGACAGCTAAAATGCAAGAGCAGAGATGTACTGCTTAGACTGGATAAGGCTCCGGTCAGATCGCATTTGGAATATTGTGAGCAGTTTTCGGTCCCATATGTAAGGGAGGATGTGCTGGCATTGGAGAGGGTCCAGAGGATGTTTACAAGAATGATCTCGGGGATGAATGACTGTCATATGAGGAGTGGTTGAGGACTTTGGATCTGTATTCAATGGTGTTTAGAAGGATGAGGGGGAATCTGATTGAAACTTAGAGTACTGAGAGGCCTTGATAGATTGGACAAGAAGACATTTCCACTACAGACTAGGACCGAGAGGCATGACCTCAGAATGAAGGGACAATCTTTTAGAACAGGGATAGAGTCATATTTCTTCAGCCAGAAGATAGTTAAGCTGTAGAACTCATTGCCACAGAGGGATGTGGAGGCCAAGTCATTGAGTGCATTTAAGGCTGGTTCTTGATTAGAAAGGGGATCATCGGTTATAAGGGAGAAGGTAGGAGAATTGGGTTGAGAAACATATCAGTCACAATTGAATGGCAGAGCTGACTCGATGGGCTGAATGGCCTAATTCTGCTTATGTCTTAGGAGATACTTACGAATTGTTACACGTTGTGCAAATGTAACAAACGAGTAAGGAAATGGATTAAACGAATGTACAAATGATTTGAATTTATGCAGCACCTTTCACAACCACAGGATGTCCCAAACAGTTTCTCAAAGTAATTCCTCCAGTATGTAGTCACTGTTGTAACATCAATAGGGATTACATTCATCGTGAAAGTTGACCTAGTACTTTTTACATTAAGTAGCTGTTTCAAGGATCTGTACAGTAAATAAATGGCTCCTCTCACTCCCATTCGTAAAGTTAAATATGCCAGGCTGATGACTAATTGTTTAGTTTTTTTAATGCAGTACTTATATTAACTGACCCTTAATGGGCCAAATTACTCCAAAACACAAGATGCAGCTATGAAACTGCACTTCTTGCTTCTGAGTGGCTGCTTTGGTTGAGGCAGGTGAAAAAAAGAACATGTGATTGCAAGTCAACAAAGTGACAAATAATTATACTGCATTTTCTGATGCAATTGAGGTTACTGTTTCACCGCAATCTACAAAGGCAATCCACGCTGCCTTCACCCACTGTGCACTTTCAATACACTTCCAGTTACTTTATTGTGTGAAGCTGACTTGCGAGCTCCATTTTAATTCCCCAGAAGATTGCAAGAGGATCAGTGTATCCACCTAGGATCTGAGAGGAGGAGCAGGATAACCAATAGCATGTCACTGACTGAAGTTGATGAGAAGCCATTAAAATTAGATGGCAAGACACTGACACCAGGGGCAGGCCTAGCATAGGGGAAAGGATCCAGGAGTAGAATTCTGATGGAGACACAGGAATGCTTCCTCGAAGAACACTCCCTTCCCTCCTGAATCACAAGGGAACGAAAAGAACTTTAGAAACATAGTTCCCTGGGCCTCTTCTGGCCCTTGAAGCTGTTACTGGTATTTTTGACTTGGCAGAGAAGCCAATTTTGCTAACCTCTCCAGCAACCTAGCCTTGTGTATTATCACTGGACTGTTAATCCAGAGACCCAGGTAATGTTCTGGGGACCTGGGTTTGAATCCCACCGTGGCACATGGTGGAATTTGAATTCAATAAAAATCTGGAATTAAGAGTCTAATGATGACCACAAACCACCTATCTGGTTCACTGATGTCCTTTAGAAAAGGAAACTGCTATCCTTACCAGGTCTGCCTTACATGTGACTCCAAACCTGCAGCAATGTGATTGACTCTTAACCGCCATCTGGGCAATTAAGGATGAACAATAACTGCTGGCCTGGCCAGCAATGCCCTCATCCCATAACGAATAAAGAAAACAGTAAGTGTTTGGCTCAGGACAATCATCCTTGCTGCCTGCAATATTGTAGTATGTAACCTACAGTTTGGAGAGGACTACCCTGTCCCAGATCTGCAAATACTCGTGATCCCTTCAATGCTGCATTTAAGGCTTGTGACCAGCTCTAATGTTGCTGAAACAAAATTCCTTCAGTCACTCATACCCAGTCAGTCACGTATTCCATATCCCACATATTCTGAAGGATAGACTCAGGAATATGCTGAGCAATGTACAGAGCGGCATTGCTCGAAAAAGACCATAAAGTGATCCCAAGCCAGATCAGATGTACTGCTTCAGCCTCTTACAAAACCATGGCAAAAAATACTTAAAACAACAACCAAAAATCCTAGCATAAAGAGCAGTTGGCTGCAAACACACTTCTGTAGTGCAATATGTATGACTAAGACATAAATGTGCTACAGAAATCCCACCAGCCTTGCCTCTGCCACATCCTCTGGTTTCAATGGAGGATCACTGAACTCAAGCATCCTTCTTGAAACCAGACTCATAAGCATTCAAGTAAAACTTCTTCAAAATCAACTTCACTGGACTGGACACTGATGAATGGGAGAAAGTGAGGACTGTAAATGCTGGAGATCAGAGTCAAAGTCTGGTGCTGGAAAAGCACAGCAGGTCAGGCAGCATCCGAGGAGCAGGAGAGTCAACATTTCAGGCATAAGTCTTTATTAGGAATGGGACACTGATGGATGGTTGTTAAACATCTTCCCTGCTGTGTCTTTTTCTCCCAATTCCTTCATGATGAGGCTGAGTGGCTCCAGAGAGATAAAGAAATTCAAAATATCCTGCAGATTTTAGAACATTATGGGATGTCCTGCACATCTTTGCTGTGAGCCATGAACTTTTGTTTTAAATGTCTGTCATTGTTCCTCAATGTGTTTGCTGCTGAACACCTTTCCTCGTCTACTCCATTTAACCCCACCCTTATTCCTTTGTAATTACCGTTATTTAAGCTTAATCTCCCTCTCAAACTGTATGCTATATGCGACCATGTATGGTCACTGTTTGAGGAGATCCTTGCTTTAATATCATTTATTGAACCTGTCTCATTTTACATCACTAGCTCCAAAATATCCTGGTCCCTGGTTGGAGATAAATTGTTCCAGGAAACCTTCCTGAATACATTCTTCGTTGTAGCTCCCTCTAAGTATTTAACCCTCAGATCAACTGGGAAAAGTAAAGTTACCCATGCTATCTTCCATATACGGGGAGAAAGTGAGGACTGCAGATGCTGGAGATTAGAGCTGAAAATGTGTTGCTGGAAAAGCGCAGGAGATCAGGCAGTATCCAAGGAACAGGATGCTGCCTGACCTGAAACGTCGATTCTCCTGCTCCTTGGAAGCTGCCTGACCTGCTGCGCTTTTCCAGCAACACATTTTCAGCTCTATCTTCCACATACCCCCATTATGTTCTGATTTATTCTCTGTCTCACGGAATAGCTACAGCTAGGGGTCTAATCCCACCAATGCCAGCTTCTCCTTATTTCTTAAATCCACCCGTATGAATTCTACATCTCCTGTTCCAAGATCATTTCTTGCTATTGCATCTTGTACAAACAAAGAGGAAAGGAATGGCCTAGTGGTTTTATTGCTAGACTATCAATCCAGAAAAACCTAAAGAACTGCAGACGCTGGAAATCAGAAACAAAAACAAATTACTGGAAAAGGTCAGCAGGTCTGGCAGCATCTGTGAAGAGAAATCAGAGTTAATGTTTCGGATCCAGTGACCCATCCACAGAACTGACGGTAGCAAGGAAAATGTTGATTGTCAACTTGTTATCACATAGCCTGCTGTTACACACAACCCATTGTTAGCCACCAACAGTCTCCATTAATAGCTATTCATCCTCCTAGCCTGTCTGTCCAACTGTCCTCTCTTTCTTGGCTCATTCCTGAAGAAGGACATGTGCCCGAAACGTCGAATCTTCTGTTCCCTAGATGCTGCCTGACCTGCTGTGCTGTTCCAGCAATAAAGTTTCAGCTCTATCCCCACTTACCATTTACTCCTTACCCACCTGTCCCCCAACCCTATCTTCTGCACAAAATCAACAGTTTCCTAGTTACCATCAGCTCTGAGTCACTGAACCCAAAATGTTAACTCTGATTTCTCTCCACAGATGCTACCAGACCTGCTGAATTTTTCCAGCAATTTCTGTTTTTGTTATTAATCTAGGGACCTATGTAATGATCTGCGTACCTGGCTTTGAATCAGGTCATGACAGATGGTGGAATTTGAATTCAATTTTTTCTGAGAAACCTGCAATTAAAAGTCTAACAATGACAGTGAAGTCATTGTTGGGAAAAGCCCATCTGTTTCACTAATATCCCTTAGGGAAGGAAACTGCCATCCTTATCTAGTCTGAATGATTCCAGGCCCCCAGCAAGGTAGTTGACTCTTAACTACCCTCTGAGCAATTAGGGCTGGGTAATAAATAACACATAGCCAGTGATACCCATATCCTGTGAATGAATTTTATAAAAACACTTTGCCCTTCCTTTTGTAAAGTTAATTATTTAGCTCCCAGCTTTGATCTCCATGTTACCTTGGCTCTGTAATGGTCATAAGATACCCTATACTGTGGAAGCAGGCCATTTGGCCCATCAAGTCCACCCCGCAGAGCACCACCCAGATACACCCCTCTATTCTATTCCTGTAACCCTGCATTTTTCATGGTTAATCCACCTAACTTGGACTTCCCTAGACACGATCGGAAATTTAGCATGGCCAATCCACCCTGCACTGTGGAGGAAACTCACACAGACATGGGGAGAATGTGCAAACTCCCTGGCACTAGCACTGTGAGGCACTGTGCAACTGTGCTGCCCTTTCATACCCATTAAGCTCTATTTGTGCTCCTAATTAATTTATTTAGTTCACAATACTACATGCATGCAAGTAAAGAGCCATTAATTTTGCCTTTTAAACTATTTTTCTACCTTTGACCTTATTGGTTGCTGTTTTCTGTCTGACCCTTCCTAACCCACTCCGGGCATCAATAACTAAATAGCAGCAATGTCCTTTAGATTAGATTAGATTACTTACAGTGTGGAAACAGGCCCTTTGGCCCAGCAAATCCACACCGACCATTCGAAGAGCAACCCACCCAGACCCATTCCCCTACATTTACCCCTTCACCTAACACTACGGGCAATTTAGCTTGGCCAATTCACCTCACCTGCACATTTTTGGACTGTGGGAGGAAACCGGAGCAACCGGAGGAAACCCACGCAGATCCGGGGAGAATGTGCAAACTCCACACAGACAGTTGCCCCAGGTGGGAACTGAACCCGGGTCACTGGCGCTGTGAGGCAGCAGTACTTTGTTAACCTCTGTTTCCCTTCTCCCAAGTGCTCTGTCCCACTCCCAATCCCACAAATAATTTGAAGCCCTTTAATGGCTTAAGCCTCATCAGTCTCAAGCACAAACCAGAAACTAAGTCCAGATTGTGCAAAATGTTTCAAACATGATATTATTTCGGATGGTTGAAAATCATACATCAAATTTACTAATATATACTGCCACCAGACAGAGATTGGCTGCTTACCTTATCTGTGCCTCTCAAGGTTTTATGGGCCTCTATAAGATCACCCTTCAATCTCTTACGCTCCGGGGAAAAAAATGCCAGATTTCCTTATAACGCAACCTTTTAATCTAGGTATCATCCTATTAAATCATTTCTGCACTCTTTCTAGTCCAATTATATCCTTTCTATAGTAGAGTGACCAGAACTGCACGGAGTATACCAAATGTGGCCTCATCAATATTTTGTACAGCAGCATCAAGGTGTCTCAGCTACTATACTCAGTGCTCTGACTGATGAAAGGAAGCATGCCAAAAGCCTTCTTCACCACCGTGTCTACCTGTGACTGCACTTTCAAAGAGCTATGAATTTGCACTGCGAGAACTATTTCTATAACACTCCCCACAGCCGTTCCATTGACTGTGGTAATGATAAAAGGCAAAATGGCCATTGTCCCAAAGGACCGTATATTATTCACAGATTGTCACAATCACCATCCCATTTAATGCTTGCAGTGATGACACATTTCAACAACCTTGGGGAAGATTTCCTCTTTGACTAGGAGAGTGCTTTTATGATTTTTCTCCACGCAATGTAAAGATCAAATCTAAACTCACTTGGAAGATTCTTACAGCAACAGCTGCAACCAAAGAAAATGGAAAATTGCAAAATCCTCCAAAATAGTCTTCCAGTGGGCATCAAGAGATTTTGCAGTTGCTCCCGTTGTTGGTCATTGGGAATGAATTGTGAGGCTCTGGGCTGTTCCCCCCAGGGAGCTCATCATAGGACTTGGGGGGTCAGCAAATGCTCAGTTCGGTGAACTAGTGAGAGAGCGAGGAGTGCACGAGAAGATTTCAAACATTAACTGGAAGAAAAGCAAGTTGTGTCAGTGTTAATTTTGATGAGAAGGAATTTGCCTATATTGGCACTGTGAACATTCTGGGAAATATGGGTGACTAACTAAGCATTTCACAAGTACATGCTATCTGAGAAAGGCATGTGTTCAATTGGATTTCATCCACATTCAATTTATCCAGATTTACGTATTGCATGATACAGAGATTCAAAAACAACATGATAATCCAAATATAGCAATGGGTTTCTTCTGTGCCTCTCAGCAATGACTCACTTGATAATCCTCCTCTTGAATCAGAAGATTGAGATTTCAAGTCCCACTCTTGAGAGTTGACCACAAACCCTGGGCTAAACATTCCAGTCCAATGTTGAAGGAGTGCTGCACCATATCAGACAGATGTTACCAAGGCTGCACCTGGGCTTTTAGAAGGTTTGATGTAGAACACGATAGCTACCCCAAGGGTCCTGGCCAATCTTTAGCTTTCAATGAGCATCAATTAAGACTGCTTATCTTCACATTGTCACAGGGCTATTCATGGAACTTTGCCATGTGCAAAGTGACTGTTGCCATTCTTACATTTGAATAGGGATTATTGTTTAAAAGTACATTTTTTTTGTTTCAGCAGAACGAGTGGGAGCGTCGACCAAGGGGCTGATAAGAAGACGAATCACTGACTTAAAACCTTACCTCGTGATTAGGCGGAGCGCATGCTGAGCAGGAGCAGACACGGCACTGCTGAGTAAGTGAGGTAATATAGTTGGGTGGTTGCATTATCCAAAACAGGTCTCCCATCCATCCTCCTCCTCTAACCAAAACAAAGGTTCCGTGTGCCGGGCTAGTAAGGTTACTATTTTTTATTTTTTATTTTTCTACAGTCTCTCTAGGAATTTAGAGCAGTGGGAATGGGTGGTTAGGGCAGTTGAATATTTCTCCTGCAGAATGTGAGAGATAAGAGTCAACACTAGTGTCCCTGTTGACTGCATCCGTGGGAAGTGCATCCCACTCCAGCTCCTCGACAACTGCGTTAGAGAACTGGAGCTGGAGCTGAATGACCTTCCAATCATTCGGGAGTGAAGAGGGTTGTTGAGAGGAGCTACAGGGAGGTAGTCACAACTCAGGTGCAAGAAAAAGGCAGATGGGTTATAGCCAGTGGATTGAAAGGGAAACAGCAGGCAGTGCAGGGATCCTCTGTGGCCGTTCCGCTCAATAGCAAGTATACCATTTTGGATACTGTTGGGTGAGACAACTTACCAGGGATAAGCCATGGGGTAGTGGTCTCTGGCACAGAATCTGTCCCTGTTGCTCAGAAGGGAAGGTGGGGGGGGGGGGGGGGGGGGGAGATGAACAGAGCATTAGTCACTGGGGACTCCAGAGTTAGGGGGACAGACAGGACATTCTCTGGGTACGAGAGACTCATGGTTGGTTTGTTGCCTCCCAGGTGCCAGGCTTCGTGATGTCTTGGCTCATGTTTTTGGGATCCTTAACAAGGAGGGGGAGCAGCCCCAAGTCGTAGTCCACATGGACACTAACGACAGAGTTAGGAAAAGGGATGGGGATTTAAGGTACAAATTCAGGGAGCTAGGGTGGAAGCTTAGTGCTAGAACAAACGGAGTTGTTATCTCTGGTTTGTTACCTGTGCCACGTGCTAGCAAGGCAAGGAATAGGGAGAGAGAGGAGTTGAACACATGGCAACAGAGATGAGGCAGGAGGGAAGGTTTCGGATACCTGGATAATTGGGGCTCATTCTGGGTTAGGTGGAACCTCTACAAACAAGATGGTCTACACCTGAACCAGCAGGGTACCAATATCCTGAGGGGGAAGTTTGCTAATGCTCTTCAGGAGGGTTTAAACTAAATCAGCAGGGGATGGAAACCTAAACTGTAGTTCCAGTGTCCAGGAGGTTGAGAGTAGTGAGGTCAAAAATGAGGTTTCAAGGTCAAAAGAGTTCACCGGCAAGCAGGAAGGTAGCTTGACGTGTGTATACTTGAATGGCTGGAGCATCCAGAATAAGGTGGGTGAACGTGCAGCATGGGTTCGTACCTGGGACTTCAATGTAATGGCCATTTCGGAGAGATGGACAGAGCAGGGACTGGAATGGATGTTGCAGGTTCCAGGATTTAGATGCTTCAATAAGAACAGAGAAGCTGGTAAAAGAGGGTGAGGTGTGGTATTGTTAGTCAAGAACAGAGTTATGGTGGCCGAAAAGACATTGAGGACTCATCTACTGAGGGAGTATTGGCTGAGGTTAGAAACTGGAAAGGAGAGGTCACTCTGCTGGGAGTTTTCTATAGGCCTCCGAATAGTTCCAGAGATGAAGAGGAAAGGATAGCAAATATGATTTTGGATAGGAGCAAGGGTAACAGTAGTTGTTATGGGGGACTTTAACTTTCCAAACATTGACTGGAAATACTATAGTTTGAGTACTTTAGATGGGCCAGCTTTTGTCCAATGTGTCCCTGATGGTTTCTTGACACAGTATGTAGACAAGGCAACAATGGGCGAGGCCACATTGGATTTGGTACTGGGTAATGAACCTGGCCAGGTGTTAGATTTAGAGGTAAGTGAGCATTTTGGTGACAGTGACCAAAAGTCTTGATTGAGAAAGTGGGTCTGGAGGTAGAGGCCGAAGAAATGTTCAATGTTGCAACATGTGTCAAACTCAGTAATCTGGGAGTGTAGAGGGATGAAGGTGAGGCCTTTGTTGAGGACTGAACGTTCATCCTCAGTGAGGGGGAGATCTGGGGGAATAGCAAAAACGTGGTAGGGCTGGGAGCTAGGACCTGGTGTAGGACTGGAGCTGGGGGTGGGGGCAGACACTGCCACTTGAGTGGGCATGGTTACAGGTGGGGGGGTGATGTACCAACAGAAGTGACGGTCACCATGGGGACAGAAGTGGGGCCTACGGCAGTGCCCACAGAGGGCAAGTAATGCAAAGCATGATGTCAGCGAAGTTGCCAGCTGAGTTCTGGTGAGTGACATCACTAATGGTGGAAGTGATATCAGCGATGTAGTCATCCATGTTCTGGTGAATGACATCTCGTGGGGGCACCGCCCTCTGAACTGTCCATCATTTTTCCCATATATCAATTCCACCCTCCTCTCCGACCTATCACCCCCAACTTCATCTACTTATTGCATTCTCAACTACCTTCCCCCAGCCAGACCCCCTCATATTTCTCAGTTCCAAACCCCCGCCCACAAGCCTCACTCCTGATGAGGGACTTATGCCCAAAACATTGATTCTCCTGCTCCTCTGATGGTGCCTGACCTGCTGTGCTTTTCCAGCACCACACCCTCACTTTCTCCTCCACAATTCGGTTATGTTTACTTTAGCGATGTAAAGAGATAGGTATATACCGCAGGGCAAGTGCTATAGCTGGGGGAAAGGCAATTTTGAAGCAATAAGGCAAGATTTAGGATGCATAGGATGGGGAAGGAAACTGCAGGGGAGGGGCTTCTTCAAGGAGCAGCTACTGCGTGTCCTTGATATGTATGTACCTGTCAGGCAGGAAAGAAATGATCGAGCGAGGGAGCCATGGTTTAGATTAGATTAGATTACTTAGTGTGGAAACAGGGCCTACGGCCCAACAAGTCACATTCACCCGCCAAAGCACAACCCGCCCAGATCCATTCCCCTACATTTACCCCTTTAACTAACACTACAGGCAATTTAGCATGACCAATTCACCTAACCTGCACATTTTTGGACTGTGGGGGGAAACCGGAGCACCCGGAGGAAACCCATGCAGACACAGGTAGAACGTGCAAACTCCACACAGGCAGTCGCCTGAGGCAGGAATTGAACCCGGATCTCTGGTGCTGTGAGGCAGCAGCGCTAACCACTGCCACCACGCCGCCCAAAGAACGTACTAAAGAAGTTGGATCTCTTGTCAACAGGAAGAAAAAGGCTTATGTTAGGATGAGACATGAAGACTCATTTAGGGTGCTTGAGAATTACAAGTTAGCCAGGAAACACCTAAAGAGAGAGCTAAGAAGAGCCAGAAGGGGACATGAGAAGTTATTGGCAGCTCAGATCAAGGGAAGCCCTAAAACTTTCTATTGGTATATCAGGAATAAAAGAATGACAGAGAAAGATTAGGGCCAATCAAGGATAGTAGTGGGAATTTGCACGTAGAGGCTGAGGACATGGGGAAGTGCTAAATGATTATTTTTCGTCAGTATGTACAGTGGAAAAAGACAATGTTGTCGAGGAGAATACGGAGATACAGGCTACTAGACTGGATGGGATTGAGGTGGACAAGGAGGAGGTGTTAGCAATTCTGGAAAGTGTGAGAATAGATAAGTCCCTTGTGCCAGATGGGATTTATCCTAGGATCTCTAGCACATTCGGGAGGAGATTGCAGAACCTTTGGCTTTGATCTATATGTCGTCATTGTCAGCAGGAATAGTGCCAGAAGACTGGAGGATAACAAATGTTGTCGCCTTGTTCAAGAAGGGGAGTAGAGACAACCCTGGTAATTATAGACCAGTGAGCCTTACTTTGGTTGTGGGTAATGTGTTGGAAAAGGTTATAAGAGATGATTTGTGATCGTCTTGTGAGGAATAAGTTGATTAGTGATGGTCATGCCTCACAAACCCTATTGAGTTCTTTGAGAAGGTAACCAAACAGGTAGATGAGGTAAAAGCAGTGGATGTGGTGTATACGGATTTCAGTAAGGCATTTGATAACATTCCCCACAGTAGGCTATTGCACAAATTACAGAGGCATGGGATTGAGGGTGATTTAGTGGTTGGGATCAGAAATTGATTAGCTGAAAGACAGAAGGTGGTGGTTGATGGGAAATGTTCATCCTGGAGTTCACTTACTCAGGGTGTACTGAATGGATGTGTTTTGGGTCCGTTGCTCTTTGTCATTTTTATAAATCACCTGGATGAAGGCATAGAAGGATGGGTTAATAGATTTGCGGATGACACTAACGTCGGTAGAGTGGTGGATAGTGTGGAAGGATGTTGTAGGTTACAGAGGAACATAGATAAGCTGCAGGTCTGGGCTGAGAGGTGGCAAATGATGTTTAATGTGGAAAAGTGTGAGGTGATTCACTTTGGATGGAGCAACAGGAATAAAGAGTACTGAGCTAATGGTACGATTCTTGTTAGTGTCCTTGAGCAGAGAGATCTCGGTGTCCATGTACATAGATCCCTGAAAGTTTCCACCTTGATTGTCAGGGTTGTTCAGGTGGCATACTGTGTGTTTGCTTTTATTGGTAGAGGGATTGAGTTTCTGAGCCATGAGGTCATGCTGCAGCTGTACAAAACTCTGATGCGGCTGCACTTGGAGTATTGCATATCTACTGCATTATAGGAAGTATGTGGAAGCTTTGGAAAGGGTGCAGAGGAGATTTACTAGGATGTTGCCTGGTATGGAGGGAAGGCCTTATGAGGAAAGGCTGAGGGACTTGAGGGTGTTTTTGTTCAAGAGAAGGTGGTTGAGAGGTGACTTAATTGAGACAAATAAGATAATCAGAGGGTGGACAGTGAAAGCCTTTTTCCTCGGATGGTGATGCCTAGCATTAGGGGACATAGCTTTAAATTGAGGGGTGATAGATATAGGACAGACGTCAGAGGTAGTTTCTTTACTCAGAGTAGTAGGGGCATGGAATGCACTGCCTACAACACTAGTAGACACATCAACTTGAAGAGCACAGCAATTCAGGCAGCATCCGAGGACAGGCAAAATCCTGCCTGTCCTCGGATGCTGCCTGAATTGCTGTGCTCTTCCAGCACCACTGATCCAGAATCTGGTTTCCAGCATCTGCAGTCATTGTTTTTACCACATCAACTTGAAGGGCATTTTAATGTCCATTGGATAAACATGTGGATGAAAATGGAATAGTGTAGGTTATTTGGGCTTCAGATTGTTGCGCTGATTGGTGAAACCATCGAGGGTCGAAGGGCTTGTACTGAGTGTTATGTTCTATAAGCTGTACATTATTTTGAGAAGACCCGGAGGCATGAAATACATTATATAAGTGCCCTTCCTTCCTTTTTCCATTTGGGTACATTTTCATGCTGCTCCTGGTGATGTTCTGGAACTTGCTGTCCTTGAGAGAGGAGGGATGTTGAATTATTTCAAAAGGACATTGTACCGGCACTTGAAGGAGATACGTGTGTGTGGCTAAGGGAATACATCAAGGGAATGGGACTGACTGGGTGAGACCACCATGAGCTCACATAGACTTGCTGAAACCAATGGTCTATCTCTCTGTTGCAAATGACTGTATGACTTCTTGAGTGAATACTCAATGTAACTGAGCCTGAAAATCAATAACACTGAGACATGTAGCAACTGGCTACTTCCTCTCAGCTCCAACACATTGCCAACAAACTCATACAGTACATACAGTATTCATCGTTGAAGTCCTTCCTGATGTGAGTTCATCCTCATGCATTATCAAACCAAAATAACTTCATAAAGCAATCAAATGCCATTTCAAAAAGGGGTAGAAAAGGGCACAGATTTTCTTAAACAGTGGCAATGAGCGTTCCATTGAGAAGTTGTCACATGAAGACATTATCCAATGAATTTGATTCCATTTAGCCTTATATCTCAGAAGCTGTGTGGCAAGGCAACAGTTAATGCAGTCCTACTTTGATTGAAATCCTCTTATTACATTCTAATTTACATTGGGCTGTTAAACCCAATTTGTAATGTGCATGGACTCTTAGCACAACACATCTTCAAATATGGCAGTCTCAGTGAGAGAGGTATTACTGCGTCCAATGTAAAAAATGGAAAACATCGCATTCTACAGGTGGGTCACTCCTCTGAAGCTGGACTTAACAGAGTGCACAAATCAAAAAGATTTACCTTAACTCTGTCTCTCAACTGGCTGGATGCCAATGAATACTGATGCAAAACCTCTGAAACTGTAAAACAGTTCTTTCCACTGTGCCAATATGCATCATTTGATTACATTAAAGAAACAAAAACATAAAAACAAGGTAGAAATTGGAATGGTGGAATAGTTGCAGCGTAGAAGGGAGCCATCTGGCCTGTCGAATCTGTGATGGCTTTTTGCAAGAGCAATCCACCCTGTTCCCTGCCTTTTCCACACAATGTTGAAAAACCTTCCTCTTCATGTAAGGATCCAACTCTCGAAGGCACTGATTGAAATTGCTTCCACCACTCTCTCAAGCAGGGTAGACTTGATCCTTATGACATGCTGCACAGAAAAAGCTTCTCACACATCGCCATTGCTTTCTTTTGTCAATCACCTTAAATTAGTACTTTGTATTTCCCAATCATTCCACAAACAGAAAGACCTTCTTACAATCTACTGTATCCAGACCCTCCAAGGTTATTAGCCCGATGTCAAATCTCCTCCCTGCCTTCTTTTCCTCATGGAAAATAGCCTTAGTTTTTTAAACTATTCAAACGATGCAAGTTCCTCATCCCTAGAATAATTCTTGTGAATCTTTTCTGCACCGTATTTAGAGACTTCACATACATCTTGAAGTATAGTGGCTTGAACAAAGTCAATTGTCTAGTTCAGATCAAATCAATGTGAACAGATAAATAAATAAATTACGAAAAAATATGGGATTCTTCTTTCAAGGTAATTGTTTTGAATTATTTTACACAGTCTAAAAATACTTCAGCTCTGTTTTATATTTGCTGCTGGTGTGCTACCAAATGGTACTGGTTATTCTTGATGGGAACAAAACCATTTATCTGAAACTAAATCTCACTTCTACAGTACTGTTGCTTATTATTTTTATTTCATAATATTCCTGCAAGACAGGGATGTGGTGACTATAACAAGGTCAGTCAGTTGGAGGGTGTGGGTGCGGTGTGCGCGCATGCAAGGACTCTCCTCCTTGAAGGTGTCTGAGGGGAAGGGGGAACTGATTTTGGGACCAGCTGCCCCACATCCAGAGAGCTCTGAGAAGAGAGAAGGAAGAAGAAGGAGGAGGAGGGAGAAGAGGAAGGAGGAGGGGGCAGAGGCAGAAGGAGGTGAGAGCTTTGAGTCCTGGGCCTGCTTTTGGAGCTGCAGCCTAGGCCTCACCCAGGTCAAGGGAGTGTTGCTGCTGACCTGGGGCCCACTCCCACTACTGGTCTCTGGGACCCCACCCGGACCTGCCTCAGCTGCTGCTGCCTGGGGCCTGCCTCACTGCTGCTGCCTGGGACTTGCCTTGGGCCCCTCCCAGGACCTCCACCGCTGCTGCTGTTAGCGGCCCACCTCCACCACTGCTGCCTGGGACTAAATTTTGGGGCTGCCTGGGACTTGCCTTGGGACACTCCCAGGACCTCCAACACTGCTGCCTGGGACTTGCCTTGCCCCCCCCCACGACCCACAACAGGTCTGCCCCCACCGCTGTGATCAAGGGCCTACCCGGGACCTGCCTGAGGCCTGCCTCCACCACCGCTGCCTAGGACTCGCCTTGGGCCTCTCCCCACAACCTCCACCACTGCTACGACCAGAGGCCTACCTGGGACTTGCTTTGGGACCCTCCCAAGACCTCCACTGCTGCGACCTGAGGCCCACCTCCACCGCTGCTGCCCGGGAGTAAATTTTGGGGCTGCCTGGACTTGCCTTGGGGACCCCCCCCCCCCCCAACAGGCCTGCCCCCACCGCTGCAACCAAGAGCCTACCTGGGACTCACTCTGGTGCTGCCTGGGACTTGCCTGAGGCCTGCCTCCACCACTGCTGTTGACTGAGACCTGCCTCCACCGCTGCTGTTGCCTGGGGACCCTACTGGACTCTTGTCATGCCTGTAGCAGATAGCAAAGCATGGCGAGCCCGAAAGTCCCAGGGCCCAGCCACACCTACGCCGGGGTAGCCGCTGCCTTAGGCTCGGCTTTTCCAACCCCAGCTGCAACCACGATCCCGTTTAGGCACCTGACTAAACGCCTGGGGGTCAAGGCCTATCCCCAACCCAGCATGACCACCGAGGCTTGCAGCAAGGCCATGGCTAGTGTGGTTGGCCCACTGGCCATCGTCGCTGCGGCCAGGAGTACGGGAAGGCCGTCTTTTTCCTAAAGACCGAGCAGGCGGTCTCCCTGGCCGTGGAGAGGGGGCTCACTGTGGGCTGGACACATCTGCCCGTCGACCCTGTGGAAGTTACGGCCCAGAGGGTCGTGATCTCCAATATCCTGCCCTTCATTGCCAGTGAGCTCCTTCTTCCCCACCTCAACACCTTGGGGGAGATCCGGTCGGGTGTCCAACTGCTCCTGCTCGGTCTTAAGGACCCTGCCTTCCGGCACGTATACTCCTTCCAACGCCAGGTGTTCATTTGCCTGGCCCAGGAGGTGGTCACCGAGGGCTCTTTTACCCTCCACAAGGGTACAGCCTACCACATCTTCTGGACGGCAGACTGCGTGCGGTGCCACCTGTGCCACAAGGTGGGGCACATTAGAAAAAACTGACCCACTCAGAAGGCTACCCAGCCCACCTCAAGGGCTGAGGGTGGCGCTGCCGCACCCACTCCCCCTCCCCCGAAGTCAACATCACAAGCCCCAGCAGCGTGGGCTGAGCCAGAGGCTTCCAATGCCTCAGCCTCTGGCAGGGAAGGGGGTGAGCGTCCAGCCAGCCAGAAGGCGCAACGCACCAGGCCCATCCACGGGGAGACCATGCTATCACCTTACCCTACAACTAGCCCACAACCCGCACTGGCCCGGCATGACAATGCCCCCATAGCTATGCCAGCGTTGCCCCAGCATGGGAACCCTGACCCCCAAACCCGTACCTGATCCTGGCCCTACTGTACCCACTGACCCTACACCCAACCCCTGCCCCCTTACAGAAACCCCTGGGTCTTCAACGCCTGCTCCTGGTGCTACAACACCTGGCCCAGGGGCCACCCAAGCCCCACCATACCCTGGTACTAACCTGCGGGGAACCATCGCTGCCTCACCTCCTGCAGGAACTGTGTCTCTGCGCCCTGGAGAGGGAACTGGGCATCACTCCACCCCCATCATCACCTGATAAACTAGGGGTGGGGCAGGAAGTGAGGGGAGAGACATTCCAGCAGCGCGCCGGCGGTGCTGTCCTTCTCCAGGGGATGAGCGTACGGTGTCTTCTGTGGCCTGACCTGCCTGAACCCCCAGGGGCTACAGCAGGACCTTCTGCTGCCATAACTTCTCTGGCCCCTGGGGAGGACTTTAAAAACCGCATGGGTCGTGGTGCGGGCGACAACTGTGAACTGCCCGCTGGGTCGTGAGTGGTGGAGGGGAGGAAGGTGTTACTCTCACTCCTCCCTCTCAGACTGTTTTTCCAGGGGACTTGGCCCTGTGGGAGGACCTTTTCCTCGAGGAGCCGGGCGTCCTGGTGTTGGTAGGGGAGCAGGGCCCCAAGCCTCTGCCGCCTGATGACCTGAACGCGGGGCATTCCAGGAAGGGGTGCGCCGAGGAAGGTACTGCCGGTGACCCTGGGGGTGGGGTCGCTGGGGATTTGAGGCCAGTTGGCGGTGCCGGACCAGCCCCCATCCTCTCGGTGGGGGAGGGGTCAGGATTGGTGGTGGACACTGGAGATGACGCAGAGTCTGTCTCCAGCGACATTTTTTGAGTCCCAGGTACCCCCCACCGATCTCCCCCTCATCCCCCTCAAGGAACTCCGGGAGTTTGGCGAGGAAACTCTGAGTCGCTGGGACAGTGACCAACTGGCGCTCGACCACTGGAGCTCCTTTTAGAGAGTCTACTGGTCGGCCCACGCTGCTCGCCAGGCGCCAGGGCTTGACGTGAACTTCCTGGGGGCACTCTTGGTGAGGGTGAGGGACTTCTGTGCCCCTCCCTCGTCCTCCCAGCAAATGTATATAGTTTTTAACTGTACTGGTGTTGCACAATGCTTCCGACATGAAGACAACTATAGCCAGCCTCAACATCAACAGCAGCAGGGAGTCACAGCGCAGATTCCAGACCCTCTCGGTCCTTCGTGACAGGAGGTATGTGGTGTGCTTCCTGCAAGAAACTACACTAACCTGGGAGACAAAGCCACCTGGCTCCTGGAGTGGCGAGGGGGTGGGGGGGGGGGGGGGTCTACCTGAGTCACCTCACCCACAGATTTGGCGGGGTGGCTATCCTGTTGGCCCCGCATTTTCAGCCAGAGATCTTGGGGGTCAGGGAGCCTGTGCCAGGCCGTTTGCTTCACCTGACGGTTCGGCTGGGGGGCGCGGTGCTTCACTTGGTGAACGTCTACGCTCCCCTGGCCAGGCCGAGGCAAGCGAGCTTCTTTGGAGAAGTGTCCGCTCAGCTCGCCTCCATCGACGAGAGCCAGTGCGATGTCCTCGAGATTTTAACTGCGTCCTCGAGGACAGGGACCATGGCGGTGCCCGCACTGGCTGGGCGTCGGGGAGGAGGTTGGGGGACTTGGTCAAGTCTTTCTATCTGGTGGACTTCTGGCGGAATCTCCATCCCAACTCCATCGCCTTCACCTTCGTGAGGCCTGGGGTCGGAGCGTCCAGAATCGACCGTTTGTACGTTCTGCGGGCGTACGCCTCCTGTTTTCTGACTGCCTCCACGCGGCAGGTGTTGTGCACGGACCATCACCTGCTGTGGGCGGAACTCCTTCCGTTCAGCGCCAGGCTCAGCTCCGCACACTGGCACTTTAACAACCTGCTGCTGGAGGACGAGCGGTTCCGGGACTCGTTTCGTCGTTTCTGGGCCGGCTGGAGAAGGAAACGGGGAAGCTTCCCCTCCCTGAGGCTATGGTGGGACGTGGGCAAAGCTCACGTCTGTGTTTTCTGTCAGGAGTATGCAAGGGGGTTGACAAAGTGGCGGAAATCCAGGATCGGGGAGTTGGAGAGGGAGATGCTCGAACTGGAGTCGCTCCTCGGTCAGCCCGATGCGGACCCAGCCCTGTGTGGGGTGTACGAAGAGAAGCAGGCCGCGCTTCGGGACCTGCAGCTCGTCGGGGCTCGGGGGGCGTATGTGAGGTCGCAGATCCAGCTCCTCCAGTACCTGGACTGCGGCCCCCCCCCTTTCTTCTACTCACCGGAAAAAAGGTGTGGTACCCGTCAGCAGCTCCTTGTCTTTCTTCCAGCACCTTCCTGTCCCTCGACCAGGAGAAGGCGTTCAACAGGGTCGATCACGAGTACCTGCTCGGGACTCTGTGGGCGTTCGGGTTTCGGACACAGTTCATCACCCGGATCCGACTTTTGTACTCCGCCGCAGAGTGTCTGGTTAAAGTTAACGGGTCCCTGATGGCCTCCCTTCTCTTCGGGAGAGGAATGTGTCAAGGCTGCCCCCTCTCCGGCCAGCTGTATTCCATGTGCGTTGAGATTTTCCTGCGTCTCTTGTGGAGGAGTTTGTCAGAGCTGGTTATGCGCGGCGCGGGCACAGGGGTGGTCCTCTCGGCCTATGCTGACGACGTGCTCCTCACTTTCACCGACCTGGCTGACCTGGGGAGGATGCACGAGTGCCAGGCCATGTACTCTGCAGCGTCTTCCGCCAGGATCAACTGGGCCAAATGTTCTGGACTACTGGTCGGCCGTGGCAGGTGGACTCTCTGCCGGAGGAGTTACGGGGGTTCAGCTGGAGTACCACCCATCTCCTCTACCTGGGGGTCTACCTCAGACCGGCTCTCGAATCCTGGCCTGGTCATAAACCAGCTGGTGGCCGCCATGCTGTGGTACCGGCTGGTCACCTTGGTCCCTCCTCCTGGCTTTGTCGCTGACATCCAGAGAACGTTGGTCGAATTCTTCTGGGTCACTGTGCAGGTTCTGAGTCTCCTTATTGAGGAGGGTGGTCAGACGCTGGTGTGCGTCCGCACCCAGGTCGCGACATTCCGCCTTCAGCCCTTGCAGCGATACCTTTACGTCGAGCTTCCTCCTAGGTGGTGCGCCCTGGCGATGTATTTTTCCGCCAGGTGCGTAACCTCAACCACGACATGCAGCTCCTGTTCGTCGACCGTGACAGTTTGGAGGTCGCCCTCAAGACGCTGCCTGTCTTTTACCAGGACCTGATCACTGTCTGGAAAATGGTCGAATCGCGACACGCCTGCCCTCCGGCAGGGTCGTCAGGGAGCCGTTGCTCAGGAATCCGCACCTCCGTACTCGCGGGTTTGAGTGGCTGTCGGAGGAGAGGGCCATGACGGCGAGGGTGACCAGGGTTGAGGACATGGTGGGTGCCGGGGGCCTGGGCTGGACGCTGCCGCAGGACATAGCGAGCAGGGCAGCGGTAGATGTCCGGTACGTGGCCACCGCCATCCGATGCCTTAAAATGGCGGTGCTCGGACCCCACGTAGTGCACCAGTTGGAGGATGCTCAGGTGTGCGGTGGGATCCCATCCGCGCTCACCCCAGCCCGGACGGAATTTCACATTGGCCCCAAGGTCCCGTACTTCCCACAGGAGCCTGTGCCCCACAATCTGAGCATCCTCTGGAATTTTAATTTTGTTCCCTTTCAGGACGTAAAACGGCGTGCTCTCTACGCGGGAGTCCTCCCCCTTTCTCTCGGGGATCTGTGGGGAGGGCGCTGCTCGCAGCGGTCCCCTGCGACCACAGATTGCGGTGGTTCACGGACTCCCTGCCCAACAGCTTGTTCTGTGGAGTTCGTGAACCACGTGTATATTGGGTGTGGGCGTTTGCACTCCCTTTTTGATTTTCTTAACCTCCTCCTCTGCTTTTTGTTGCACTTCAGTCCCACGCTCCTGATCTTTGGGCACCCGGTACGGAGGAGGGAGGGAGGGTCTGAAGACCTCCTCGTGGGTCTGCTCCTGGGCCTGGCGAAACTGGCCATAAACAGGTCCAGGCAGCGGGCCGTGGAGGGGGGTCATTAGGGCTGACCGCCTGCCCCTCTTCCGCGGTTACGTTAGAGCCCGGGTGTCCTTGGAGAAGGAGCACGCGGTCTCCACCGACACCCTGGAGTTGTTCAGGGAGAGGTGGGCGCCACAGGGAGTGGAGTGCATTATTTCCCCCTCCAACTCTATTTTGATTTAGTCCCTGCCCTCCCCTTCACTGTTTGATCACACAGCATTGCCCTTTGATGTGAAGGGCACTGCTTGTCACTGGCCACTCGGGTGTTTCCCTTCTTCCTGGTGGTGGAAATCGAATAAAGATTCGTACACCCTGTGTCTTTCACTGTGTCTCACACCTGCACACACACACGACATGGGTGCTGGGGAAAGAATAAGCACTACTGCAGTTAGGCAGTAGTGTGGGGTTTTTTAAAAAAGAACAAAAAATAACAGTAGTGTCAGACATCCTGTTCGCTCAGAGCTGGCTCTGAAGGAGCTGGATCAGTGACAAATACTAGGTTAAAAACAATGATTGCAGATGCTGGGAACCAGATTCTGGATTAGTGGTGCTGGAAGAGCACAGCAGTTCAGGCAGCATTCGAGGAGCAGTAAAATCGACGTTTCGGGCAAAAGCCCTTCATCAGGATTTTACTGCTCCTCGGATGCTGCCTGAACTGCTGTGCTCTTCCAGCACCACTAATCCAGTGACAAATACTGTTCACATGTAAATAAAGGGTGACTTGGTGACGTGAGAAAAAAGTAAACAGGAGTGTCAGACATCCTGTTCACTCTGAGAGCTGGCTCTGAAGGAGCTGGATCAGTGTCAAGGACTTTATGTGCAAATAAGGGGTGACTTGGGGGTGGCATACTGGCCTCTGGGAGTTATTTCAGTGGTGACAAGAGAAAAGCATGCTCCTGAAGAAATTTGCTCCTAACAGTTGCCTTGGAGTTGGGGTAAGCATTTCTGGGATCATACTGTTATTTGAGAAGCTTGACTCATTTGATCCTGCCATCAAAGACTGGGTCCAGCATGTGGAAATAATGCATTATTTTTTCAGGGCAGATGAAAAGCAACAAATGCTTCTCCTGACATTGGTGAACATGCAGATTTTTCGGTTATTAGGAGCCTGACTTTTCCTGAGGTACCAGATATGAAAACGTTTCAAGAATTGATGAGTTTACTTAAGGAATATTGCGACCCATGTCGACTCTAATTCTGAGATGCTATCAGTTTTACATAGTAGTTTGAGAACGTTGGGAAACCGTATTGGAATCTTTGATTGGTTGAGGTAATTGGCATTGGCATGTAACTTTGGTTTAACTCTTAATGAGATGCTGAGAGATGGTTTGGTATTTGGGATTAATGTTGTAATCGTGCAAAAGCATCTAACGGCTTAAGTCCAACTGGACTTCAAACAGGCACTACAACTGGTTTTATCATATGAAAATGTGGCAAGTGTAGCACATGAGTTGTAGGGAATTCCAATTGAAGTGGACAGCCTCACCAGTGTATCTGAGCTTGGGAAATGCCACTTGCATATATCCTGAGCAAAGGGATTCTAGGTCAGCCCACAGCAAAACCCTAAAACAAAGCCAAGCCTTGGCCAAACAGTTAAAAGTTTATTCAGGGTCTGAGCCAGCAAGCCATTATAGTGACTGCTAGTATGTCGACCCAAGACAGCAAACCAGTTCCAACAGACCTACGTGGACTAAGAGAACTCATAAGATGATATCAAGGAGTGTGCACACCCTGGAAAGTCCACCTATATCTTGTTTGGGACAGTTAAATTACTGAGCAAGATCCAAATAAGAACTAATCAAAATAAATGTCTGGTTAAATGGTCAGCCCGTTTTAAGAGGTCAGCATTTCAGTGATCACAAAACCAGTCTTTAACAAAATTCCAACCCTTAAATTTGTGTGAAACTATACCAGGGAACCTTTACAGATTAAAGATACAACTTTGGTTCAAGTTTCTGATGAGAATCCACTGGTTCAGTTAGCACTGATTGTAGTTAAAGGCTCGGGCTCAAGCTTGATGGGGCGAAATTGGTTGAGAAAGATTCCACTCAATTGGCTTAACATTTTTTGATTAGAAAATGGCTGCCTGAATGGAGTCCTAATGAAATACCCAGACATTTTTCAGGAAGGTCTCGGGACAATCAAAGGAGTCAAGGCCACCTTGCAGTGTCACCAAGAAGCAATTCCGTGATTATGCAGGGCACACCCAGAGCCATTTGCCTTACATGCAAACGTACAGGCAGAAAGTGAAGGCATCATCAAACCAGTCCAGTTTATGGAATGGGCAGCACTGGTCGTACCAACTGTGAAGCCTGATGGCTCAGTTCACCTTTGTGGGGGTTTTAAACTAACAGCAAACCACTTTTCACAGCTGGATAAATATCCAAACCCTTACACAGAGGATTTATATGTAGATGTGGCAGGGGGGCTGTTATTTACAAAGCTGCACATGAACCATGCATACTTGCAATTGCAGTTGTGTAAGGATTCCCCAAAGTATGCTACAATTAATACCCATAAGGGCTTGCACCAATATACAAGACTGCCATTTAGGGTATCATTAGACTGTGATTTTTCAGCAGGCAATGGAGCATATTTTACAACCCCAGGTTGCCATTTATTGAAATGACATATTATTAACAAGCAAGACCAATAATGAGTACTTAGAACTTGGACATGGTCCTTCGATGTTTCTCCCAGATGGGTGTATGCTTTAGAAGGGAAAAAATGTGGTTTCAATTCTCCCATGTTTCTGACTGTCTGTAAACTTTGTAATTGTGCCTTGGACAGCAAGTTCCAGATCAACAAATGTCAGGGAAGGAAGGGTCTTGATAGCCGGCCCCTGGGCAACCACAAGCCTTCCTCCACCTAGAAAATATCCAATGACCATTCCTCACTGTTTCTTCTCATTCTATAACTGCTCACAAGGCTCTGGTCAGATGGAATCCATCGGCTTCTGCATGGGTCATTCATTCCTGACACAGTCCCTCATGAGAGCCCCTGAATACATCTGAACATGTTGATGGGACATCAGTTCCTTGGAACCTTGAAAGCAATGGGCATGTTCTAAGCGTACTTGGGTTACAAATGGATTTACTTCAACAGAAAGGCAGGGAGGGTAAGGAACAGAAAGGATAATGAGGAAAGAGGAGAGAAGAAGGAGAACTTAACTGAATGAAGTGCTTGCAACTAACTGTTTCACCTAGGGTGTTGGATGCACGGAAAAGGATGGGGAGATTACCAGGCCTTGCATGGACATGTGCCAAGGGAAAAGGGATTGGGAATGATTGATAAATGCGTTGTAAAAGGAAAATTTCCTTTCTAAAGGCAAGGATAACGTCATATCCTGAACCATTTTCTTTCTCTAAAAAAGCGCATTGAATCAAACTTTGGCTCTGTTCACATACATTTGGTCAGATTCCTTGGATTAATTTGAATTCACTTGATAAAAGCCAAATTGAAATTCTGTACAATCCCAGAGTCACTAATGATCCACAAATGGTTACACCATCATCATTTGCATTGTTACTAAATGTAGTGATCTCTGACTAAGCCCCACTCTCAGCAACTGGATCCTGTTTCCTGACCACAGGCCAAAATCTGTGAAGATTGGGGACAATATTTCATCATCACTAGCACTCAACACTGGAGCCCCACAGGGGTGAATACTCAGCCCCCTACTGTACTCAATGTATACCCATGACTGCGTTGCCAAATACCAGACCAATGCCATTTACAAGTTCGCTGATGACACACCATAGTCGGTTGAATTTCAGATGGCGACAAAGCAGATGGGAGGTGGAAGACCTGGAAAAATGGTGCACTAAGAACAACCTAGTTCTCAATGCTGGCAAAACCAAGGAATTCATTATTGACTTTCAGCGGAATATTACTCATGCCCCCTACACATTAACAGCATAGAAGTGGAATGAGTGGAGAGTGTCAAATTCCTGGGAGCTGTCATCCACAACAAGCTTTCTTGGACTCTTCATGTGGATGCACTGGTTACAAAGGCCCAACAATGTCTCCTCTTCCTCAGGCAGCTAAGGAAATTTGGCATGACGGCGAATACCCTTGCCGACATTTATAGGTGCGCCATTGAGATCATTCTGTCTGGATGTATCACTACCTGGTATAGCAACTGTACCATTCAAGATCGGAGATGGTTACAGAGAGTGGTGAACTCAGCCCGGACAATCACAAAGGCCAACATCCCATCTATGGAATCCATCTACCAGGCCAGCTGTCAAGGAAAGGCTGCCAGCATTCTCAAAGATCAATCCCACCCTGGCAATGTTTTTCTATAACCTCTACCATTGGAGAGAAGGTACAGAAGTCTGAACACACGTACCAGCTGATTTCGTAACAGTTTCTACCCTACTGTTGTTAGAATACTGAATGGACTCTCAAACTCTTAACATTCGCCTGTACCTGTTTTTGTTTTTGCTGCTGTTTACCTATTATTTACCTAGCTATGCTACTTAACTGTGATCTGCCTCTATTGCTCACAGGGCAAAGCTTTTCACTGTGTCTCAGTACACATGACAATCAATTCAATTCAATTAATGCAAATAGGATATCAAAAGCTCACCACTGTCTTTGTGTAGGGGACACACCAGGTATACTGAACTTGCTGGTGGCATTTCCACTTCAATTGTAGCCGGAACATTCAGCCTCTGAATGCAGCTATGATAACCCATGCATGGTGAGTGAAAATATTTAGGAAAGTGAACTCAGTAACTTGAATTTATTTCCATGAGCAGAGAATGCATATTAAGGGGCAAGAGTGAGCCATTAAAATAGAAATGAGATATGCAGTTGACTTATTTGGGCTACATCAGCTTTCTGAGGTGTAATGAATAATACTAGACAGAAAAATCTATTTGCTTATATAACACAAATTACTCTGACCACTCTTTCTTAGATGAGTGCATTTACCCAAAAGCTAATAGATATTGAGGACTGAGGATGACCAATGTTATTTTCCTTTCACAATGTTTCATTCTTGTTATTGTTCTTGGATTGTATTTAAAAGTGGTCATCGACAGAAGAGAGTACTTCATGGAATACAAAACCATCCAACCTTTGGGCAGTTTCCACATTTTATGATTTTTGCTTTTTGTTTGTCAGTTTGCTATCCATCAGCTATCCAGTGGGTTAACAACAGATAGCCACAATGCCCAGAAGTGCCAGCAACACTGAAAACATGTCTAGACACTAAAAGCATGCAAATTCAGGGCTAGCTCAGCTTATATTGAGGCAGAATGCCTATACAGCTGTCCTAATGTGTTCTAAAATTAAAAAAGCACGCTAAACAAAAAAATTACATTCTCTCAAGAAAATGTGAATACACACAAGAATACATTTCTGACCTGTAATTTTTACATTAAAAACCAAATAGCTGCCTTGAATCTAACTGGCCCAAAAATATTTTTAGCAACTCATAGCTCACTGTTAGTTACTTTATAGAATTATAGAGATGTACAGCATGGAAACAGACCCTTCGGTCCAACCCGTCCATGCAGACCAGATATCCCAACCCTATCTAGTCCCACCTGCCAGCACCCGACCCATATCCCTCCAAACCCTTCCTATTCATATACCCATCCAAATGCCTCTTAAATGTTGCAATTGTACCAGCCTCCACCACATCCTCTGGCAGCTCATTCCATACACACACCACCCTCTGCATGAAAAAGTTGCCCCTTAGATCTCTTTTATATCTTTCCCCTCTCACCCTAAACCTATGCCCTCTAGTTCTGGACTCCCTGACCCCAGGGAAAAGACTTCGCCTATTTATCCTATCCATGTCCCTCATAATTTTGTAAACCTCTACTTTCTGTGCTAACACTTCATTAACTTTATTTTGTCAAAGTAGGAAAAAGGTTCAGCCATTTATCTGTCTGTTTAGATGCAATTGAACTGAAAAGACAGATCAGGTAATAGATCCTAGCTTTAGACAATATGAACTGTTGACATAACTCTACTGATTAAAACTCCACTCCATACAATATTACCATATTCTCTCATAGAGGCAAAACAACTTTGTTATGGGCAGAACAACAAAACTCAGAGCAGTTCAATGGCCCCAGTCCACAAGGTTCACCAAGATGATCCTTTTGCTCAGCAGGACTTGTTATGCTTCAATTTCTCTTCTTCAGTTCATTGCAGGTGGCACAGAGCAACCGGTTCACATAAAAAGTCTCTATCTTTTATTCGTTAAAATCAATAATTTACAGCAACTGGTGAGGGTAAATACAATGGCTTGCTTCAGGTTTTTCCTATTACAGAGACATACCAACTCCCCTTCCAGAGGTCCGAAAGCTTCTGGTAATATCACTCAAACTCTCAAGCTGTTCAGTTGCCCAGGAGCCAACCACAGTTGTTTACAGGCCGGTGACCTTCGTCATCCACTCGTCACAATGCCACACACCGATCAGCCGCCTATCGCCAGCTGAATTTCTCTTTGTCCCTATCTGCTGGTCCTAGCCCTTTCAAACAAACAATCTCCCACACTCATAGAACAGAGCAGTGATATGAATACCATTTCCTCAGCCATTCTACTCCCCACATCTCCCAACTCCCCATTCCCCTCCCCCTCATGTTTCTCTCCGGCTTGCCCACCTCTTCTGCAAGTTTGTCAACTCCCCTCTCCTGAACCCTCTCTTTGAACTAGTGAGCTATGAGTGGGAGGATTGAGAAGAGGGGACAAGCAGGAGGGGCAGACAAGGAAGCAGCAAATTGGGAGAGATGGTGAGTCAGAAGTGTCAAGGAAGGGAGGTGGGACAGGAGGGTCAAGGAGTTGGAGGGAGTGAGCAGAATGGTGCCACAGCAGGGGATTCAGGGAGTTGGATGGTTCAGGAAGGATGCAATGACATAGATCAGAGAGGGAAGCAGTGAAGCAGCAATTTCTTTTTGAAAAAGACTGGGCATGTTCAATAACCATACTAAAAAACAAAACAATGGAAACAGCAATACTGGGGAGCATCCCTAAATTCACCAACCACGCTAAAACAAGAATATGCTGTTAGAATTCATTTTAAATAGGAAAAGAGCAGAATTCAGGTGGCTATGAAGAAAGGGCTGGGGAATGGGACTAGCTAAGTAATTGTTTCTGGAACTGCTACAGAATGATAGGTTAAATGAGCTACTTCTGTACTCAAATTCAATGATTCTATGACCCTGTACCTTCAATACATTAACCAAACTTGTGAAATATTTTTATTTTAGCTTGCATCCAGGTCTGATCTGGATGTCTCAACAATACTCCAAAACTGCTTCATTTCACCTTTGAAGGCTGCCACATCTTTTTGTATGGACCTGGTATGACCAAAAATGATGAGGTTGAAATAAGATTGTTGATGTAAAATTTCATCTGACTCACCTGCATTTTTTTCTCTAAAACAATACACTTAAAAGCACCAGAACAGAAATTTCTGGAAAAGCTCAACAAGTCTGGCAGCAATTGTGAAGAGAACAGAGTTAACATTTTGGGTCCAATGATCCTTCCTCAGAACTGAAGGTAGCTAGAAAAATGTTGGTTTATATGCAGAAGCTCGGAGGGGATAAGGATTAAATGATAGGTGGGGATAGAGCCCAAAGCGAGAGAAGATAGTTGGACAGACAAAGGAATGGATGATGACCTAGCTAGGAGAGTGAATAGTTATTAATGGAAACTGTTTCCTGGTTACCAACAATTCTGAGGAAGGGTCACTGGACCTGAAACGTTAATTCAGATTTCTCTTCACAGAAGCTGCCAGACCTGCTAAGTTTTTCCAACAACTTTTGTTTTACTGCAGTTCTTTTTGTTTTTAAAAGCATGTTTACCAATTTAAAATTCTTCCTAATTTGATCAATAATATTCTTTTCAAACTTATTTTTGAAACCTCAAAAAATCTTCCATATACATCTTAAGATACCTGAATGTTTTCCAGTTTGGTGCTGAAAAAACAGTGCAAACTAATAGAACTGCCCTCACAGAAAAAGTACTCAGGAAGCAACATTCAAGCTCCAAACAGAAGCCTTCACTTCCAGAGTTTCTCTTCTATATCAGATGTATCTTCGGAGGCTGGAGGATCACTTCTTTTTGGAAGTTACCCTGCAGGAAATAAAAGCAAAATATTGCAGATGCAGGAAATTTGAAGCAAAAGCAAAAAGTGCTGGAGAAAGTCGGCAGAAACACAAACAGTTAATATTTTGTCTTTAATGTCTCTTTTTTTCTGAACACTGCAAGAATGCTGCATTTCCATACGTGAAGGTACGCCTCCATGAATTCGTAGCTAAAATGGCCATAAAAAATTCAAAATCACCTTTCCCATTTTCGGTGAGTCTAATCTGATCCAAACATTCCTCCAAACCACTGACTACCATCCAGGCCTTGAACTTAAGTTTTATATGCTCAGATTGTTTCTGTACAGAATGATCTGTGCGTTAGAACAAGTCAACCTCTATTTGCAAACATCTGAATAGACTTCAAATTCTTTCCAGGTTTCTTGCTCTTGCTGTTTACCCTCTGATTGCTTTAAATTCTAAATATTGACTGCTCCAGTCACGTCTCAATCATTGGAAGTTCTGCTTCTGTCCTTTTGCCAAGAGGGCTTTGTACTTTCCTTGCAACTCTGCTGTCGTGTCAGGCTGACGACTTTCTCTTGTTCAGGCTCTCTAGACCTTTCCAGTCAGACTGCCTACTGATGACCCTCTCCACACACGTCATATTTCGCTACTCCTAGGCACTTTTCCAGAAACAAAATCAGAAATTGCTGGAAAAACCTAGCAGCTCAGAAGGGTTCTTAAGTAGGGTCACAGGACCCCAAAACATTAACCCTATTCTCTCTCTCCAAACATGTTTTCATAGATGTTTCCAGACCTGAGTTTTTCCAGCAAGTTCTGATTTTGTTTCCGATTTCCAGTATCTGCAGTTCTTTGATTTTGTTGTTTCATGTTTTCTGAATCTTTTTTAAATCTGAGCCATATTTTCTTGATTTCCATTCTTGTACCCCCTTTTGTTAAATCACAGCTCTCATCTCTTGACCTATCTCTTGGATATTTTACCAATTTCAGTGTTTTAAGGCCAGTCTTCCATCCCCACCCTACTTTCCTGGTCTCTGTCCAGTTATCCTACAATGCTGACTGGTATACCACCACAAATCTTTAGGCATGCGACTCCTAGACTCATTTCTCTTTCTCTTGTTCATCATGAACTGGAATACCTTTTCCTTCAATGATCAGGTCCTCCCTCTCTGGCTCTAACTTGCAGAATACATGGGTATACACTATTGAACATGTCTTAGTATTATCACCTTCTCCCACATTCTCAGTCTTTGAAAATTCTTAATACATTCCAATGGCTTGCGAAGAATATGCTTTTTCAGATCTGGTTCTCTTGTGATCTTCTTAGAATCCTTCCATCACATCCTTGAATTTTCCACAAACTCTCCACTCCCTGTGCCCCTATCTTTCATAATAAACTCTGTCACCAGAATCAACATCTCCCCCAAAGAATCTTATGTCATGTCTTAACACTCTCTGAATCTTTTCTGATAGAGTCATAGAGATGTACAGCATGGAAACAGACCCTTCGGTCCAACCCGTCCACGCCGACCAGATATCCCAACCCAATCTTGTCCCACCTGCCAGCACCTGGCCCATATCCCTCCAACCCCTTCCTATTCATATCTTTAACAAAATCTTTCCAGCGACATGAAGGGCACTTTTTGGACAGGGAAAATTGAGCTAGTAGTCATTCTCTAGAGCCAGAAGATTATCAAACATCCCAAGCCATTTACAAAGATTTCCTGGCAGGTAAATACCTGTGCCAGAGTAGTGTGTAATTTACAACTGGGTGATCCACAAGTATCCTGTGTCATATTTAATCAGAAAGAAATCATGACTTCTTTCTCACAATCACTGCTGAATGACCTTCCTGCAGTATCCAAAGTTAAAAATCACACAACACCAGGATATAGTCCACGAGGTTTATTTGGAAGTACAAGCTTTCAAAGTGCTGCTTCTTCGTCAGGTAGCAGTATTCAAAACTGCAATAATTAGGTTTTCACATGTATCCCTAAGTTCTCCATTATCTATTAGAAATGTGGTTGCCATCCCAAAACCTGCGTGAATTCACTTTTCCACAAGTTCATCCACTGTTATTATTTTTTGTTCTTCAGTAAATACTGCTGAACTGCCCTAACCCTATTCCAGAAATCACCATGGCAGAGAATCCTTTTTAAACTGAATGTCCAAATAGTTCAATTTTCTAGATTTTCATAGTCCATAAATCTAAATATGCTTTCCCAATGACCAGTGTGTTCACCCCGCCCCTAAAGGCGATGGATGGTACCAGAGAGAAATTCTACTCCAGCCTTCATCAAACATTTGTCCCATGTTCCAAAGACAGATAAGCTAATCCTCCGAGGTGATATCAATGCCAAAGACAGGAGAGACAAATTTCTGGAAAGGTATGATTGGCACAAAGTGGGCAGGGAAAGCAAATTCCAGTGGAGACCTCCTACTGACAAAATGCTGAGTGCATGGCCTGGCCAGAAGAAACACACTATTTCGTCAGAGAGACAAATGAAAGAATTTGTGGTAACATCCTTGCTCCAGGCATTGGTCTCTGCTTGACCATATCACTGCCGGAGATGTGTTGCTGGAAAAGCGCAGCAGGTCAGGCAGCATCCAGGGAACAGGAGAATCGACGTTTCGGGCATAAGCCCTTCTTCAGGAATGAGGAAAGTTTGTCCAGCAGGCTAAGATAAAAGGTAGGGAGGAGGGACTTGGGGGAGGGCGGCGGAAATGTGATAGGTGGAAAGAGGTCAAGGTGAGGATGATAGGTCAGACTGGGATGGGGGCGGAGAGGTCGGGAAGAAGTTCCCTGGATGCTGCCTGACCTGCTGCGCTTTTCCAGCAACACATCTCCGGCTCTGATCTCCAGCATCTGCAGACCTCCCTTTCTCCTCAAAGATTTGACCATATCACTGTCCAAGCAAAGATCCACAAGGATGTTCATAATAGCTGTGCTATGACAGGAGCTGATCATTGTTTGACTATTTCCTAATTTGCTCGCTCGTCCCCATCAGCCTTGCCCAAAAACTATAGTAGCAACAGAAACACCATCGCAAGATATTCATTGTCAAACCCAAAGCCTCCGTTAAGAAAATTCTATTCAGTTAGTGTCTCACAATCAAAATGATGACAGACAAAGTAAAACTACAGATGTCCACAGCAAATGGTCTGCCCTCTGAGAATGGCCAGGATTTCCAACAAATACTAAACCATAACAGCAATGTGTATCTGAACTGAAAGCACAACAATATCTCATAGGGAAAAGCAGGTCTGCAGATAAACAAAGATCAAGATCCAATAGAAAAGAAAACAAGATTTAAAGAATAGATGGTGGTAAAAAGAGCACATGAAATTCAACAACTCACCAACAGTATTGAATTCTTGAGCAGTCGAGACTATATACAAATCAAAACTGAAGGGTCTATCTTGAGAACTAAGAATGGCTCAAAGAAACAGAGGTAGTCAGTGCACCTTGGTAGGAGCATTTCAAGGATCTGTTCATGAGATTGGTCCTTACATGAGTGGCCTTGACCACATCCCACAGCAAACTCCCTGTCACCACCTCGACACAACCCCAGGCTGACAGGCCCTTGTAAAGGTCTACTGACAGCGAACAAAGTCGCCAGTGCAGATGGAATCTCTGCCAAAATAACATGAATGTAAGCACATTCTTATTAAGTCCATAAAGAACATCAGTGAATGAGATGTGTTTTTACAACAATAAATTTTAGCCTTGAAATCCAGGTTTTTCGTTGCATTCACATTTCACCATCTTCCCTGGTGGAATTCAAATTCCTGTCCCCAGAACAATAAAGCCTGAACTTCTGGGTCACTAGTCCAGTGAAACTACCACTGTGCTACCGCCTCTGCTTAAATGAATTTAATATAAAGGAATTGGGAGAATGGGATGGCGTTTTTACAGGGGGCGGAGTCGAAGGAATTGGGAGAATGGGATCTCCTTATTCACATTTCACCATCTTCCCTGGTGGAATTCAAATTCCTGTCCCCAGAACATTAAAGCCTGAACTTCTGGGTCACTAGTCCAGTGAAACTACCACTGTGCTACCGCCTCTGCTTAAATGAATTTAATATAAAGTTTGTGATATTGAAATTTAATTTTGTTTTTTTATATATCCTATCAAAATCCACAATATAACCTTCATGCGCAGGTTGACCATCTTCTTACCAAAATTCAACTTTGTGGGCTTCCAACAAACCATCTTTTTTCTGAATCTCATCCATAATATTTTTGTAGAATGGGCAATTGCTCTTCAGTGCCTAAGTCACTTCCATCCTGATGTGAAAGCACTTTCCATCTCATCTTACTTGGGAAAGATCAAACCAAGAGCATACCTGGTTTCCTCTTGGCTAGGGTAGTAAAGAAAGTTCTCATTGGCTCAATGGTTAGCACTGCTGCCTTACAGCAGCAAGGGTCCTAGGTTCATTTCCATCCTTGGGCAACTGTCTCTGTGGAGTTTCCACATTCTCCCTGTGTCTGTGTGGGTTTCCTCTGGGTGTTCAGGTTTCCTCCCACAGTCCAAAGATGTGCACGTCAGGTGAATTGGCCAAGCTAAATTGCACATAGTGTTAGGTGCATTAGTCAGAGGGAAATGGGTCTGGGTGGGTTACTCTTCAGAGAGTCGGTGCGGACTTGTTTCCAAAGGGCCTGTTTTCACACTGTAGAGAATCTAATCTAATAATTTCCACTTCATTGTTTATATGGTTCAAATTTCAAAAACAAACCATTGTGTTATCATTGTTAGAGAAGCAGCAACATGACTTGCCCCCTGGAGATTCCAGAGTCAGTATTTTAGCAAAAAAAAATTCTTATTTAACTTCCACCTGAAGAGACTGAAGTTATTCTCTGCTGCTACGTTATATTGCTTCTTCATTTACTGAAGAAGGAGACAGGAGTTGGTCTGTCTTCCATAAATATTTATTTACATTTCGCAGTTCAATATAAATTCTAGTTTTCGCTCATCACTTCATAGGGAAGACAGCCCTATTTTTATTTTAATACTCCAACCCCAAAGCATCCAATTACCAAACAATAAATTATAAACACTGAACACTGGGGGCAGTGTAACTATAACAAAAGTCAGGAAAGGGGAGAAAAAGTCGGAGGGTCTAAATCAGAACACAGTTGATGGAGGAAACAATGCAGCCCAGTTCCAGTGGTGCCCACCTCTCTCAAAAAGCCTGAAGCATGCTGGTGGATACTGCATTCCCTCTCTACTGGGATATCTGGGCATGAATACAGCCAGAGAAGAAATGCAGCCTGTTTTGTTAAGATCAGCCACCAAACTAGCAAGTCCTCCCAATTGACTAAATAACACACTATGCCCACCAGGAGTAATGTAACAATAACATAACTCAAAAAGGAAGGACACTAAAGGAAACTATCAATAAATCAAATAATAAAATAATACTGGAGAGGGACAACAATGCAGTTTTATCCCTATGATGCAGACCACTTTCTCATGAGGGTTCAAGGGTACTGATAAACACAGTGTGCTTCCTCTCTCCAAGGTTATCAGGCATGGGCACAGCTGTGGAGTAAACCAGCCCTTCCATATTTCATTCAGACCTCACCTACAACAGTACAGTACCAAAGCTTCACCAGAATAATCTTTGACTAAATGCTCAAGTCCTAAAATGGGACATGAACTCACAATCTTACCAATTAAGCAACAACTGGTTAAAAACCAGGCTTTGATACTTTTTTATCAACCTGTTCAGAGATGTTATTATACACCTCTGAGGCAAGAAGTACGTGAACCCAGACCTCCTGGCTCAGAGATTGGGACACTACCACTGTACCATAAGAACCCAAAAACCAACCCTTAAAGACACGCTTTAATAAGCATCAGTGGCTCTGTATTATCACTCAAGCCCTGTCCTGGTTCATTCTTAAAAGCAGTATCGTTTATAACATTGTCGCTCCAGCTCTGAAAAAAACAGGAGTTATTAGAATGGACTGTCGCACAGTGAATTGGCTCTACTGCTTCCTGAAATGCTAAGTAGAGAAATGTGGGGCTTTCCACAACCAATCTTGGTGGGAAAATTATGTATGTGATGATCTCTCAAGATCAGACATGTGGCCAAAATCCATTGGACGCCATTTTCCACTTTCAACTACAATGCAGCTTGTGCCAATTGTCGATATCATAGTTAAAGTTCTGAATTCTAAACTTTGTATGTTACTTTCTGATTGACATCAGGACTCATGGTGCCCCTAAATGCAATTAGAACTGAAATGAACATAAACCTTGAGGCCTTAAAGAGTCAGGTTAATTTGAGATAGAGGCAGCAAGATATTGTTTCCCATGGAATAAAACAGCATTGAGCAATTGAAAATGCATTGGGAGTGAATATATTTTCAATGTCTCCATAAACACTCCCTAATCGAATGGTTACTGTGCAGAAGTAGCCTATTTGGCCACTTTGCCACTTCATGATTCCAAGACTGCCATTCCATATTACCACATTACAACAAAGACCAGTCACATAGGCTCCCACAGCCTCCCCAACCTTACCCCCAACTGTAATTTCCCTCACTCACTCACTCAATGTGACTCACTCACCTATGATCTTTCTGATGGAGTGTTCTTGATAAACAACCTGCAATCTTTCCATCCAAAAATATCTTTCTTTTTTCATGTAGGAGCTCTGATGAAGAGTCATCTAGATTCAAAACATGAGCTTGCTCTCTCTCCATGGATGCTATCTGACCTGCTCTGACTTCCAACATTTTTTGTTTTCAATTTTTTTCCTGTGTATCCTCAGGCCATGACAATCAAGGAGAATTGTTTGATTATCTTTAACTGGTTGGCCAACGTAGACAATAACCTGAATATTGAGGTTATTCTCTTTGTGATTTATCATGTTCACTTCAAAGCAATAAGTGCAGTCTACCAACCTAGAGTGTACAATACTGCCTATGGCACTAACATTCAAAGATCCTCTCCAGTACAGAGCAGACTTCCAACCAAGTGCACAGGGTGGTCACAGCCGATTTAAAAGGCATACCTACTGAATTATTTTCAATTCACTATCCAGATAAAAAGAAACAAAAGAAAATTAATAATTCAGTTCATGCAGCTCTTTCTCCACTGTATATTAGGCATGCAATCCTGACTATTCATTAGACACCTGGACATTACAGTGGATGATGTCTTGTTATTTTAACAGAGACATTAACCAATTTTAACTAAACAAATGAATAGTTCTGTTAAGGATTAACTGTCATATGAATGTGCTAAGTGTTAGTCTGTTGACATCCCCAATAGCCCTCTCTAACCTTACACCTCTGTTAGATTTTCTGCAGCTGCTGGAGTATTTGGCCAGTCAGCTCATTTAGAATGCCCGTCATATATGCTGTACTGATGCAAATGGAACCACAATTTTAATTTATCCCTGAAATGGGAAAGCTTTAATCTATGGTATCAATTTAAGACCGGTCAGATTCCAAAGTGAGCAAATAAGTCATAGAAATACTTTGTACACTAAAGAGAACAATCCTTTGTTTTATCTAGCACTGTTCCAATTACCTGCTACTACTGCAATTCTGTCCCAACTAAAGATAAATACTGGAATGGTAGTTATCATTAATTCTATTCCCGAAAGGCCAGAATGAGAGATCTTGGCACCACCTCTGTCATGCAGACAGCCCAAGAACACATCACTGTTTTGGTTCAGCAGAAACAAATGATTTTAGTTTAATAGTGTATTCTATCATGGGTTCATTGACCTACTCACTCTCTGCCCATTATACAGTGACCCTGCTGTTACTAGATTGTTCACACTTGGCCTGCATGTCCCACAGATTGATTACTGATGTGCATTCATTGAATTTCCAGGTCCTTTTCTCATCCTGCTGTTACAATCCAATCAGAGATGTATTGTAGTACTGATGGTATTTCAACAGAAGCACAAGTGAGAAACGATGACACTTCCATGTATTTCCATGGGCTCCATTGCAAAAAGGTCCATTCTCACGCAGACTACGCACGTTCACTCACAGACATGGTCACACTGACAGTTACATACAGAGGCACTCTAGATCATGCATGCACGTATGTATATGCACACATACACACATACATGGGTTCACATTAACATTCACACAAATACTCATACACAAAACACACAGTCACACAGAAGATTATGTGCACACATATAAATCACTCACGTATAACCTTGCACAAATACTTATGATCTGCTGAGGAAAACAAAAACAAAGCTCCTTTCTTTATAATTTCTCACAGTCAGTCACAACAATTTTTATTTATTTATTTGTTAGCACACAGCTATGACACTTCAATTAAGATATAAATAACTAGATCAAAATTAAGCCAAATTACAAAGTTTACCTCAGTGAAAAATAACAGGAATTTTATTATCTGCTAGCCTTAGAAAGAAATGATATCAAACACACATCAATACAGATATTGAGCATAAAAAGTGGGGAGAGAGAATGCCCTCTCAAACAGGAAGTTAAAGGCAATTATAATTTAAAATTCTTAGATTTCTTGAGTTGTGAGAATGGCTTAAGTCCTAACTCTTTAGCTGTTGGTTCATTTCTGTTGCAGTGGCAAAGCTTGGAGATTATCTTGGAGTTCTTGCTCAACGGTGGCTTCTTCTAAGTTGTTCTTTCATGTAGCACAAATTCTCAAGTCACTGAGAGACAGAAAGAGAGGCTTCCAGCTTCTTGTTGTCACCAATTTCTTTTTCTCCCTCAGTTTTGCTGTTCAAATGCTGTCACCAGAAATATAGTTCCATTGTGGATTCCAATGTCTAGTTTTATTATCTTCCCAAACTGGCAGACAAGTCTTTCATCTCTGAAAGTGTAACTTCTGGATAGAAGTGAATTAATTGGCTCAGCTTGCACAGTTGATCATAACCACTATTTTCATTCAATCTATTAATATCCACTTTAGTCCATCAATGAGGTGACCTAAATCTCTGTAAGTTCACCCCTCAGCCTCTGATGCTCCAGGGAAAATAGCCTGAGACCCAGGGGCATGGATAGGATGAATCGTCAAGGTCTTTTTCCCAGGGTAGGGGAATCCAAACATTGAGGGCATAGGTTTAGGGTGAGAGGGGAAAGATTTAAAAGGGATCTAAGGGGCAACTTGCATGCAGAGGAAGGCGATAGAGGAAGTGGTAGACGCTGGTACAATTACAACATTTAAAAAGCATTTGGATTGGGATATGAATAGGAATGGTTTAGAGGGATAAGAGCCAAATATTGGCAAATGGGACTAGATTGGCTTAGGACCTCTAGTGGGCATGGACAAGTTTGACCGAAGGATTTATTTCAATGTTGTACATCTTTATTATCTGGAATCTCAGATAAATGTCAGTCGTTCACATGTACCATTAGCTTAACACACAGACAAGGGAACTGACTACCTGTCTCCAAACTTTGATCTTCTTGCAGTTGAAAGAGTTGTTCAAGCAGCCAACTGTTCTCAAGTTGCCAGAATATAACTCACCTTTCATGTAAAATTGTGCTCTTATGGTGGCTTCTGCTGCGAATATCTTGCCGCTATCAATACTGATACCATGTGGGCAGGATGTCCACATAAATTTTTCATCAGAAAGTAGATACAATCTCGATGAAAAAGCAACAGGTTTGCTATTTACTACTTAGTGGCTAGTTAGATTACATCTGAGATAGATGATTGTTTTACAAGGGACAATCAGGCTCAAAACAATCTTAAGTGCACATTATTACTTCAGCTACATACCATTAATATGAAGAAGAAACAGTTAGGTTAATACATACTCTCGTAAACACATGAAGAACCCAGAAGCCACAAACATCAGTTAGTTCCTCCCTGAAAGTGTCCTTTGTATCCTATCTTTTGCAACTAGGGACAGGCAATCAATGCTGGTTCAGCCAGTGAGACCTACATCCTATGAGTGAACAAAATAAAATCCTGCTGGGTAGAGCTTACCTTGTGACATTTACAAGAATGATTCTTGAATGAAGGGCTTGAGCGGTGGAGGACTCGGAGTCTGAACACAAAACAGTTTATAAGGATGAGGTGCATCTCATTGAAACTTACAGAATACTGAGAGACCTGGATTGAGTGGACATGGAGAAGATGTTTCCCTTGGTAGGTGATACCAGGACCTGAGGGCAACCCTTTAGAGATGAGGTGAGGAGGAATTTCTTCAGTCAGAGGGTGGAAAATCTGTAAAACTCATTGCCACAGAGACAGACTACATAAGTTCTTGATTAGTAAGGGGGGTAAAGAATTGCAGGGATTGGCAGGAGAATGAGGTTGAGAAACATATCAGCCATGATCAAATGGCACAGCAGATCGATGAGCTGAATGACCTAATTCTGCTCCTATATCTAATGGTCGTTTGGTTATTGTTTTAAATACTAACTGTCTTACACAACAATTGCCACTTGTGGAGATTAGTTCCAGTACATAAGGGAAATTTGGCATTAGCCAATCTAAACCACACGAGTAGGATTGCATTGCAGTTTTGATGTTGGGGGGTCAAAGTTCGGGCACAGCACAGACATCCAAACTGGAGAACAAAGACAGCACTGAACCCCTCATCCTCTGCAACTGACTTCTGAAAATGTTGGCTCTTGTCAGCTTCTCCCTTCCTTTTGTGAAAACCCATTCAAAGTTTTAACTCCAAGGTCATCAGATGTTCCATATCTTGTTTAATTTACTATAATCCAGCAGGGAACACAGCCAATGGGTGTGGTGGAACATATGTTGTGTGGGAGAGCAGGAGAAGAAACATACTGCAACTGTGACCCTGATCTCACTGAACATCCACACATATGTCATACAATTGTCATTGCATTGTTCCTGCATCTCTTTTCACAGTCACCTTTCCAGGGCTTGTGGGTGTGGGTGCCAACAGCAGGATCCTTACTGCAGCTCTATCTGAGATTACCATAAAACAGAGTGGGACTGAATCAGAACTCTTCTAGCCCTCTACTATCACTAGTGGTTGATTTAGGATCTTTGTTGTCTCCAGCAAAATTCCACACTCTTCATCACTTCCACGTTTAACCTTTCTGTTTGATACTATTCTCTCATTTTAATGGTGAATCTGAATCAATTCATTCTTTCATTACCTTGTGAGCAAACTGAGAGCTAACACATTGGATTGCATCTTAGTGTGCTTGGTGTAGCACGGGTGGTTCAGTGGTTAGCACTGCTGCCTCACAGTGCCTGGGACCTAGGTTCGATTTCAGCCTTGGGTGACTGTGTGTGGAGTTTGCACATTCTCTGTATGGGTTTCCTCTGGGTGCTCTGGTTTCTTCCCACAATCCAAAGATGTACAGGTTAGGTGAATTGATTATGCTAAACTGTTCATAGTTTTCAGGGATGTGTAGGTGAGGTGCATTAGTCAGGGGTAGGGGAATGGGTCTGGATGGGTTACTCTTCAGAGGGTCCATGTGGACTTGTTGGGCCTGTTTCCACACTGTAGGGATTCTATGATTCATAATAAATTCTTCAACACAAGATCATGTAATCTTTTCACACTGTTTCAAAGCTGACCCCATTTGGAAAATTCTGCTTCTGTTTTCATTGTGTTGACATCACAGACAAATATCCATATTCCACTCACACCAAAGACTAATAAACATATTCCACTGATATATTATGAGTAGTGCTAACTAAACCATGCATGATCTGCTGGGGCAGTAGTCCTGATAGTGAAAATACTGCAAGTAAAATAGTCTGAAAAATGTTCTTGAAGATTTCAAGTGATGGGGCTGTGACTGTTTGCTTTTTCCTTTGTGGATTTGCCTGGGGCAGAAAGATTGCTGATATACTGACTTCAAAAGAAATGATATGGAGATGCCAGTGTTGAACTGGGATGAACAAAGTCGGAAGTCAGACAACACCAGGTTATCGTCCAACAGATTTATTTAAAATCACAAACTTTCAGAGCACTGTTCCTTTGTCAGATGACGTGCACTTTGTAGATACCCCTGCATGTTCTGTCAGTGTCAGAAGGAAGTAGGTACATTTTTCCAGCAATTTTCACCAGCTCATTCTATATTTTGGACAACTTTAATAGTCTATTTTTCTCCCTCCTTTGATTTCCTTTCCGAATCTTTGATCAAGGGTGAGGAACACTGTTTTGCCCAAATATATTCATGCAGAGTTGTGGAGTAAGCCGTGGTATCACTGTTACCTTTTTGCGCGGTCGTATCATGTAAGGATCCTGCTTACATTATGCATCCATCAGGATTGGATGAACAAATGTTTGAGAAACTGGAACCCTGATATTTTTACTGTAATTTCAAAGATTGGTCCTCAGAGATCCAAGCAACTTGTTTACTTTAGATATTGACTGCTGAATGTGGAATCCTCCATGAAAATTGTTTTTAAGATGAACTCCTCAGGTCTGGTTATGAAATCTGTGGAAGAAGTTGATTACAGAGGAACTTCGATTATCCGGCATTCGATTATCTGGAATTCGATTAACCAAACAAAATACTCCCCGCCCATGTCCTTCAGAAAATCAAGGCTCCTCTGTACACAATTTGCACAAAAGCATTTTTCAATTATTCGTTCGAAAATGTTAGCTTCACTAGTTAGGTCAGCTAGTGAACCACTCTCGGTTGCCCAGAGGGCAGTTAAGAGTCAACCACATAATTTAGAGTCTAGAGTCACATGTGGGTCAGACAAGGTAAGGATAGCAGATTTCCTTCTTGAAAAGACATTCGTGAAGCAGATGGGTTTTTATGAAAATTGACATGGTTGCCATTGGAAAAAAGCATTTTAGAACATAGAACATAGAAATGTCCAGCACACAACAGGCCCTTCGGCCCTCGAAGTTGTGCCAAGGATTAATCCTAATGTAAAATAAAATAACCTCACCCATACCCCTCAATTCACTGCTGTTTATGTGCATGTCCAGCAGTCAATTAAATGTCCCTAATGATTCTGCTTCCACCACCGCCGCTGGCAACACATTCCATGCATTCACAACTCTCTGCATAAAGAACCGACCTCTGACATCTCCTCTATATGTTCCTCCTAATATCTTAAAACTATGGCCCCTCGTGCCTGTCAATCCTGCCCTGGGGAAAAGTCTTTGGCTATTGATTCTATGCATGCCTCTCATTATCTTGTATACCTCGATCAGGTCACCTCTCTTCCTCCTTCTCTCCAGAGAGAAAAATCCAAGCTTGGTCATCCTCTCTTCCTAAGACAAACCCTCCAGTCCAGGCAGCATCCTGGTAGACCTTCTTTGCACCCTCTCCAAAGCCTCTGCATCTTTCCGATAGTAGGGCGACCAGAATTGGACACAATTTTCCAAGTGTGGTCTCACCAGGGACTTGTAGAGTTGCAGCAAAACCTCCTGGCTCTTAAACTCGATCCCCCTGTTAATGAAAGCCAAAACGCCATATGTTTTCTTAACAACCCTATCCACTTGGGTGGCAACTTTGAGGGATCTATGCACTTGAACACCAAGATCCCTCTGATACTCCACACTGCCAAGAATCCTTTCTTTAATCCGATATTCAGCATTCAAGTTCGACCTTCCAAAATGCATCACTTCGCATTTATCCAGGTTGAACTCCATCTGCCATTTCTCAGCCCAGCTCTGCATCCTGTCTATGTCATGCTGCAGCCTGCAATAGCCCTCGATACTATCAACAGCACCTCCAACCTTTGTGTCATCAACAAATCTACTAACCCACCCCTCAACCTTCTCATCTATAAAAACTATAAAGAGGAGAGGCCCAAGAACAGAGCCCTACAGGGCACCACTCACCACTGACCTCTAGGCAGAATATTTTCCATCTACAATCACTCTCTGCCTTCTATCAGCCAACCAATTCTGAATCCAGATAGCCAAATCTCCCTGTATCCCATACTTCCTGTCTTTTCAAAACTTTGCTGACCACAGACGTAAGACTGACTGGTCTGTAATTGCCAGGAATTTCCTTATTCCCCTTCTTGAAAAAAGGAACATCCGGTTCCCTCCAATTCTCTGGTACGACTCCCGTGGAGAGTGAGGAAGCAAAGATCTTCGCCAGCGGCTTAGCAACCTCCTTTCTCACTTTCCAGAGCAGCCTAGGATAAATCTGGTCTGGCCCTGGGGACTTATCAACCGTAATGTTTGCCAAAATTTCCAGCAAATCAAATTCAGCAATCTTGATCTGTTCAAGCCTATATCCCAGCTCCTCAAAGTTCTCTTTCACAACAAGGTCCCTTTCCTTAGTGAAAACTAACACAAAAAACCCATTTAGGGCTTCCCCTATCTGCTCAGACTCCGTGCACAAGTTCCCTACGGTACCACTGACTGGCTCTACCTTCTCCCTGATCATTCTCTTATTCCTCACGTATGAGTAAAATGCCTTTGGGTTCTCCCTAATCCTTCTGCCAAGCCTGTTTCGTGCCCGCTCCTGGCTCTCAGTCTATTTCTGAGCTCCTTTCTAGTAAGCCTGCAATCTTTTAATCCTGTGCTAGATCCTTGCTTCCTCTACCTTACAGAAGCTGCCTTCTTCCTTTTGACAAGAACCTCCCCTGTTTGCGTCATCCAAGGCTCCTTAATCTTACCCCTTCCTACCTGTCTCAGAGGAACAAATTTGTGCATCACTCACAACAACTGCTCCTTAAACAGTCTCCACATGTCTGTTGTGCCCCTTCTAAGGAATTGCTCCCAATCTGTACTTCCCAACTCCTGTCTGATAGCGACATAATTTCCTTTTCCCCAATTAAATATCTTCCCTTGGTAACTGCTCCTTTTCCTCTCCAAGGCTATGTTAAATGTGAGGCAGTTGTGATCACTGTCACCAAAGTGTTCTCCCACCTGTCCTGGTTCATTGCCAAGCACCAAATCCAAAATGGCCTCTCCCCTTGTTGGCCTGTCTATATACTGAGTAAGGAAAACCTCCTGAACACTCCTGACAAAAACGGCTCCATCCAAACCATCTGCACTAAGGTGGTTCCAGTCAATATTGGGAAAGTTGAAATCACCCATAACAACAAACTTGCTACATCGACATTTTTCCAAAATCTGCTGGTCTATGAGTTCTTCAATTTCCCTACTGTTATTAGGGGATTTGTAGGATACCTCCAATGAGGTGACTGTTCCCTTGCTGTTCCTAACTTCCTCAGTAACAAACCTTCCTCAACAACCTTCGTTTCTGTAGCTGTGATGCACTCTCTGATTAGCAATGCTACACCCTCTCCTCTTTTTCCACCCTCCCTGTTCTTTTTAAACTTTCTAAACTCTGAAACATCTAGCAACCATTCCTGCCCCTGTGAAACCCACATCTCCATTATGGCCACAACATCATCGTCCCAAGTACTGATCTATCACTCTTTTTTTAAAGATTAGATTAGATTACTAACAGTGTGGAAACAGGCCCTTCGGCCCAACAAGTCCACACCGACCCTCTGAAGAGCAACCCACCCAGAACCATTCCCCTACATTTATCCCTTCACCTAACACTTGGCAATTTTGGGCCAATTCACCTAACCTGCACATTTTTGGACTGTGGGAGGAAACCGGAGCAGGCGGAGGAAACCCACGCAGACACAGGGAGAATGTGCAAACTCCACACAGACAATTGCATGAGGTGGGAATGAGGCAACAGTGCTAACCACTGTGCCACCATGCCGCCCACACTCCTTGCATTAAAGCAGACACAGTTTAACCGATCCCTTTGTTTCATCACATGAAAAACCTTCCCGATGGATTCACTACATCCTATCACTGCCCCATCTACATCTACCCCCTCTCAGATATGTAGCTCTGATTCACCCCCCCCCCCGCCAAACTAGTTTAAACCCTCCTGAACCACACGAGCAAATCTCCCACCCAGGACGTTTGTGCCCCTCCAGTTCAGGTGCAACCCATCCTTCATGTACAGGTCCTGCCTTCTCCAGAAGGCATCCCAATTGTCTAAGTATCTGAAGCCCTCCCTCCTGCACCAGCCTCGCAACCACATGTTAAGCTGCACTTGCTGACTGTTCCTCACCTCACTGTCTCATGGCACGGGTAGCAAATCTGAGATCACTACTCGTCCTGCTCTTCAGCTTCCAACCTAGCTCTCTGTAGTCACTTTTCAGATCCTCAATCCCTTTCCTGGCTATATCATTGGTGCCAATATGTACCACGATTTCTGGCTGCTCACCCTCCCCCTTCAGAATCCTGTAAACCCACTCAGCGACATCCTGGACCTTGGCACCGGGGAGGCGACATACCTTCAGGGAATCCTGTTACTGACCACAAAATCTCCTGTTATTCCATCTAACTATTGAGTCCCCTACCACTAGCGCTTTTCTATTCTCCCCCCTTACCTTTTGAGGCTCAGTGCCAGAGACTTGACAACTATGGCTTTCTCCTGGTAATCCATCCCCACCAGAAGTATGCCACAGGGGATCCCTGCTCTGACCGTCGGTTCTCTTTCCACCTCCTGACTCCTGGCTGTCCTTATCCAGTGTCTGAAAAGTGACCACCTCCCTGTATATCCTCTCAATTTCTCTCTCAGCCTCCTGGATGATCCGCAGTTCATCCAGCTCCAGTTCCCTAACTCGGTTTTCAAGGAGCTGGAGTTGGGTGCACTTCCCGTAGTTGCGGTCGGCTGAAACATGTGTCGTGTCTTTCACCTGCCACATTCTGTAGGAGGAACATGCAACTGCCCTATCAGCCATACCCCACTAATCTGAAAGCCTGCACAGGACTAAACAAGGAAGAGAAGAAGGGAAAACAAAATGAGAAAACCTGAAAACTTACCAAGTTTGTAGAGTCATAGTAAGGTTAGAGGAGGTGGGTGGGAGGGACGCCATACGGTCTAGGGTCTCAGGTTTAGATCTACCCATTTAAAAACGTCCCGGCAGCCCTCATTTCTTTCTGCCCTCTCTCCTCGCCGCTCTGTTCAAAATGGAGGCCCGACTCTCAAAATGGATTTTAATCCAGATTTATTTCAAACTGAGTTCACATTTCATGATGGGAGTTGAACCCATGCCAGCAGAGCATTAACCTGAGGCTCTGGACTGTTGGACCAGTGGCATTACCACTACAATGTCACCTCCCCGATACTGCTCAGCTCACAGCATTTTTTGACATTGAATATCATCTCCGGATTGTACCTGCCATTTGTTTGCAATTCCAGAAGCTCATAGTGAATTGATATGTTCGGTCTAGTGTTGAATTTTTCAGCAATCTATTTCTGAGTGCACAATTCATAAATAATATATTGTTGCAACAACCACAGTCCTCCCCAGTGATTAAAAAAGCCAGTAAATTCAAGAAGAATTATGAATGAACCTTATGTTGCTAAAACAATGTTGTGATGTTGAATGCACAGCTAAAAACCAAGCTCTCATGATAAAATAATCTGCGATACAACAAACTGCCTAGGATACTGATTTAATATTCAACAAATCATTCATAAAATGCAGGATAAAGAGGGGCAGCTGCCCATTGGCCAACCAGATGGAACATGCAAATAGCTTTATTTATTTAGTAATTCTCAACTTGCTTTCCTAACCATCTTGCACATTGATGAGCAAACTGCATAAAAAAACTCAATTAGCAATTCAATGTTGTCCTTTCAGTTATTAATAGGTCATTCTATTAATATGAAAAAGTGCATTTCCTGTATTTTAGTTTTCAGTGAATAATGTTGGCCACACATATGAAAATTTCTGGTAATCCAGTGATCACTCATAGCTCAAACAAAAGTTCTGAATGCACTCAGTTACATTTAGACAATTTAAGTCGCAGCTTTTACAAATACCATGATCCTCAGGATGGAAACAGCTCTGTTACAAGTAGCTACAACTCTGAAGTATTTCATTGGTTATAAACTTTTTTGAGTTAGCTGGTGGTCATTAAAATTGCTGAATAATTGCTGATCTTCCTTGTTTTTTCATTGACCTTCATAAGTGACTGCCTGATCTTAATTACAGAATCGTTACAATGCAAAACAAAGCCATTCTGCCCATCATGCCTGCACTGGGTCTTCAAATGAGATTTGTGTATGACAAGCAGCAAACTGCACCTTCTTCTATTGTCAAAGCTGCCACGTGGAATTGGAAGAAAAGTCCGAAAAGGTCAGGAGAAAAGTATTTTTAGTTTTTTTTTAAGTTCCCCTAAACCTTCAGAAATCAGTAGTTTCAGCACCTTGCAGTTATTAGGTTTATCTTGTAGAATTGGAAACACAAGCGATAACTACTATGAATACTCCATTCCCCAGTAAAAATAGGTTGGTATGGATAACCCAACATTACAATATAACATATAATGCCAGAACTATCCCATAACTGAGTCAGGATTTTATATTAAATATACCTAGCTATAAAGCTTTCAAGGTTAAATTGAAAGAAATGTGAAGACAGCAGAGCGGGAGACATGTGGAGGTACAGAAGTAATGTCAGTTATATAATAGAACCAAAATCTAATGATTCAAACAGAGATGAGATTCAAATAGAATCTTTGTACTAAGCCATGAAATGGAAGGAGAAAGAAAAGGGAGAGAAAACTGAAAAAAATCACTAAAGGCTGGTATTCCATGAATGATTGAGAAGGCTGGTTCAAACCTGGAGCTGGCTAAAGAATGAAGTATTTCATAATTACAGGGCCTATTGAAAAAAATAATAAAACACGCTGAATACAGACAAAAAAGTAGATCTTCAAAAATTGTGTTCAAACAAACAACTAGGAAATGTGAAGAAAACCACCAAGTATATAATGAGCAATAAAAAGACACACTCTGCTCAGAAATATTGACTCTCACTGCATGGAAGCAGGCCATTTGACCCATCATACCTGTGCCAACCCTTGCAGCATTACTCAGAAGGTATGGGTAGGACTGCTAAGAAATGAGAGAGGAAAGCTTGCAGCAAAGAATGAATGAATGGAACCTCTGTCAGATTTCATAGAGCAGATGGATGATCAGATAATGGAATCAGAGGGAGGTGCACAAGTACAAAACGTACGATTCAAAGAAAGATGACATTTCATAAAGACTGTTCAGTTTTGACATTAGACGAATCACAGGAATCTGATAGTTTACAGCGGAGTATTCTGAGCTAAGTTCAAGGTGACCTAGCTAAGACTATCATTATATTTCATCATTTTCTGTGGAAAGGGAACTTGTGCCAAAGGAACAGAGCACTGCCTTCTTCAGAAATAAGGACTCTTATGCTGGGGATTTCCTAAATGTTATGGCTGATCCACTCGACTACAGTCAGCCTGCCTTTTTGAACAATGGAAAGTTCTCCCCTTTGCTAGGTTTTCCATGCTGCTCTCTCCATCTGCTTTTGTGCAGTAATCATTTACACCTCACTTGGACCATCTTGCACCATCATCCCTTTTCTAATTTAATCATCCCTGCAATGTCCTATATCGCCCAATTGTGCATTTCCTGCATTGGCCTGAAGCATTGAGTTGAATGTTTTTTACAGACAGTGAAGATTTACTTACACACCAAAACACTACCCTGTTCAGATGGATGGTGGGACCCTGGAACATTATGTTTCAGTCAATTAAGAAGCTGCCATTGATTCCAGCATTCAAATAAGGGAGGCAGCTGAGTAGCACCACCATAAGCAATGGCCAGTGCTGAGACTGTAACACCAAGGGGTAGGCACCTTGAGGAGTGGCGAATTGGTTGCTGGAAGCCAGGACCAGCAGGTAGACCCTGAAAATTGGCAGGGGGACTAAATTACCTGCATGAGAACCATTCCAAAGGAGGGCCCTCCATGATCTTGGATCGTCCATCAAAGCTGGTTAACCAGAAACTCAGTGGGAGATAACTAGGATTATCTGATGGACAACACCCTACAGGAGTGGGCCATTTGAATACAGGACAAATCAGCACATTGATACTGTTTCCCTCTGCACAACTGCTGCCTGACTTGCTAAGTGTTCACTTTTCTGTTTTAATTTCCAATTGTATTTCCATTTCAATCACAGGGTAAAATACAAATTTAATTTCTCCAGGACAGTTTATGCACCGCAGAACAATTCTGAAAAGAGTCAAATTGAACGCAAAGGATTAACTATGTTTCTCTCCCCACAGATGCTGCCAAACTTAGAGTATTTCCGTAACCTTTTTAGTTCAGACATCCAACATCCACAGTGTTTGGCTTTGATTTTATTAACAAAAGAATTCCTTCAGGTATCTAAGATTCAAAAAATAATTTACTTTGTTACATTTCAACCATGAAAATTGTTATACTGGTACAAGGATATTTCTTTTGGCTTCCATTTATTAACAAAGTAATGAGAAAACTATATTGTGAAATCTCGTATTTTATCAGTTCTATTGTTGCTTTCCTTGAAGCAGCTATCACAGTAAAACTGAAATGAGAGCAGTCCCCACCACAATGAGAACTGATATGACCAGGAATAAGATCAGTATAAACTGAGATCATAAATAACCTCGCCATGGTATACATCTCTTTTCAAACCAAGTTCTTTGCTTTACAATTGCTATTTTTTTCTCCACACAACTGGAAATATGATTTGGAGATACCGGTGTTGGACTGGGGTGTACAAAGTTAAAAATCACACAACACCAGGTTATAGTCCAACAGGTTTAATTTGGAGCACACTAGCTTTCGGAGCGACGCTCCTTCATCAGGTGATTGTCCACAATCACCTGATGAAGGAGCGTCGCTCCGAAAGATAGTGTGCTTCCAATTAAACCTGTTGGACTATAACCTGGTGTTGTGTGATTTTCAACTGGAAGTAGAATTTGTTCTATTGGCATTTAGAAATTGCCTGGATTCAGCACTCGAAGAAAAGTTAGATACTGTGAGTTATGTGCATGAATAAAAAAGATTTGGCCCTTGAATTTCCACCTGCATGAGTGAATGAGAAAGGCTTTGATCCAGGCGTGTCATTTTCCACAGCCAACTTAAAGCATTAAAGATTCCAGTCAGTTAGAATACAGAACATGGAGCAGTGCAGCACAGGAGTAGGCCCTTCAGCCCACAAAGTTGTGCCGAACATTAAGCCGAATTAAACGAATCCCTTCTGCCTGTCCATGGTCCACATCCTTCCATATTCCTGTGCTGATCTAAAAATCCCTTAAATGCCCCTATCATATCTGCCTCCATCACCACCCCTTGGCTGTGCATTCAGTTCAACTGCAGCCAAATTTACTCCTTAAAAGGATACCCCATAACTCATGGGTACAAATGCAGCAATGGAGGGGTGATTGCTTGGTGCCACTTCAGCGGGGACCTTGCTGGATTACCCAGTGGAGTACAGGGCTTAGGAGCATGAGCAGAACTTTCAGTCCCTCATTCAATAAGATCATGGCTGATCTGGCTGTGGTCTCAATTCTGACCCTCTCCTCCCTGACCTATCACCTTCATCTCCTCCCCCACTCACCCATTGTACTCTATGCTACTTTCTCCCCACCCCCATCCTCCTCTAGCTTATCTCTCCACACTCCAGGCTCACTGCCTTTATTCCTGATGAAGGGCTTTTGCCCGAAACGTCGATTTCAAAGCACCTTGGATGCTGCCTGAACTGCTGTGCTCTTCCAGCACCACTAATCCAGAATCTGGTTTCCAGCATCTGCAGTCATTGTTTTTACCACCCAGTAGTCAGTCTGACTGTTCAAGGTATGCAGGCAGAAATCAATTGCTGTGCTGTTTGCTCTATAACTGAAGATCTGTTTTACTGTTTATAGAAACCAAACCTCAGAGTTAATTAATCCCTGATAAGCAATTGATTATTGGACCATTATGAACTGAATGACACCCTCCAGGCACGAGAAGTCTTACATTGTGGAGCATAAGTTCCATTGGGAGGAACAGTGCCTTCCCAAACAGCTGAACCCACTCCCTATAGAACAAAAAACTTGTGAAGCACCCTGTCAGTCTTACAGCTCAAGTATCAGGTGCAAAATAATTCTTTTGTTAAAAAAAAGACCTTTCTTCAAGTCTGAGGTTCCAAGCAAACATCCTTTCTGGCTTTGACTTCCTGATAAGGCCCATCTTCAGCTCTTTTTAGAGGTTGGTTTGCCTCCGCTGGTTGACATCCCAGATATAACCCCCTTTACTGGCATCTCGCCACTGTCTGGAAATAAACTTGCTGCTCAGCAGTTGCACAAGTGATACTGCAGGTTGCTCTTGATGTTGAGATAGGCCTCACTGAACTTCTCACAGAGTTCTGTCACAAATCTCACCATAGCCCATGTAGCTCAGGTCCCGAAAATGCTTAACAGCATTTCAGACTCAGCCTGTTATTGCAGAATAAATGACAGAGATCTGCCTGAAAGCTTAAGGATATTCAGTTCTAGCTTAATCTGCACACTGAAAGCAGAAACACCTATGAACAGTGAGGATAAATGAAGTAAAATGAAATGCACTGAATGGACAGAAAATCCTTCTTAACTCTGGAATGAGATCAAATTAGTTTTCATCAGAAATAGACACAAAATCTATGGTACTCCTGCCAGTCATCATAACTTAGTTTGGTAAAGAAATCCCTCTTGATTTGAAGCAATTTCCTTCAATCTCTAAATTCAAAGTAAGAGAAGAGATTTCATAAATACGGGTGTTGAATTCAAAGTCAGAAAACATTGATGAAACTTTATAAATCACCTTCACTTTATATAATCCTTTATAAAATCTACCTCATTGACCAGATTTTGATCACATGAGCTAATGTTCCCTTCTGTGGCTTAATTTAAATTTAAATTTTATTTTGTCTAAAGCCCTGTAAGGCACTTTAGGAGAGTTTGCTATATTAAAAGGTGCTATATATATGCAAGTTTTGTTCTTATAGGGACAGCACAGTGGCTCAGTGGTTCGCACTGCAGCCTCGCAGCACCAGGGTCCCAGCTTTGATTCCAGCCTTGGGTGACTGTGTATGGAGTTTGCACATTCTCCCTGTGTCTAAGTGGGTTTCCTCCCACAGTCCAAAGATGTGTAAGTTAGGTGAATTGGCCATGCTAAATTGCCCATAGTGTTAGTTGCATTAGTCAGAGGGAAATGGAAATGTGTTGCTGGAAAAGCGCAGCAGGTCAGGCAGCATCTAGGGAACAGGAGAATCGACGTTTCGGGCATTAGCCCTTCTTCAGACCTCACTTTCTCCTCAGAGGGAAATGGGTCTGGGTGGGCTACTCTTCGGAGGGTCAGTGTGGACTTGTTGGGCTGAAGGGCCTGTTTCCATACTGTAGGGAATCTAATCTAAATTAATTATAGTTCAAATATGTTAATTTGACCCTCCAACTCCAACCATTCATCAAGAAGGAAAACACACACGTAGCAAAATATTAAAGCAAAGTAAAATGTCATTTTCCACAGCTCTTAAAGCTTAAAAAGCTGATCTTTGCAAGTTGTCAATAGTACAAAATAAAGCAAAGTGAAATTGGAGCTGAGCAATCCATTTGCAGATAATATCAAAGTTTCATGAATATTAATACATGTGATGCAATAGATAGGTTTTAGTGTTTGTTTGCTCAAGTACATGTAAATATGTGTAATGGCTATTTTGATTTGATGGACTGTGGACATAAAAATGGGAAAGGATACTAGTTTAAATCAAGGGACAGAGGACAAAGATATTGTAGATTTTAAAAAAAGATATTGGAATTAATTGCATGTTGCATCTTCAAGGTGATCTTATTCAAGCAGTGCGGGAGGATTTTGAGCACCCTGACTCTCTGGGTGTATGTTTGGGTAGCTTTGACCAAGGACAGACTTCTGATTGGTTTTTCATCCAGAACCAATGTCTGGGTTCAAGAATACTGAGCATAGCAACAACTTCCTGATTGGGCAAGTGACAACTTCCTGTTTTTACAACACAGGGGAAATATCTAGGCTATTCTTTCCTTTCTGTGAGGGAGAAGGAAACTATCCAAGCAACTACCACACTCTTTCTCTCTTGGGGTGAATTCCTTTCCTGTCAAGAAAAAGGGAAAACCATCTTCAGAAACACTGGAAGGGCAAACTCTCAAGCGGTGAATGAAAGGTCGAGAATCAGTGTGTTCACAATCTGGTGTCCTCCTCAAAAAGGTAAAAAATAATCAAACCAGAAGGGAACTGAATAAAAACATCCTATTGACACCTGTAATCTAGACTAGCACGGTGGCACAGTGGTTAGCACTGCTACCTCACAGCGCCAGAGACCCGGGTTCAATTCCCACCTCAGGCGACTGACTGTGTGGAGTTTGCACGTTCTCCCCGTGTCTGCGTGGGTTTCTTCCGGGTGCTCCGGTTTCCTCCCACAGTCCAAAGATGTGCAGGTCAGGTGAATTGGCCATGCTAAATTGCCCGTAGTGTTAGGTAAGGGGTAAATGTAAGGGTATGGGTGGGTTATGCTTCGGCGGGTCGGTGTGGACTTGTTGGGCTGAAGGGCCTGTTTCCACACTGTAATAATGTAATCTAAAATGTAAAAACTCCATTTCACTGACTTCTTTAGTTCCTTCACCATCCATAAAATTTGAGTTCTATCTTATATAATTTATGTACATTTGCATCTTGAATTTTTTTTAATAGGCAGATAATTTAAGTTATAGGGAGTTGTAAGTTAGTAATTTGTTTTAAACACTGGTACCAAAGAAACACAATCTGTTTGCAAAAAGCAGTTGTTCCCATAATAAAACATAAATTTTATGAGTACTTACTTTTAACCCAAGCTTTTCAGTCAGGTAAATCAGGGACTTTGCATCAGTTTGATTAAATAGAGTCAGAGGGTAATAGAGTTGTACAGCACAGAAACAGATCCTTCGGTTCAACTCGTCCAAGCTGGCCAGATATCCTAAATTACTTTCGCCCCATTTGCCAGCATTTGACTCATTTCTCTCTAAACCCTTCCTATTCATATGCCTTTTAAATGTTGTAATTGTACAAGCCTCAACCATTTCCTCTGGCAGCTCATTCCACACACGCAACACCCTCTGCATAAAGAATTTGCCCCTTAGGTATCTTTTAAATCTTTCCCCTCTCACCTTTAACCTATGCCCTTTAGCTTTGGACCGCCCTACCCTGGGAAAAAGACCTTGACTATTCACCCTACTAATGCCCGTCATGATTTTATAAATCTCTATAAGGACACCCTCAGCATCCGACGGTCCAGGGAAGAAGAGCCCAGCCAATTCAGCCTCTCTCTATAGCTCAAACCCTCCAAACCCCAGCAACATCCTTATCATTTTTTTCTTCATCCTTTCAAATTTCACAACAACTCTCCTGTAGCAGGGAGACCAGAATTGAACACAGTATTCCAAAAGTGGCCTAACAATGTCCTGTACAGCCACAATATAACATCCTAAATCCTATACTCAATTCACTGACATTGTTAATGATACTGGGAATAGTGGGGCTTGATTCCAATAGAATACACATTAAAAAAGGAGATATCAATTGGCCAGAGTCCAAGAGAACCACACTCTTATAAGAGAGAGACAACTGACGATGTTTCAACCTGAGGATCACCACACCTCAAGTGAGGAGAGAGGTTGAGATCTTCATGATGACATCAGCCAATGTGGGAACTGAACTCACCCTGTTGGCTTCACTCTACATCACAAACCAGCCATCCAGCCAACCAAGCTAACCAGTCCTGGTGGGATAGTTAACAACCCCTAAACATTTTGAATGTGGGTGATATCAACTCATTGTCTAAGGGAAATTAATCTGCATAACTAAGCTCTCCACAGGTATTTGTAAACACTAATTTGATAGAAGGGAGCCACCCACAGCATGTGGAGAGAGAGCAAAGTTCATGTTTCAAGTCTGGTGACTCAAAGAACAAAGAACAACACAGTACAGGAACAGACCCTTCGGCCCTCCATGCCTACGCCGACACATTTTGCCCTTCTATACTAAAACTGTCTTCACTTACAGGATCCATATCCCTCTATTCCCTTCCTATTCATGTATCCGTCCAGGTGCTTCTTAAATGCTGCAATTGTGTCTGCTTCCACCACCTCCTCTGGCAGCACATTCCAGGCACACACTACCCTTTGTGTGAAAACCTTGCCGCTCACATCTCTTTTGAACTTCCCCCCTTGCACCTTGAACCTGTGTCCCATAGTAATTGACCTCTCCACCCTGGGAAAAAGCCTCATACTTTCTACTCTATCCATGCCATTTACAATCTTATAAACTTCTATTAGGTCACCCCTCAATCTGCTGCCTGACCTGCTGCGCTGTTCCAGCAACACATTTTCAGCACCCCCCAATCTCCCATGTTCCAGTGAAAACAAATCCAGTCTAGCCAATACTTCTTCATAGCTAAAATCCTCCATACCAAGCACATCCTGGTAAACATCCTTCTGGTAGTGTGGTGAACAGAATTGTACGCAGTATTCCAAGTGTGGTCTAACACTTCACACCCAAGGCTTTCCTAACTGGTAACTTGCACAGATATGATATGAGGTCAGGAAGTCAGAGGAAACAAATTTTTGAAGAAAAACAAAGTTCAGAGTTCTTTGACTGTCCAAATTCTCACCTCCACTCGGAGGCAAACATCAGTGTTACTGTATGTATCCTCAATGGTAACTCTTGTACCTTCATTGAATAATTGTGCTGGCAACTATTTCTGCTCTTTCAAAGACATTGTATTGACAGCACAAGTGCAAAAACTGTCCCGTTCTTATACTGATAGTACTACTAGTTTTTTTTTTAAAAGAGCAATATTGGGTTTTGTACTTTTTGCTTCAGAAGCCTTAGAAAATACAGCTCAAACTAACATCTAAACAGAAAATGGCAGATACTATTTCATAATTTCTTTGGTCAACCAGATTGAACGTTTATGTGCATACACTAATTTATAGAGATTCCACTTTGGCCAGGAATGAGTAATTTTAACTAATTTCGGGAGAGGGAATAAATACCAACCTATCATAGAATGGTAGAGCATAGGAGGTCATTCCATCTAGTCTGTGCCAGCTCCTCACCAGATCTATCCACTTGATCCATTCTTCCTCCTTAACCCTCTAAGTCATTTTCCTTTCCTTCTCCATCCACTTTTAATATTTCTGCTGAACCTGATTCCACTGCAGTTTCAGCCAGTACATTCCAGATTGCTACAGCTCCCTGTTAACCATGTCCCTTGACACCTCCGGTCCTTTAACCTGAATCACCTAAAAATCTCACAAAAGAAGAATTTTTTAAAAAAATATGATTACGTTGCGTTTATAAAACCTTAATTTTGGAAAGAGAGTAAAATGAAAATCAGCAAAGAGCCATAGAGATCTACAGCACAGAAAAAGTCCCAGTGCTCCATTGTGTCTGTGCCAGTCAAAAACAACATCCTAACTATTCTAATCCCACTTTCCAGCACTTGGCCCATAGTCCTGAATGCCTTCACATCGAAAACACACATCTAAATAATTAGCAAATGTTATGAGGATTCCTCTGCAGGCAGAGCCATACAGGCAATGCCCTTCTGGGCAATTGCTAAAAATATCTTTCTAAAAAAAGGAAATGCTTGAGATACATAGCAGGTTGGAACAATTTGAAAGAGAAAAACACATTAACGTTTTATTACAGTGCTGACTGAAAACTTCCACCTCACATTTTACTGTGTACTACTCTCTTTAAAATTTTCACTGACCTGTTTGTTTGTGAATTGAGTAACGGTAGTAATGAATGTTGCGGGGTTTAGTGTTTGCTCAGTGATCCCATGCAGCAGTTAAGATTGTAGGTTTAAAAGATTAAAACATAGTCAAGCATTTTCTTGCATATCAAGGGTAATTAGGGATCGACAACAAATGTTGAGCTAGCCAATAACACCCACATCCCATGAATGAATATTAAAAAAAATCTAACAACACAGTTTCATGTATTTGGTGTCGCAAGTTAAAAACCATGAGTTACCATAGAAACAAGTGCACCAGCTGGTTCCATCTCTTTGGTAGACTGGTTTCTAATTCCTGTGATGCTCTCTCCAATACTCCACTTATTTATATTTATCAAACTGGAAATTTTAAATACTCAGAAGAAGTCTTGTAACACAGTGATAGTGCCTCTACCCCGAGCCTGAAATTCCAGGTTCAGGTCTAGATCCAAGACTTGATGGTTAAACAGGTTAATTATCAATCTGTAAAGCCTTCTGAGCCACCTTTGGCATGCAGCCAAAGTGGGAAAGTTGCCTGATGAGCCAGAACCCCGCGGTAGCTGTAGCGAAACAATCTCCACATGTTAAAAGATTCCACAGGCAAATCCTTAAAATGTGTCAGCATTTTCCTCTTTTGAAGGGACTAGCATATGATCAGAAATTCCTCTCTGTACATTTCTAACCATTTTTACTTCATAAACTTGTCATAGAATGCACACTCCAGGAAGGCTGGAAGCAGTTTGGTTCATACAAGTAACAGGCAGATTGACTTTTTTAAAATAAGAATCTAAGAGTATAGCCAGGCAAGTAGGTTGAGGCCTTAATCAGTTCAGCTATGGTCTTATCGAATGTTAGTGCATGTTCAAGAGGCCAAATAGCCTATTTATTCTCCTAACTAATATATTCAGTCTCAGAGCTATTTTCAACATCTCAATTATCATTATGTTTATCCTATAGATGATATTTACCTTTAATATTCACATATAATAATGTTATTCCATGTTAACAGACATATATTTCCCCCTTGTTAGCCTGCCTCATTTAGGCTCCCTTATACTTCATGATACACTTCTATTACTTCTTCCTCAGTACTCTATCCCATTGTATCATTACTATTAGGATACCTATAAACCCCTCCAACAAGTGTCTTGTTGCCTTTATCATTTCTTATCTCTATCCGAACTGGTTTTCCTAAACTTAGGCTACGCCTGTCTATGATGTTGATGCCATCATTAAATTACCAGAGTCATCCATTTTACTAGCTTTCTGTCCTTCCTAGTTGACATGTGTGTTTCAGTATTTGGGTTCCAATCACTGAGCATTCTACTGCCAGGTTCTGCAATGGCTACCAGATCATACTTTCTTATTTCTACTTGCACTATAAGTTCATCTGTTTTATTTTGAATCCTCCCAGTATTCAGGTTTAGAGGGCTGAATTTTCCCAAAAACGCAGCTGACAATTTTGGGCAGTTTGATGATAGGAGTGAGTCCCAGCTATTTTTCGTCACACAACTGTTTGCTGATCACTTTAACCACTCTCATACCATGTTGTACTCAGCAGTGGTGCAATGCTCAACAGGGCTAAGATCTTCTGCCAATCATGCTATCATATTTCGGTCTCTCCATTTGGGTCAGTTTACCATCCGTGGCCTTGAGGAACATGTACATATACCATATTTTCACTCCAACTCTGCCATTGCAATCACCTCCCATAAAACTGTTTGTCTATCACTCTCAATGTTGCACGCACCCATCTTCCCTCAGTGTTTCTCACCCACCCCATCTCCTCCCCTAAACTATTAGTCGTGAGCTACCCTCTGAGCTTCCTGCTCACTGATTCGGGACCCCTCACCAGCCACTTCATTGACCATGATTCCCCTTGACTGTGCAGCCAAACATAACCAGCTGCCTAGTTATCTGCCTGTGCCACCAAGGCAAGGTACCATGTGGCAGAAATGTTGTAAGTATCCAAATAAATGCAAAAAGTGATTAGACACAAAGAAATCATACTAATAACTTTATTATTCTGTGGCCTTGACATTACCCTTTGACTTGCCACACCTTACCAAATTTAATCCTTGCACCCTTATTTGGTTTAAAGCCCTTTTACTTCCTTAGTTATGCATTCTCAAGAACAATGTATAACTTGCACCATTCCAATACAGGCATCCCCCACTTTTCAAAGGTTCACGTTACGCTCTTTGCTTTTATGAAAGACCTACATTAGCACCTGTTTTCGCTAACCAAAAGAAATCCAAAAAGGATTTTCATTTTTACGAAAAAAGATGAAATTTTTCCCATATAAATTAATGCCTCTTCGCTTTATACCATTTTGGCTTACGAAAAGTTTCATAGGAACACTCTACTTTCAGATAGCGGGGGATACCTAAACTGTATCAGTGCCCCATGAACCAGAACACACTTCTACTGCACTAATGTTTGGACCATGCTTTCATTTCAGTAAACATTTTTGCTCTATGCCAATTTGCAAGTGGTTCAGGTAATAATCCAAAAATTATACCTTCTTTCAAATCTTTTTTTAAATTTATTGCCCATTTCCTTATTTTGATTATGCAGAACTTCTTTCTTTGTTCCTGTCTATGTCAGTGGTACATCCATGAATTTTGGTTGCCTTTGGTGTTACAAGTGTTATCATAAGCTCTATAATGGGGTTGATTGCTCATCTACTCTGCAGATTTTGTACCAACTACTAATCCATCCATCACTAATTCAGAAACTCGACTGGATTTGCCACATAAACGTAATGGCTACAAGAGCAGGCCAAAGGCTGGCAATACTGCGGTAAGTAACTCACCCTGACTCCCCAAGGCAGGGCACAGGTCAGCAGTTTGATGGAATACACCCTACTTGTCTGGATAGGTGCAACTCCAATGACTCCAAGGCCCTTGACATCATCGAGGACAAAGCAGCCCACTTGACTGGCACCACAACCACCAATGCTCAGTGGCAGCAGTGTTTATTATCTGCAAGATACACTGCAGAAAATCACCGTGATGAATCATCCAGCACAGATTTGGTTGAATGCACTCCAATGTGGAAGAAACTTGGCATCATTCAAAACTTAATCGATCTCAGTATTATTCAGAACCCAATTTGCGGTTCTGAAGAAGATTCATACTAGACTCTAAATGTTAACACTGCTTCTCTCTCCAATGATGCTGCCAGACCAGCTGACTTTCTCCAGCATTATGTTTGGTTCAGATTTCCACCACGTGCAGTATTTCGCTTTTATTCTCCTGCATACCATCTTGATTTGCAGGTTGAAATTCCTTCATTGGCATGGTGTTCAAACCCCAGAATTTCCTCCCTCGCATCATTTTGGGACCTTCATGAAAACAAGAATGCAAGCAACACAGTAGACCTGCATTCACCAAGTGACAATGGGCATTGATTGTAGCCCACATTCCAAAATCAAAATCACAACAAAAAAGCATTTCATTTTACCTTAACATGCACTCTACCAGCAATGTCACCGTTGTTCGCACATGATGTTCCACTGTAGGCAGTCAAGATTAGAGTGGTATTGGAAAAGCACAGTAGGTCAGGCAGCAGGAAAATCCTGATGAAGGGCTCCTGCCCAAAGCATCGATTTTCCTGCTCCTCGAATGCTGGCCGACCTGCTGTGTTTTTCCAGCACCACTCTAATCTCTAGCATCTGCAGTCCTTACTTTCGCCCTGTTCCACTGAAGGCAGTCATGACTACTGACACCACTGTACAGCAGTCACATTTTCAATACAATATTCCACACTTTGTACTATATTTTACACATAATAAAGTTATCCATTTGTCATATATGATAACAGTTGGTATTAATTATATTATGTATGCTTCCACCTCACGTGACCTTTGTGACTTGTTTGTCGATGAATTGGAACTTGACCGGAATTTCTCATATGTGTCTGCCTTGTAGCAATCCAACTGTTGTCTTTCCTCAACAGAGAATTGTTCAACTCAGTAAGAAATCAACTATTCAGTTTCAACTTTCAGAGCAGCTCCTTCCCCCTTCCCTCACAGATTCCCTGTCCACAACATCGACTACGTCTACCATGTGATCAGTCACATCAACTGGTCAGGGTGAATTAACACAGCAATGTATGCTGAAACTGACTTTGGGCCCTCAGTACTGACAATATGACAACATCCTTCATTTCACAGAATTTGCAACCCTAATCAAGAAGAGTTAATATTTGTACTAAGTTTGGAAAAATCTCAATGCAAACTACCCCAATTTCAAAACTGGTTACCACTGCCTCACCCAGAGCAATCAAGGCAACTCAGAGGATCTACTACAATCAAGGCAATATACAGGACAGAAAGGTAGTGATGTTGCCCTGTTCCTTCAATGGTTTGGGTCTTCAATGAAATACTTACATTTTGCTTCAGTGCCTTTAGTGTATTAATGCATCAGTCTATAATTTTAATGTCATTTTAGAGTCAGAGAATCATCCAGCATGGAAACAGACTCTTCAATTCAACGCATCCATGCCGACCAGATATCCTAACTTAATCTAGTCCCATTTGCCAACATTTGGCCCATTTCCCTCTAAACCCTTCCTATTCATGTGCCCATCCAGATGCCTTTTGAATGTTGCAATTGTACCAGACTCCACCACATCCTCTGGCAGGTCATTCCATACACGTATCACGCTACACACACACACACACACACACACACACACTCTGTGTGAAAAAGTTGCCCCTGAGGTACCTTTTAAATCTTTCTCCTCCCACCTTAAACCTATACCCTCTAGTTTATGGATGACCCCGAGGAAAAGACCATAGTCTATTCACCCTATCCATGCCCCTCATGATTTTATACACCTCTAAGGTCACCCCTCAACCTTCGATGCTCCGGGGAAAATAACCCCAGCCTATTTAGCCTCTCCCTATAGTTCAAACCCTCAAATTCTGGCAATGTCCTTGTTACCTGATAAATGACTATTTTTATGATGACAAGATTGTAACATTTTTAAAATGATGACTTAAGATTGTTTTTAGTTGGCATGTTTGGAACATCGGAAAGATTTCTAACTCCAAGACCCGGCTGCCCAGAAATGGGATTTTTATTCGGGTGGGCGGCCTAAAGTCGGGACAGGCAACCCTAGACTGAGAGTACAGGTTGCTGGTACTGAATTAAACTGGGCAGAAGCTACTCGAGCACTGTTGTGGATATTATACTTTTAGAAAAAGCACAGAACATTCTTCCAGTCCTCATCGCTCACAGCCCCTTACCCATTTCCCATCCCCCATTCATGTCAACTCATATCTTGGAGCCATTCCCCATTATCCCTCGCACCTTCATGCCAACCTAAGCAGGTGTACCTACATCTGATGCTCCTCATAGTATATGTACCAACTTCTATCACTTTATATGCCAAGGCGTTTTATAGGCCCCATGCCAATTTAATATTAATTCATGTTATTTCATCTAGTATTCACCACAGAATACCTCAAGGACAATGTGGAGAAAAGACAAAATACATTTCGTCTTCTTCAAAATAAAGACTTCTCCATATTACAAAAAACTCATTCATAAAAACTATTCACTACACTTGCGATTTCTTCAACCACACACCCTTATAATAAAAAACATTTCATTCATATATCAAATCCCTCAACACAATGAACACTGGAATTAACTTATATTACTACTTCAAAGAGTCTCCTACTAAGAGCTATCAAACTGGGAAGAGGATGGTTGTGAAAATCAGCCATACAGCAGTAATCCAGTTGTTGAAGCACTGAAGTTTATGTTAACAAACATAATTAAATACAAAGTATTTCTTTTAAACACACCTGATATTTCTTTCAGAGATTTAAAGGGCTGGAATTTTAAATGCCATAACATCGTTCAGATGGTCTTCTTCACACGGCAATTTCAAAGTGTCTGTTGACAGTTCCAATGGACTTGATATTTAATGGATCTATAAACTTTTCCTGTACACTCATTCCTACATTTAGACATTCTGAAGGTGACCTGAAATCCCCTTAAGTTGTCCAGAGTGCACATTCAAAGGGACACCAGAAAGTTTTGACCTGTCTCTGCAAAGAGCACAAATGGAAATCCTCACCACTTTTTAGAACATAGAAAATAGAATGTTACAGCATAGTACAGACCCTTCAGCCCTCAATGTTCCGCCGACCTACAAAATTAACCTGATGCCCATCTAACCTACACCATTCCATTATTATCCATACATATGTCCAATGCCCATTTAAATGCCCTTAACATTGGTGAGACTACTACTGTTGCAGGCAAGCCGTTCCATGCCACTACTACTCTCTGAGTAAAGAAACTACCCCTGATATCTGTCCTAAATCTATCACACCTCAGTTTAGAGCTAGTAAGGTGGGGTGGGACCTAAGGAGATAGTGAGGAAAGAGATCGATCTGAGAATGGTACAGTTGAGAAGAGAAGCGAGTCAAACAGTCAGGGCAGGCAGAGACAAGATTGGACTAATAAATTAAACTGCATTTATTTCAATGCATGGTGCCTAACAGGGAAGGCAGATGAACTCAGGGCATGGTTAGGAACATGGGACTGGGATATCATAGCAATTACAGAAACATGGCTCAGGGATGGGCAGGACTGGCAGCTTAATGTTCCAGAATACAAATGCTCCAGGAAGGATAGAAAGGGAGGCAAGAGAGGAGGGGGAGTGGCATTTTTGATAAGGGATAGCATTACAGCTATGCTGAGGGAGAATATTCCCGGAATACATCCAGGGAAGTTATTTGGGTGGAACTGAGAAATAAGAAAGGGATGGTCACCTTATTGGGATTGTATTATAGACCCCCTAATAGTCAGAGGGAAATTGAGAAACTTGTAAGGAGATCTCAGCTATCTGTAAGAATAATAGGGTGGTTATGGTAGGGGATTTTAACTTTCCAAACATAGTCAGTGACTGCCATAGTGTTAAGGGTTTAGATGGAGAGGAACTTGTTAAGTGTGTACTAGACAATTTTCTGATTCAGTATGTGGAAGTACCTACTAGAGAAGGTGCAAAACTAGACCTACTCTTGGGAAATAAGGTGGGGCAGGTGACTGAGGTGTCAGTGGGGAGCACTTTGGGGCCAGCGACCATAATTCTATTAGATTTAAAATAATGATGGAAAAGGATAGACCAGATCTAAAAGTTGAAGTTCTAAATTGGAGAAAGGCCAATTTTGAAAGTATTAGGCAAGAACTTTCGAAAGTTGATTGGGGGCAGATGTTCGCAGGTAAAGGGACGGCTGGAAAATGGGAAACCTTCAGAAGTGAGATAACAAGAATCCAGAGAAAGTATATTCCTGTCAGGGTGAAAGGAAAGGCTGGTAGGTATAGGGAATGCTG